>NW_027363068.1:1800000-2249069 GCF_046119375.1 Phyllobates terribilis | reverse complement strand
ATTTAAGGACTTTCCTGCATTATTTAAGGACTCTGCTGCATTATTTAAGGACTTTGTTGCATTATTTAAGGACTCTAATGCATTATTTAAGGACTTTGCTGCAATATTTAAGGACTCTGCTGCATTAGTTAAGTACTTTGCTGCATTATTTAAGGACTCTGCTGCATTATTTAATGACTTTACTGCTTTATTTAAGGACTCTGCTGCATTATTTAAGGACTTTGTTGCATTATTTAAGGACTCTGTTGCATTAGTTAAGGACTATGCTGCATTATTTAATGACTTTGCTGAAGCATTTGAGGACTCTGCTGCATTATTAGAGGACTCTGCTGCATTATTTAAGGACTTGCTGCATTATTTAATGACTTTGTTGGATTTTTTAAGGACTCTGCTGCGTTATTTAAGGAATTTGCTGCTATATTAAAGGACTCTGCTTCAGTATTTAAGGACTCTGCTGCGGTATTTAAGGACTCTGCTGCATTATTTAAGGACTCTGCTGCATTATTTAAGGACTTTGCTGCATTATTTAAGGAATCTGCTGCATTATTTAAGGACGTTGTTGCATTATCTAAGGACTCTGCTGCATTATTGAAGGACTTTGCTGCAATATTTAAGGACTCTGCTTCAGTATTTAAGGACTCTGCTGCATTATTTAAGGACTTTGTTGCATTATTTAAGGACTCTGCTGCATTATTTAAGGACTTTGTTGCATTATTTAAGGACTCTGTTGCATTATTTAAGGACTTTGCTGCAATATTTAAGGACTCTGCTTCAGTATTTAAGGACTCTGCTGCATTATTTAAGGACTTTGTTGCATTATTTAAGGACTCTGCTGCATTATTTAAGGACTTTGCTGCATTATTTAAGGACTCTGCTGCATTTTTTAAGGACTCTGCTGAAGCATTTGAGGACTCTGCTGCATTATTTAAGCACTTTGCTGCGGTATTTAAGGACTCTGTTGCATTATTTAAGGACTTTGTTGCATTATTTAAGGACTCTGCTGCATTAGTTAAGGACTTTGCTGCATTATTTAAGGACTCTGCTGCATTATTTACCGACGTTGTTGCATTATTTAAGAACTGTGCTGCTTTATTTAAGGACTTTGCTGAAGCATTTGAGGACTCTGCTGCATTATTAGAGGACTCTGCTGCATTATTTAATGACTTTGTTGGATTTTTTAAGGACTCTGCTGCATTATTTAAGGAATTTGCTGCTATATTAAAGGACTCTGCTTCAGTATTTAAGGACTCTGCTGCGGTATTTAAGGACTCTGCTGCATTATTTAAGGACTCTGCTGCACTATTTAAGGACTTTGCTGCATTATTTAAGGACTCTGCTGCATTATTTAAGGACTTTGTTGCATTATTTAAGGACTCTAATGCATTATTTAAGGACTTTGCTGCAATATTTAAGGACTCTGCTTCAGTATTTAAGGACTCTGCTGCATTATTTAAGGACGTTGTTGCATTATTTAAGGACTCTGCTGCATTATTTAAGGACTTTACTGCATTATTTAAGGACTCTGCTGCATTATTTAAGGACTTTCTTGCATTATTTAAGGACTCTGCTGCATTAGTTAAGGAATTTGCTGCATTATTTAAGGACTCTGCTGCATTATTTAACGACGTTGTTGCATTACTTAAGAACTGTGCTGCATTATTTAAGGACTTTGCTGCATTATTTAAGGACTATGCTGCATTATTTAATGACTTTGCTGAAGCATTTGAGGACTCTGCTGCATTATTAGAGGACTCTGCTGCATTATTTAAGGACTTGCTGCATTATTTAATGACTTTGTTGGATTTTTTTATGGACTCTGCTGCATTATTTAAGGAATTTGCTGCTATATTAAAGGACTCTGCTTCAGTATTTAAGGACTCTGCTGCGGTATTTAAGGACTCTGCTGCATTATTTAAGGACTCTGCTGCATTATTTAAGGACTTTGCTGCATTATTTAAGGAATCTGCTGCATTATTTAAGGACTTTGTTGCATTATCTAAGGACTCTGCTGCATTATTGAAGGACTTTGCTGCAATATTTAAGGACTCTGCTTCAGTATTTAAGGACTCTGCTGCATTATTTAAGGACTTTGTTGCATTATTTAAGGACTCTGCTGCATTAGATAAGGACTTTGCTGCATTATTTAAGGACTCTGCTGCATTATTTAAGGTCTTTGCTGCAATATTTAAGGACTTTGCTTCAGTATTTAAGGACTCTGCTGCATTATTTAAGGACTTTGTTGCATTATTTAAGGACTCTGCTGCATTATTTAAGGACTTTGCTGCATTATTTAAGGACTCTGCTGCATTATTTAAGGACTCTGCTGAAGCATTTGAGGACTCTGCTGCATTATTTAAGCACTTTGCTGCGGTATTTAAGGACTCTGTTGCATTATTTAAGGACTTTGTTGCATTATTTAAGGACTTTGCTGCATTAGTTAAGGACTTTGCTGCATTATTTAAGGACTCTGCTGCATTATTTAACGACGCTGTTGCATTATTTAAGAACTGTGCTGCATTATTTAAGGACTTTGCTGCATTATTTAAGGACTATGCTGCATTATTTAATGACTTTGCTGAAGCATTTGAGGACTCTGCTGCATTATTAGAGGACTCTGCTGCGTTATTTAATGACTTTTTTGGATTTTTTAAGGACTCTAATGCATTATTTAAGGACTTTGCTGCAATATTTAAGGACTCTAATGCATTATTTAAGGACTTTGCTGCAATATTTAAGGACTCTGCTGCATTAGTTAAGTACTTTGCTGCATTATTTAAGGACTCTGCTGCATTATTTAATGACTTTACTGCATTATTTAAGGACTCTGCTGCATTATTTAAGGACTTTGTTGCATTATTTAAGGACTCTGTTGCATTAGTTAAGGACTATGCTGCATTATTTAATGACTTTGCTGAAGCATTTGAGGACTCTGCTGCATTATTAGAGGACTCTGCTGCATTATTTAAGGACTTGCTGAATTATTTAATGACTTTGTTGGATTTTTTAAGGACTCTGCTGCGTTATTTAAGGAATTTGCTGCTATATTAAAGGACTCTGCTTCAGTATTTAAGGACTCTGCTGCGGTATTTAAGGACTCTGCTGCATTATTTAAGGACTCTGCTGCATTATTTAAGGACTTTGCTGCATTATTTAAGGAATCTGCTGCATTATTTAAGGACGTTGTTGCATTATCTAAGGACTCTGCTGCATTATTGAAGGACTTTGCTGCAATATTTAAGGACTCTGCTTCAGTATTTAAGGACTCTGCTGCATTATTTAAGGACTTTGTTGCATTATTTAAGGACTCTGCTGCATTATTTAAGGACTTTGTTTCATTATTTAAGGACTCTGTTGCATTATTTAAGGACTTTGCTGCAATATTTAAGGACTCTGCTTCAGTATTTAAGGACTCTGCTGCATTATTTAAGGACTTTGTTGCATTATTTAAGGACTCTGCTGCATTATTTAAGGACTTTGCTGCATTATTTAAGGACTCTGCTGCATTTTTTAAGGACTCTGCTGAAGCATTTGAGGACTCTGCTGCATTATTTAAGCACTTTGCTGCGGTATTTAAGGACTCTGTTGCATTATTTAAGGACTTTGTTGCATTATTTAAGGACTCTGCTGCATTAGTTAAGGACTTTGCTGCATTATTTAAGGACTCTGCTGCATTATTTACCGACGTTGTTGCATTATTTAAGAACTGTGCTGCTTTATTTAAGGACTTTGCTGAAGCATTTGAGGACTCTGCTGCATCATTAGAGGACTCTGCTGCATTATTTAAGGACTTGCTGCATTATTTAATGACTTTGTTGGATTTTTTAAGGACTCTGCTGCATTGTTTAAGGACATTGTTGCATTATTTAATGACTCTGCTGCATTATTTAAGGACTTTGCAGCAATATTTAAGGACTCTGCTTCAGTATTTAAGGACTCTGCTGCATTATTTAAGGACTTTGTTGCATTATTTAAGGACTCTGCTGCATTATTTAAGGACTTTGCTGCATTATTTAAGGACACTGCTGCATTATTTAAGGACTCTGCTGAAGCATTTGAGGACTCTGCTGCATTATTTAAGCACTTTGCGGCGGTATTTAAGGACTCTGTTGCATTATTTAAGGACTTTGTTGCATTATTTAAGGACTCTGCTGCATTAGTTAAGGAGTTTGCTGCATTATTTAAGGACTCTGCTGCATTATTTAACGACGTTGTTGCATTATTTAAGAACTGTGCTGCATTATTTAAGGACTTTGCTGCATTATTTAAGGACTATGCTGCATTATTTAATGACTTTGCTGAAGCATTTGAGGACTCTGCTGCATTATTAGAGGTCTCTGCTGCATTATTTAAGGACTTTCTGCATTACTTAATGACTTTGTTGGATTTCTTAAGGACTCTGCTGCATTATTTAAGGAATTTGCTGCTATATTAAAGGACTCTGCTTCAGTATTTAAGGACTCTGCTGCGGTATTTAAGGACCCTGCTGCATTATTTTAGGACTCTGCTGCATTATTTAAGGACTTTGCTGAATTATTTAAGGAATCTGCTGCATTATTTAAGGACTTTGTTGCATTATCTAAGGACTCTGCTGCATTATTGAAGGACTTTGCTGCATTATTTAAGGACTCTGCTGCATTATTTAAGGACTTTGCTGCAATATTTAAGGACTCTGCTTCAGTATTTAAGGACTCTGCTGAAGCATTTGAGGACTCTGCTGCATTATTTAATGACTTTGCTGAAGCATTTGAGGACTCTGCTGCATTATTAGAGGACTCTGCTGCATTATTTAATGACTTTGTTGGATTTTTTAAGGACTATGCTGCATTATTTAAGGAATTTGCTGCTATATTAAAGTACTCTGCTTCAGTATTTAAGGACTCTGCTGCGGTATTTAAGGACTCTGCTGCATTATTTAAGGACTCTGCTGCATTATTTAAGGACTTTGCTGCATTATTTAAGGAATTTGTTGCATTATTTAAGGACTCTGCTGCATTATTTAAGGACTTTGCTGCAATATTTAAGGACTCTGCTTCAGTATTTAAGGACTCTGCTGCATTATTTAAGGACGTTGTTGCATTATTTAAGGACTCTGCTGCATTATTTAAGGACTTTACTGCATTATTTAAGGACTCTGCTGCATTATGTAAGGACTTTGTTACATTATTTAAGGACTCTGCTGCATTAGTTAAGGACTTTACTGCATTATTTAAGGACTCTGCTGCATTATTTAACGACGTTGTTGCATTATTTAAGAACTGTGCTGCATTATTTAAGGACTTTGCTGCATTATTTAAGGACTATGCTGCATTATTTAATGACTTTGCTGAAGCATTTGAGGACTCTGCTGCATTATTAGAGGACTCTGCTGCATTATTTAAGGACTTGCTGCATTATTTAATGACTTTGTTGGATTTTTTAAGGACTCTGCTGCATTATTTAAGGAATTTGCTGCTATATTAAAGGACTCTGCTTCAGTATTTAAGGACTCTGCTGCGGTATTTAAGGACTCTGCTGCATTATTTAAGGACTCTGCTGCATTATTTAAGGACTTTGCTGCATTATTTAAGGAATCTGCTGCATTATTTAAGGACTTTGTTGCATTATCTAAGGACTCTGCTGCATTATTGAAGGACTTTGCTGCAATATTTAAGGGCTCTGCTTCAGTATTTAAGGACTCTGCTGCATTATTTAAGGACTTTGTTGCATTATTTAAGGACTCTGCTGCATTATTTAAGGACTTTGCTGCATTATTTATGGACTCTGCTGCATTATTTAAGGACTTTGCTGCAATATTTAAGGACTCTGCTTCAGTATTTAAGGACTCTGCTGCATTATTTAAGGACTTTGTTGCATTATTTAAGGACTCTGCTGCATTATTTAAGGACTTTGCTGCATTATTTAAGGACTCTGCTGCATTATTTAAGGACTCTGCTGAAGCATTTGAGGACTCTGCTGCATTATTTAATCACTTTGCTGCGGTATTTAAGGACTCTGTTGCATTATTTAAGGACTTTGTTGCATTATTTAAGGACTCTGCTGCATTAGTTAAGGACTTTGCTGCATTATTTAAGGACTCTGCTGCATTATTTAATGACGTTGTTGCATTATTTAAGAACTGTGCTGCATTATTTAAGGACTTTGCTGCATTATTTAAGGACTATGCTGCATTATTTAATGACTTTGCTGAAGCATTTGAGGACTCTGCTGCATTATTAGAGGACTCTCCTGCATTATTTAATGACTTTGTTGGATTTTTTAAGGACTCTGCTGCATTATTTAAGGAATTTGCTGCTATATTAAAGGACTCTGCTTCAGTATTTAAGGACTCTGCTGCGGTATTTAAGGACTCTGCTGCATTATTTAAGGACTCTGCTGCATTATTTAAGGACTTTCCTGCATTATTTAAGGACTCTGCTGCATTATTTAAGGACTTTGTTGCATTATTTAAGGACTCTAATGCATTATTTAAGGACTTTGCTGCAATATTTAAGGACTCTGCTGCATTAGTTAAGTACTTTGCTGCATTATTTAAGGACTCTGCTGCATTATTTAATGACTTTACTGCTTTATTTAAGGACTCTGCTGCATTATTTAAGGACTTTGTTGCATTATTTAAGGACTCTGTTGCATTAGTTAAGGACTATGCTGCATTATTTAATGACTTTGCTGAAGCATTTGAGGACTCTGCTGCATTATTAGAGGACTCTGCTGCATTATTTAAGGACTTGCTGCATTATTTAATGACTTTGTTGGATTTTTTAAGGACTCTGCTGCGTTATTTAAGGAATTTGCTGCTATATTAAAGGACTCTGCTTCAGTATTTAAGGACTCTGCTGCGGTATTTAAGGACTCTGCTGCATTATTTAAGGACTCTGCTGCATTATTTAAGGACTTTGCTGCATTATTTAAGGAATCTGCTGCATTATTTAAGGACGTTGTTGCATTATCTAAGGACTCTGCTGCATTATTGAAGGACTTTGCTGCAATATTTAAGGACTCTGCTTCAGTATTTAAGGACTCTGCTGCATTATTTAAGGACTTTGTTGCATTATTTAAGGACTCTGCTGCATTATTTAAGGACTTTGTTGCATTATTTAAGGACTCTGTTGCATTATTTAAGGACTTTGCTGCAATATTTAAGGACTCTGCTTCAGTATTTAAGGACTCTGCTGCATTATTTAAGGACTTTGTTGCATTATTTAAGGACTCTGCTGCATTATTTAAGGACTTTGCTGCATTATTTAAGGACTCTGCTGCATTTTTTAAGGACTCTGCTGAAGCATTTGAGGACTCTGCTGCATTATTTAAGCACTTTGCTGCGGTATTTAAGGACTCTGTTGCATTATTTAAGGACTTTGTTGCATTATTTAAGGACTCTGCTGCATTAGTTAAGGACTTTGCTGCATTATTTAAGGACTCTGCTGCATTATTTACCGACGTTGTTGCATTATTTAAGAACTGTGCTGCTTTATTTAAGGACTTTGCTGAAGCATTTGAGGACTCTGCTGCATTATTAGAGGACTCTGCTGCATTATTTAATGACTTTGTTGGATTTTTTAAGGACTCTGCTGCATTATTTAAGGAATTTGCTGCTATATTAAAGGACTCTGCTTCAGTATTTAAGGACTCTGCTGCGGTATTTAAGGACTCTGCTGCATTATTTAAGGACTCTGCTGCACTATTTAAGGACTTTGCTGCATTATTTAAGGACTCTGCTGCATTATTTAAGGACTTTGTTGCATTATTTAAGGACTCTAATGCATTATTTAAGGACTTTGCTGCAATATTTAAGGACTCTGCTTCAGTATTTAAGGACTCTGCTGCATTATTTAAGGACGTTGTTGCATTATTTAAGGACTCTGCTGCATTATTTAAGGACTTTACTGCATTATTTAAGGACTCTGCTGCATTATTTAAGGACTTTCTTGCATTATTTAAGGACTCTGCTGCATTAGTTAAGGAATTTGCTGCATTATTTAAGGACTCTGCTGCATTATTTAACGACGTTGTTGCATTACTTAAGAACTGTGCTGCATTATTTAAGGACTTTGCTGCATTATTTAAGGACTATGCTGCATTATTTAATGACTTTGCTGAAGCATTTGAGGACTCTGCTGCATTATTAGAGGACTCTGCTGCATTATTTAAGGACTTGCTGCATTATTTAATGACTTTGTTGGATTTTTTTATGGACTCTGCTGCATTATTTAAGGAATTTGCTGCTATATTAAAGGACTCTGCTTCAGTATTTAAGGACTCTGCTGCGGTATTTAAGGACTCTGCTGCATTATTTAAGGACTCTGCTGCATTATTTAAGGACTTTGCTGCATTATTTAAGGAATCTGCTGCATTATTTAAGGACTTTGTTGCATTATCTAAGGACTCTGCTGCATTATTGAAGGACTTTGCTGCAATATTTAAGGACTCTGCTTCAGTATTTAAGGACTCTGCTGCATTATTTAAGGACTTTGTTGCATTATTTAAGGACTCTGCTGCATTAGATAAGGACTTTGCTGCATTATTTAAGGACTCTGCTGCATTATTTAAGGTCTTTGCTGCAATATTTAAGGACTTTGCTTCAGTATTTAAGGACTCTGCTGCATTATTTAAGGACTTTGTTGCATTATTTAAGGACTCTGCTGCATTATTTAAGGACTTTGCTGCATTATTTAAGGACTCTGCTGCATTATTTAAGGACTCTGCTGAAGCATTTGAGGACTCTGCTGCATTATTTAAGCACTTTGCTGCGGTATTTAAGGACTCTGTTGCATTATTTAAGGACTTTGTTGCATTATTTAAGGACTTTGCTGCATTAGTTAAGGACTTTGCTGCATTATTTAAGGACTCTGCTGCATTATTTAACGACGCTGTTGCATTATTTAAGAACTGTGCTGCATTATTTAAGGACTTTGCTGCATTATTTAAGGACTATGCTGCATTATTTAATGACTTTGCTGAAGCATTTGAGGACTCTGCTGCATTATTAGAGGACTCTGCTGCGTTATTTAATGACTTTTTTGGATTTTTTAAGGACTCTAATGCATTATTTAAGGACTTTGCTGCAATATTTAAGGACTCTAATGCATTATTTAAGGACTTTGCTGCAATATTTAAGGACTCTGCTGCATTAGTTAAGTACTTTGCTGCATTATTTAAGGACTCTGCTGCATTATTTAATGACTTTACTGCATTATTTAAGGACTCTGCTGCATTATTTAAGGACTTTGTTGCATTATTTAAGGACTCTGTTGCATTAGTTAAGGACTATGCTGCATTATTTAATGACTTTGCTGAAGCATTTGAGGACTCTGCTGCATTATTAGAGGACTCTGCTGCATTATTTAAGGACTTGCTGAATTATTTAATGACTTTGTTGGATTTTTTAAGGACTCTGCTGCGTTATTTAAGGAATTTGCTGCTATATTAAAGGACTCTGCTTCAGTATTTAAGGACTCTGCTGCGGTATTTAAGGACTCTGCTGCATTATTTAAGGACTCTGCTGCATTATTTAAGGACTTTGCTGCATTATTTAAGGAATCTGCTGCATTATTTAAGGACGTTGTTGCATTATCTAAGGACTCTGCTGCATTATTGAAGGACTTTGCTGCAATATTTAAGGACTCTGCTTCAGTATTTAAGGACTCTGCTGCATTATTTAAGGACTTTGTTGCATTATTTAAGGACTCTGCTGCATTATTTAAGGACTTTGTTTCATTATTTAAGGACTCTGTTGCATTATTTAAGGACTTTGCTGCAATATTTAAGGACTCTGCTTCAGTATTTAAGGACTCTGCTGCATTATTTAAGGACTTTGTTGCATTATTTAAGGACTCTGCTGCATTATTTAAGGACTTTGCTGCATTATTTAAGGACTCTGCTGCATTTTTTAAGGACTCTGCTGAAGCATTTGAGGACTCTGCTGCATTATTTAAGCACTTTGCTGCGGTATTTAAGGACTCTGTTGCATTATTTAAGGACTTTGTTGCATTATTTAAGGACTCTGCTGCATTAGTTAAGGACTTTGCTGCATTATTTAAGGACTCTGCTGCATTATTTACCGACGTTGTTGCATTATTTAAGAACTGTGCTGCTTTATTTAAGGACTTTGCTGAAGCATTTGAGGACTCTGCTGCATCATTAGAGGACTCTGCTGCATTATTTAAGGACTTGCTGCATTATTTAATGACTTTGTTGGATTTTTTAAGGACTCTGCTGCATTGTTTAAGGACATTGTTGCATTATTTAATGACTCTGCTGCATTATTTAAGGACTTTGCAGCAATATTTAAGGACTCTGCTTCAGTATTTAAGGACTCTGCTGCATTATTTAAGGACTTTGTTGCATTATTTAAGGACTCTGCTGCATTATTTAAGGACTTTGCTGCATTATTTAAGGACACTGCTGCATTATTTAAGGACTCTGCTGAAGCATTTGAGGACTCTGCTGCATTATTTAAGCACTTTGCGGCGGTATTTAAGGACTCTGTTGCATTATTTAAGGACTTTGTTGCATTATTTAAGGACTCTGCTGCATTAGTTAAGGAGTTTGCTGCATTATTTAAGGACTCTGCTGCATTATTTAACGACGTTGTTGCATTATTTAAGAACTGTGCTGCATTATTTAAGGACTTTGCTGCATTATTTAAGGACTATGCTGCATTATTTAATGACTTTGCTGAAGCATTTGAGGACTCTGCTGCATTATTAGAGGTCTCTGCTGCATTATTTAAGGACTTTCTGCATTACTTAATGACTTTGTTGGATTTCTTAAGGACTCTGCTGCATTATTTAAGGAATTTGCTGCTATATTAAAGGACTCTGCTTCAGTATTTAAGGACTCTGCTGCGGTATTTAAGGACCCTGCTGCATTATTTTAGGACTCTGCTGCATTATTTAAGGACTTTGCTGAATTATTTAAGGAATCTGCTGCATTATTTAAGGACTTTGTTGCATTATCTAAGGACTCTGCTGCATTATTGAAGGACTTTGCTGCATTATTTAAGGACTCTGCTGCATTATTTAAGGACTTTGCTGCAATATTTAAGGACTCTGCTTCAGTATTTAAGGACTCTGCTGAAGCATTTGAGGACTCTGCTGCATTATTTAATGACTTTGCTGAAGCATTTGAGGACTCTGCTGCATTATTAGAGGACTCTGCTGCATTATTTAATGACTTTGTTGGATTTTTTAAGGACTATGCTGCATTATTTAAGGAATTTGCTGCTATATTAAAGTACTCTGCTTCAGTATTTAAGGACTCTGCTGCGGTATTTAAGGACTCTGCTGCATTATTTAAGGACTCTGCTGCATTATTTAAGGACTTTGCTGCATTATTTAAGGAATTTGTTGCATTATTTAAGGACTCTGCTGCATTATTTAAGGACTTTGCTGCAATATTTAAGGACTCTGCTTCAGTATTTAAGGACTCTGCTGCATTATTTAAGGACGTTGTTGCATTATTTAAGGACTCTGCTGCATTATTTAAGGACTTTACTGCATTATTTAAGGACTCTGCTGCATTATTTAAGGACTTTGTTACATTATTTAAGGACTCTGCTGCATTAGTTAAGGACTTTACTGCATTATTTAAGGACTCTGCTGCATTATTTAACGACGTTGTTGCATTATTTAAGAACTGTGCTGCATTATTTAAGGACTTTGCTGCATTATTTAAGGACTATGCTGCATTATTTAATGACTTTGCTGAAGCATTTGAGGACTCTGCTGCATTATTAGAGGACTCTGCTGCATTATTTAAGGACTTGCTGCATTATTTAATGACTTTGTTGGATTTTTTAAGGACTCTGCTGCATTATTTAAGGAATTTGCTGCTATATTAAAGGACTCTGCTTCAGTATTTAAGGACTCTGCTGCGGTATTTAAGGACTCTGCTGCATTATTTAAGGACTCTGCTGCATTATTTAAGGACTTTGCTGCATTATTTAAGGAATCTGCTGCATTATTTAAGGACTTTGTTGCATTATCTAAGGACTCTGCTGCATTATTGAAGGACTTTGCTGCAATATTTAAGGGCTCTGCTTCAGTATTTAAGGACTCTGCTGCATTATTTAAGGACTTTGTTGCATTATTTAAGGACTCTGCTGCATTATTTAAGGACTTTGCTGCATTATTTATGGACTCTGCTGCATTATTTAAGGACTTTGCTGCAATATTTAAGGACTCTGCTTCAGTATTTAAGGACTCTGCTGCATTATTTAAGGACTTTGTTGCATTATTTAAGGACTCTGCTGCATTATTTAAGGACTTTGCTGCATTATTTAAGGACTCTGCTGCATTATTTAAGGACTCTGCTGAAGCATTTGAGGACTCTGCTGCATTATTTAATCACTTTGCTGCAGTATTTAAGGACTCTGTTGCATTATTTAAGGACTTTGTTGCATTATTTAAGGACTCTGCTGCATTAGTTAAGGACTTTGCTGCATTATTTAAGGACTCTGCTGCATTATTTAATGACGTTGTTGCATTATTTAAGAACTGTGCTGCATTATTTAAGGACTTTGCTGCATTATTTAAGGACTATGCTGCATTATTTAATGACTTTGCTGAAGCATTTGAGGACTCTGCTGCATTATTAGAGGACTCTCCTGCATTATTTAATGACTTTGTTGGATTTTTTAAGGACTCTGCTGCATTATTTAAGGAATTTGCTGCTATATTAAAGGACTCTGCTTCAGTATTTAAGGACTCTGCTGCGGTATTTAAGGACTCTGCTGCATTATTTAAGGACTCTGCTGCATTATTTAAGGACTTTCCTGCATTATTTAAGGACTCTGCTGCATTATTTAAGGACTTTGTTGCATTATTTAAGGACTCTAATGCATTATTTAAGGACTTTGCTGCAATATTTAAGGACTCTGCTGCATTAGTTAAGTACTTTGCTGCATTATTTAAGGACTCTGCTGCATTATTTAATGACTTTACTGCATTATTTAAGGACTCTGCTGCATTATTTAAGGACTTTGTTGCATTATTTAAGGACTCTGTTGCATTAGTTAAGGACTATGCTGCATTATTTAATGACTTTGCTGAAGCATTTGAGGACTCTGCTGCATTATTAGAGGACTCTGCTGCATTATTTAAGGACTTGCTGCATTATTTAATGACTTTGTTGGATTTTTTAAGGACTCTGCTGCGTTATTTAAGGAATTTGCTGCTATATTAAAGGACTCTGCTTCAGTATTTAAGGACTCTGCTGCGGTATTTAAGGACTCTGCTGCATTATTTAAGGACTCTGCTGCATTATTTAAGGACTTTGCTGCATTATTTAAGGAATCTGCTGCATTATTTAAGGACGTTGTTGCATTATCTAAGGACTCTGCTGCATTATTGAAGGACTTTGCTGCAATATTTAAGGACTCTGCTTCAGTATTTAAGGACTCTGCTGCATTATTTAAGGACTTTGTTGCATTATTTAAGGACTCTGCTGCATTATTTAAGGACTTTGTTGCATTATTTAAGGACTCTGTTGCATTATTTAAGGACTTTGCTGCAATATTTAAGGACTCTGCTTCAGTATTTAAGGACTCTGCTGCATTATTTAAGGACTTTTGTTGCATTATTTAAGGACTCTGCTGCATTATTTAAGGACTTTGCTGCATTATTTAAGGACTCTGCTGCATTTTTTAAGGACTCTGCTGAAGCATTTGAGGACTCTGCTGCATTATTTAAGCACTTTGCTGCGGTATTTAAGGACTCTGTTGCATTATTTAAGGACTTTGTTGCATTATTTAAGGACTCTGCTGCATTAGTTAAGGACTTTGCTGCATTATTTAAGGACTCTGCTGCATTATTTACCGACGTTGTTGCATTATTTAAGAACTGTGCTGCTTTATTTAAGGACTTTGCTGAAGCATTTGAGGACTCTGCTGCATTATTAGAGGACTCTGCTGCATTATTTAATGACTTTGTTGGATTTTTTAAGGACTCTGCTGCATTATTTAAGGAATTTGCTGCTATATTAAAGGACTCTGCTTCAGTATTTAAGGACTCTGCTGCGGTATTTAAGGACTCTGCTGCATTATTTAAGGACTCTGCTGCACTATTTAAGGACTTTGCTGCATTATTTAAGGACTCTGCTGCATTATTTAAGGACTTTGTTGCATTATTTAAGGACTCTAATGCATTATTTAAGGACTTTGCTGCAATATTTAAGGACTCTGCTTCAGTATTTAAGGACTCTGCTGCATTATTTAAGGACGTTGTTGCATTATTTAAGGACTCTGCTGCATTATTTAAGGACTTTACTGCATTATTTAAGGACTCTGCTGCATTATTTAAGGACTTTCTTGCATTATTTAAGGACTCTGCTGCATTAGTTAAGGAATTTGCTGCATTATTTAAGGACTCTGCTGCATTATTTAACGACGTTGTTGCATTACTTAAGAACTGTGCTGCATTATTTAAGGACTTTGCTGCATTATTTAAGGACTATGCTGCATTATTTAATGACTTTGCTGAAGCATTTGAGGACTCTGCTGCATTATTAGAGGACTCTGCTGCATTATTTAAGGACTTGCTGCATTATTTAATGACTTTGTTGGATTTTTTTATGGACTCTGCTGCATTATTTAAGGAATTTGCTGCTATATTAAAGGACTCTGCTTCAGTATTTAAGGACTCTGCTGCGGTATTTAAGGACTCTGCTGCATTATTTAAGGACTCTGCTGCATTATTTAAGGACTTTGCTGCATTATTTAAGGAATCTGCTGCATTATTTAAGGACTTTGTTGCATTATCTAAGGACTCTGCTGCATTATTGAAGGACTTTGCTGCAATATTTAAGGACTCTGCTTCAGTATTTAAGGACTCTGCTGCATTATTTAAGGACTTTGTTGCATTATTTAAGGACTCTGCTGCATTAGATAAGGACTTTGCTGCATTATTTAAGGACTCTGCTGCATTATTTAAGGTCTTTGCTGCAATATTTAAGGACTTTGCTTCAGTATTTAAGGACTCTGCTGCATTATTTAAGGACTTTGTTGCATTATTTAAGGACTCTGCTGCATTATTTAAGGACTTTGCTGCATTATTTAAGGACTCTGCTGCATTATTTAAGGACTCTGCTGAAGCATTTGAGGACTCTGCTGCATTATTTAAGCACTTTGCTGCGGTATTTAAGGACTCTGTTGCATTATTTAAGGACTTTGTTGCATTATTTAAGGACTTTGCTGCATTAGTTAAGGACTTTGCTGCATTATTTAAGGACTCTGCTGCATTATTTAACGACGCTGTTGCATTATTTAAGAACTGTGCTGCATTATTTAAGGACTTTGCTGCATTATTTAAGGACTATGCTGCATTATTTAATGACTTTGCTGAAGCATTTGAGGACTCTGCTGCATTATTAGAGGACTCTGCTGCGTTATTTAATGACTTTTTTGGATTTTTTAAGGACTCTAATGCATTATTTAAGGACTTTGCTGCAATATTTAAGGACTCTAATGCATTATTTAAGGACTTTGCTGCAATATTTAAGGACTCTGCTGCATTAGTTAAGTACTTTGCTGCATTATTTAAGGACTCTGCTGCATTATTTAATGACTTTACTGCATTATTTAAGGACTCTGCTGCATTATTTAAGGACTTTGTTGCATTATTTAAGGACTCTGTTGCATTAGTTAAGGACTATGCTGCATTATTTAATGACTTTGCTGAAGCATTTGAGGACTCTGCTGCATTATTAGAGGACTCTGCTGCATTATTTAAGGACTTGCTGAATTATTTAATGACTTTGTTGGATTTTTTAAGGACTCTGCTGCGTTATTTAAGGAATTTGCTGCTATATTAAAGGACTCTGCTTCAGTATTTAAGGACTCTGCTGCGGTATTTAAGGACTCTGCTGCATTATTTAAGGACTCTGCTGCATTATTTAAGGACTTTGCTGCATTATTTAAGGAATCTGCTGCATTATTTAAGGACGTTGTTGCATTATCTAAGGACTCTGCTGCATTATTGAAGGACTTTGCTGCAATATTTAAGGACTCTGCTTCAGTATTTAAGGACTCTGCTGCATTATTTAAGGACTTTGTTGCATTATTTAAGGACTCTGCTGCATTATTTAAGGACTTTGTTGCATTATTTAAGGACTCTGTTGCATTATTTAAGGACTTTGCTGCAATATTTAAGGACTCTGCTTCAGTATTTAAGGACTCTGCTGCATTATTTAAGGACTTTGTTGCATTATTTAAGGACTCTGCTGCATTATTTAAGGACTTTGCTGCATTATTTAAGGACTCTGCTGCATTTTTTAAGGACTCTGCTGAAGCATTTGAGGACTCTGCTGCATTATTTAAGCACTTTGCTGCGGTATTTAAGGACTCTGTTGCATTATTTAAGGACTTTGTTGCATTATTTAAGGACTCTGCTGCATTAGTTAAGGACTTTGCTGCATTATTTAAGGACTCTGCTGCATTATTTACCGACGTTGTTGCATTATTTAAGAACTGTGCTGCTTTATTTAAGGACTTTGCTGAAGCATTTGAGGACTCTGCTGCATTATTAGAGGACTCTGCTGCATTATTTAATGACTTTGTTGGATTTTTTAAGGACTCTGCTGCATTATTTAAGGAATTTGCTGCTATATTAAAGGACTCTGCTTCAGTATTTAAGGACTCTGCTGCGGTATTTAAGGACTCTGCTGCATTATTTAAGGACTCTGCTGCATTATTTAAGGACTTTGCTGCATTATTTAAGGACTCTGCTGCATTATTTAAGGACTTTGTTGCATTATTTAAGGACTCTAATGCATTATTTAAGGACTTTGCTGCAATATTTAAGGACTCTGCTTCAGTATTTAAGGACTCTGCTGCATTATTTAAGGACGTTGTTGCATTATTTAAGGACTCTGCTGCATTATTTAAGGACTTTACTGCATTATTTAAGGACTCTGCTGCATTATTTAAGGACTTTCTTGCATTATTTAAGGACTCTGCTGCATTAGTTAAGGAATTTGCTGCATTATTTAAGGACTCTGCTGCATTATTTAACGACGTTGTTGCATTACTTAAGAACTGTGCTGCATTATTTAAGGACTTTGCTGCATTATTTAAGGACTATGCTGCATTATTTAATGACTTTGCTGAAGCATTTGAGGACTCTGCTGCATTATTAGAGGACTCTGCTGCATTATTTAAGGACTTGCTGCATTATTTAATGACTTTGTTGGATTTTTTTATGGACTCTGCTGCATTATTTAAGGAATTTGCTGCTATATTAAAGGACTCTGCTTCAGTATTTAAGGACTCTGCTGCGGTATTTAAGGACTCTGCTGCATTATTTAAGGACTCTGCTGCATTATTTAAGGACTTTGCTGCATTATTTAAGGAATCTGCTGCATTATTTAAGGACTTTGTTGCATTATCTAAGGACTCTGCTGCATTATTGAAGGACTTTGCTGCAATATTTAAGGACTCTGCTTCAGTATTTAAGGACTCTGCTGCATTATTTAAGGACTTTGTTGCATTATTTAAGGACTCTGCTGCATTAGATAAGGACTTTGCTGCATTATTTAAGGACTCTGCTGCATTATTTAAGGTCTTTGCTGCAATATTTAAGGACTTTGCTTCAGTATTTAAGGACTCTGCTGCATTATTTAAGGACTTTGTTGCATTATTTAAGGACTCTGCTGCATTATTTAAGGACTTTGCTGCATTATTTAAGGACTCTGCTGCATTATTTAAGGACTCTGCTGAAGCATTTGAGGACTCTGCTGCATTATTTAAGCACTTTGCTGCGGTATTTAAGGACTCTGTTGCATTATTTAAGGACTTTGTTGCATTATTTAAGGACTTTGCTGCATTAGTTAAGGACTTTGCTGCATTATTTAAGGACTCTGCTGCATTATTTAACGACGCTGTTGCATTATTTAAGAACTGTGCTGCATTATTTAAGGACTTTGCTGCATTATTTAAGGACTATGCTGCATTATTTAATGACTTTGCTGAAGCATTTGAGGACTCTGCTGCATTATTAGAGGACTCTGCTGCGTTATTTAATGACTTTTTTGGATTTTTTAAGGACTCTAATGCATTATTTAAGGACTTTGCTGCAATATTTAAGGACTCTAATGCATTATTTAAGGACTTTGCTGCAATATTTAAGGACTCTGCTGCATTAGTTAAGTACTTTGCTGCATTATTTAAGGACTCTGCTGCATTATTTAATGACTTTACTGCATTATTTAAGGACTCTGCTGCATTATTTAAGGACTTTGTTGCATTATTTAAGGACTCTGTTGCATTAGTTAAGGACTATGCTGCATTATTTAATGACTTTGCTGAAGCATTTGAGGACTCTGCTGCATTATTAGAGGACTCTGCTGCATTATTTAAGGACTTGCTGCATTATTTAATGACTTTGTTGGATTTTTTAAGGACTCTGCTGCGTTATTTAAGGAATTTGCTGCTATATTAAAGGACTCTGCTTCAGTATTTAAGGACTCTGCTGCGGTATTTAAGGACTCTGCTGCATTATTTAAGGACTCTGCTGCATTATTTAAGGACTTTGCTGCATTATTTAAGGAATCTGCTGCATTATTTAAGGACGTTGTTGCATTATCTAAGGACTCTGCTGCATTATTGAAGGACTTTGCTGCAATATTTAAGGACTCTGCTTCAGTATTTAAGGACTCTGCTGCATTATTTAAGGACTTTGTTGCATTATTTAAGGACTCTGCTGCATTATTTAAGGACTTTGTTGCATTATTTAAGGACTCTGTTGCATTATTTAAGGACTTTGCTGCAATATTTAAGGACTCTGCTTCAGTATTTAAGGACTCTGCTGCATTATTTAAGGACTTTGTTGCATTATTTAAGGACTCTGCTGCATTATTTAAGGACTTTGCTGCATTATTTAAGGACTCTGCTGCATTTTTTAAGGACTCTGCTGAAGCATTTGAGGACTCTGCTGCATTATTTAAGCACTTTGCTGCGGTATTTAAGGACTCTGTTGCATTATTTAAGGACTTTGTTGCATTATTTAAGGACTCTGCTGCATTAGTTAAGGACTTTGCTGCATTATTTAAGGACTCTGCTGCATTATTTACCGACGTTGTTGCATTATTTAAGAACTGTGCTGCTTTATTTAAGGACTTTGCTGAAGCATTTGAGGACTCTGCTGCATTATTAGAGGACTCTGCTGCATTATTTAATGACTTTGTTGGATTTTTTAAGGACTCTGCTGCATTATTTAAGGAATTTGCTGCTATATTAAAGGACTCTGCTTCAGTATTTAAGGACTCTGCTGCGGTATTTAAGGACTCTGCTGCATTATTTAAGGACTCTGCTGCATTATTTAAGGACTTTGCTGCATTATTTAAGGACTCTGCTGCATTATTTAAGGACTTTGTTGCATTATTTAAGGACTCTAATGCATTATTTAAGGACTTTGCTGCAATATTTAAGGACTCTGCTTCAGTATTTAAGGACTCTGCTGCATTATTTAAGGACGTTGTTGCATTATTTAAGGACTCTGCTGCATTATTTAAGGACTTTACTGCATTATTTAAGGACTCTGCTGCATTATTTAAGGACTTTCTTGCATTATTTAAGGACTCTGCTGCATTAGTTAAGGAATTTGCTGCATTATTTAAGGACTCTGCTGCATTATTTAACGACGTTGTTGCATTACTTAAGAACTGTGCTGCATTATTTAAGGACTTTGCTGCATTATTTAAGGACTATGCTGCATTATTTAATGACTTTGCTGAAGCATTTGAGGACTCTGCTGCATTATTAGAGGACTCTGCTGCATTATTTAAGGACTTGCTGCATTATTTAATGACTTTGTTGGATTTTTTTATGGACTCTGCTGCATTATTTAAGGAATTTGCTGCTATATTAAAGGACTCTGCTTCAGTATTTAAGGACTCTGCTGCGGTATTTAAGGACTCTGCTGCATTATTTAAGGACTCTGCTGCATTATTTAAGGACTTTGCTGCATTATTTAAGGACTCTGCTGCATTATTTAAGGACTTTGCTGCAATATTTAAGGACTCTGCTTCAGTATTTAAGGACTCTGCTGCATTATTTAAGGACTTTGTTGCATTATTTAAGGACTCTGCTGCATTATTTAAGGACTTTACTGCATTATTTAAGGACTCTGCTGCATTATTTAAGGACTTTGTTGCATTATTTCAGGACTCTGATGCATTATTTAAGGAATTTGCTGAATTATTTAAGGAATCTGCTGCATTATTTAAGGACGTTGTTGCATTATCTAAGGACTCTGCTGCATTATTGAAGGACTTTGCTGCAATATTTAAGGACTCTGCTTCAGTATTTAAGGACTCTGCTGCATTATTTAAGGACTTTGTTGCATTATTTAAGGACTCTGCTGCATTATTTAAGGACTTTGTTGCATTATTTAAGGACTCTGTTGCATTATTTAAGGACTTTGCTGCAATATTTAAGGACTCTGCTTCAGTATTTAAGGACTCTGCTGCATTATTTAAGGACTTTGTTGCATTATTTAAGGACTCTGCTGCATTATTTAAGGACTTTGCTGCATTATTTAAGGACTCTGCTGCATTTTTTAAGGACTCTGCTGAAGCATTTGAGGACTCTGCTGCATTATTTAAGCACTTTGCTGCGGTATTTAAGGACTCTGTTGCATTATTTAAGGACTTTGTTGCATTATTTAAGGACTCTGCTGCATTAGTTAAGGACTTTGCTGCATTATTTAAGGACTCTGCTGCATTATTTACCGACGTTGTTGCATTATTTAAGAACTGTGCTGCTTTATATAAGGACTTTGCTGAAGCATTTGAGGACTCTGCTGCATTATTAGAGGACTCTGCTGCATTATTTAATGACTTTGTTGGATTTTTTAAGGACTCTGCTGCATTATTTAAGGAATTTGCTGCTATATTAAAGGACTCTGCTTCAGTATTTAAGGACTCTGCTGCGGTATTTAAGGACTCTGCTGCATTATTTAAGGACTCTGCTGCATTATTTAAGGACTTTGCTGCATTATTTAAGGACTCTGCTGCATTATTTAAGGACTTTGTTGCATTATTTAAGGACTCTAATGCATTATTTAAGGACTTTGCTGCAATATTTAAGGACTCTGCTTCAGTATTTAAGGACTCTGCTGCATTATTTAAGGACGTTGTTGCATTATTTAAGGACTCTGCTGCATTATTTAAGGACTTTACTGCATTACTTAAGGACTCTGCTGCATTATTTAAGGACTTTCTTGCATTATTTAAGGACTCTGCTGCATTAGTTAAGGACTTTGCTGCATTATTTAAGGACTCTGCTGCATTATTTAACGACGTTGTTGCATTACTTAAGAACTGTGCTGCATTATTTAAGGACTTTGCTGCATTATTTAAGGACTATGCTGCATTATTTAATGACTTTGCTGAAGCATTTGAGGACTCTGCTGCATTATTAGAGGACTCTGCTGCATTATTTAAGGACTTGCTGCATTATTTAATGACTTTGTTGGATTTTTTTATGGACTCTGCTGCATTATTTAAGGAATTTGCTGCTATATTAAAGGACTCTGCTTCAGTATTTAAGGACTCTGCTGCGGTATTTAAGGACTCTGCTGCATTATTTAAGGACTCTGCTGCATTATTTAAGGACTTTGCTGCATTATTTAAGGAATCTGCTGCATTATTTAAGGACTTTGTTGCATTATCTAAGGACTCTGCTGCATTATTGAAGGACTTTGCTGCAATATTTAAGGACTCTGCTTCAGTATTTAAGGACTCTGCTGCATTATTTAAGGACTTTGTTGCATTATTTAAGGACTCTGCTGCATTAGATAAGGACTTTGCTGCATTATTTAAGGACTCTGCTGCATTATTTAAGGTCTTTGCTGCAATATTTAAGGACTTTGCTTCAGTATTTAAGGACTCTGCTGCATTATTTAAGGACTTTGTTGCATTATTTAAGGACTCTGCTGCATTATTTAAGGACTTTGCTGCATTATTTAAGGACTCTGCTGCATTATTTAAGGACTCTGCTAAAGCATTTAAAGACTCTGCTGCATTATTTAAGCACTTTGCTGCGGTATTTAAGGACTCTGTTGCATTATTTAAGGACTTTGTTGCATTATTTAAGGACTTTGCTGCATTAGTTAAGGACTTTGCTGCATTATTTAAGGACTCTGCTGCATTATTTAACAACGCTGTTGCATTATTTATGAACTGTGCTGCATTATTTAAGGACTTTGCTGCATTATTTAAGGACTATGCTGCATTATTTAATGACTTTGCTGAAGCATTTGAGGACTCTGCTGCATTATTAGAGGACTCTGCTGCGTTATTTAATGACTTTTTTGGATTTTTTAAGGACTCTGCTGCATTATTTAAGGAATTTGCTGCTATATTAAAGGACTCTGCTACAGTATTTAAGGACTCTGCTGCGGTATTTAAGGACTCTGCTGCATTATTTAAGGACTCTGCTGCATTATTTAAGGACTTTGCTGCATTATTGAAGGACTCTGCTGCATTATTTAAGGACTTTGCTGCAATATTTAAGGACTCTGCTTCAGTATTTAAGGACTCTGCTGCATTATTTAAGGACTTTGTTGCATTATTTAAGGATTCTGCTGCATTATTTAAGGACTTTGCTGCATTATTTATGGACTCTGCTGCATTATTTAAGGACTTTGCTGCAATATTTAAGGACTCTGCTTCAGTATTTAAGGACTCTGCTGCATTATTTAAGGACTTTGTTGCATTATTTAAGGACTCTGCTGCATTATTTAATTACTTTGCTGCATTATTTAAGGACTCTGCTGCATTATTTAAGGACTCTGCTGAAGCATTTGAGGACTCTGCTGCATTATTTAATCACTTTGCTGCGGTATTTAAGGACTCTGTTGCATTATTTAAGGACTTTGTTGCATTATTTAAGGACTCTGCTGCATTAGTTAAGGACTTTGCTGCATTATTTAAGGACTCTTCTGCATTATTTAACGACGTTGTTGCATTATTTAAGAACTGTGCTGCATTATTTAAGGACTCTGCTGCATTATTTAAGGACTTTGTTGCATTATTTAAGGACTCTGCTGCATTAGTTAAGGACTTTGCTGCATTATTTAAGGACTCTGCTGCATTATTTAACGAATTTACTGCATTATTTAAGGACTCTGCTGCATTATTTAAGGACTTTGTTGCATTATTTAAGGACTCTGCTGCATTAGTTAAGG
This sequence comes from Phyllobates terribilis, assembly GCF_046119375.1. NCBI lineage: Eukaryota > Metazoa > Chordata > Amphibia > Anura > Dendrobatidae > Phyllobates > Phyllobates terribilis. The sequence continues at coordinate 2,225,889 of NW_027363068.1, read as the reverse complement.
ACTATGCTGCATTATTTAATGACTTTGCTGAAGCATTTGAGGACTCTGCTGCATTATTAGAGGACTCTGCTGCATTATTTAAGGACTTGCTGCATTATTTAATGACTTTGTTGGATTTTTTAAGGACTCTGCTGCATTATTTAAGGAATTTGCTGCTATATTAAAGGACTCTGCTTCAGTATTTAAGGACTCTGCTGCGGTATTTAAGGACTCTGCTGCATTATTTAAGGACTCTGCTGCATTATTTAAGGACTTTGCTGCATTATTTAAGGACTCTGCTGCATTATTTAAGGACTTTGCTGCAATATTTAAGGACTCTGCTTCAGTATTTAAGGACTCTGCTGCATTATTTAAGGACTTTGTTGCATTATTTAAGGACTCTGCTGCATTATTTAAGGATTTTACTGCATTATTTAAGGACTCTGCTGCATTATTTAAGGACTTTGTTGCATTATTTCAGGACTCTGATGCATTATTTAAGGAATTTGCTGAATTATTTAAGGAATCTGCTGCATTATTTAAGGACTTTGTTGCATTATCTAAGGACTCTGCTGCATTATTGAAGGACTTTGCTGCAATATTTAAGGACTCTGCTTCAGTATTTAAGGACTCTGCTGCATTATTTAAGGACTTTGTTGCATTATTTAAGGACTCTGCTGCATTAGATAAGGACTTTGCTGCATTATTTAAGGACTCTGCTGCATTATTTAAGGTCTTTGCTGCAATATTTAAGGACTCTGCTTCAGTATTTAAGGACTCTGCTGCATTATTTAAGGACTTTGTTGCATTATTTAAGGACTCTGCTGCATTATTTAAGGACTTTGCTGCATTATTTAAGGACTCTGCTGCATTATTTAAGGACTTTGCTGAAGCATTTGAGGACTCTGCTGCATTATTTAAGCACTTTGCTGCGGTATTTAAGGACTCTGTTGCATTATTTAAGGACTTTGTTGCATTATTTAAGGACTTTGCTGCATTAGTTAAGGACTTTGCTGCATTATTTAAGGACTCTGCTGCATTATTTAACGACGCTGTTGCATTATTTAAGAACTGTGCTGCATTATTTAAGGACTTTGCTGCATTATTTAAGGACTATGCTGCATTATTAATGACTTTGCTGAAGCATTTGAGGACTCTGCTGCATTATTAGAGGACTCTGCTGCATTATTTAATGACTTTTTTGGATTTTTTAAGGACTCTGCTGCTTTATTTAAGGAATTTGCTGCTATATTAAAGGACTCTGCTTCAGTATTTAAGGACTCTGCTGCGGTATTTAAGGACTCTGCTGCATTATTTAAGGACTCTGCTGCATTATTTAAGAACTTTGCTGCATTATTTAAGGACTCTGCTGCATTATTTAAGGACTTTGCTGCAATATTTAAGGACTCTGCTTCAGTATTTAAGGACTCTGCTGCATTATTTAAGGACTTTGTTGCATTATTTAAGGATTCTGCTGCATTATTTAAGGACTTTGCTGCATTATTTATGGACTCTGCTGCATTATTTAAGGACTTTGCTGCAATATTTAAGGACTCTGCTTCAGTATTTAAGGACTCTGCTGCATTATTTAAGGACTTTGTTGCATTATTTAAGGACTCTGCTGCATTATTTAATTACTTTGCTGCATTATTTAAGGACTCTGCTGCATTATTTAAGGACTCTGCTGAAGCATTTGAGGACTCTGCTGCATTATTTAATCACTTTGCTGCGGTATTTAAGGACTCTGTTGCATTATTTAAGGACTTTGTTGCATTATTTAAGGACTCTGCTGCATTAGTTAAGGACTTTGCTGCATTATTTAAGGACTCTGCTGCATTATTTAACGACGTTGTTGCATTATTTAAGAACTGTGCTGCATTATTTAAGGACTCTGCTGCATTATTTAAGGACTTTGTTGCATTATTTAAGGACTCTGCTGCATTATTTAAGGACTTTGCTGCATTATTTAAGGACTCTGCTGCATTATTTAACGAATTTACTGCATTATTTAAGGACTCTGCTGCATTATTTAAGGACTTTGTTGCATTATTTAAGGACTCTGCTGCATTAGTTAAGGACTATGCTGCATTATTTAATGACTTTGCTGAAGCATTTGAGGACTCTGCTGCATTATTAGAGGACTCTGCTGCATTATTTAAGGACTTGCTGCATTATTTAATGACTTTGTTGGATTTTTTAAGGACTCTGCTGCATTATTTAAGGAATTTGCTGCTATATTAAAGGACTCTGCTTCAGTATTTAAGGACTCTGCTGCGGTATTTAAGGACTCTGCTGCATTATTTAAGGACTCTGCTGCATTATTTAAGGAATTTGCTGCATTATTTAAGGACTCTGCTGCATTATTTAAGGACTTTGCTGCAATATTTAAGGACTCTGCTTCAGTATTTAAGGACTCTGCTGCATTATTTAAGGACTTTGTTGCATTATTTAAGACTCTGCTGCATTATTTAAGGACTTTACTGCATTATTTAAGGACTCTGCTGCATTATTTAAGGACTTTGTTGCATTATTTCAGGACTCTGATGCATTATTTAAGGAATTTGCTGAATTATTTAAGGAATCTGCTGCATTATTTAAGGACGTTGTTGCATTATCTAAGGACTCTGCTGCATTATTGAAGGACTTTGCTGCAATATTTAAGGACTCTTCTTCAGTATTTAAGGACTCTGCTGCATTATTTAAGGACTTTGTTGCATTATTTAAGGACTCTGCTGCATTATTTAAGGACTTTGTTGCATTATTTAACGACTCTGCTGCATTATTTAAGGACTTTGCTGCAATATTTAAGGACTCTGCTTCAGTATTTAAGGACTCTGCTGCATTATTTAAGGACTCTGCTGCATTATTTAAGGACTTTGCTGCATTATTTAAGGACTCTGCTGCATTTTTTAAGGACTCTGCTGAAGCATTTGAGGACTCTGCTGCATTATTTAAGCACTTTGCTGCGGTATTTAAGGACTCTGTTGCATTATTTAAGGACTTTGTTGCATTATTTAAGGACTCTGCTGCATTAGTTAAGGACTTTGCTGCATTATTTAAGGACTCTGCTGCATTATTTACCGACGTTGTTGCATTATTTAAGAACTGTGCTGCTTTATTTAAGGACTTTGCTGAAGCATTTGAGGACTCTGCTGCATTATTAGAGGACTCTGCTGCATTATTTAATGACTTTGTTGGATTTTTTAAGGACTCTGCTGCATTATTTAAGGAATTTGCTGCTATATTAAAGGACTCTGCTTCAGTATTTAAGGACTCTGCTGCGGTATTTAAGGACTCTGCTGCATTATTTAAGGACTCTGCTGCATTATTTAAGGACTTTGCTGCATTATTTAAGGACTCTGCTGCATTATTTAAGGACTTTGTTGCATTATTTAAGGACTCTAATGCATTATTTAAGGACTTTGCTGCAATATTTAAGGACTCTGCTTCAGTATTTAAGGAGTCTGCTGCATTATTTAAGGACGTTGTTGCATTATTTAAGGACTCTGCTGCATTATTTAAGGACTTTACTGCATTTTTTAAGGACTCTGCTGCATTATTTAAGGACTTTCTTGCATTATTTAAGGACTCTGCTGCATTAGTTAAGGACTTTGCTGCATTATTTAAGGACTCTGCTGCATTATTTAACGACGTTGTTGCATTACTCAAGAACTGTGCTGCATTATTTAAGGACTTTGCTGCATTATTTAAGGACTATGCTGCATTATTTAATGACTTTGCTGAAGCATTTGAGGACTCTGCTGCATTATTAGAGGACTCTGCTGCATTATTTAAGGACTTGCTGCATTATTTAATGACTTTGTTGGATTTTTTTATGGACTCTGCTGCATTATTTAAGGAATTTGCTGCTATATTAAAGGACTCTGCTTCAGTATTTAAGGACTCTGCTGCGGTATTTAAGGACTCTGCTGCATTATTTAAGGACTCTGCTGCATTATTTAAGGACTTTGCTGCATTATTTAAGGAATCTGCTGCATTATTTAAGGACTTTGTTGCATTATCTAAGGACTCTGCTGCATTATTGAAGGACTTTGCTGCAATATTTAAGGACTCTGCTTCAGTATTTAAGGACTCTGCTGCATTATTTAAGGACTTTGTTGCATTATTTAAGGACTCTGCTGCATTAGATAAGGACTGTGCTGCATTATTTAAGGACTCTGCTGCATTATTTAAGGACTTTGCTGCAATATTTAAGGACTCTGCTTCAGTATTTAAGGACTCTGCTGCATTATTTAAGGACTTTGTTGCATTATTTAAGGACTCTGCTGCATTATTTAAGGACTTTGCTGCATTATTTAAGGACTCTGCTGCATTATTTAAGGACTCTGCTGAAGCATTTGAGGACTCTGCTGCATTATTTAAGCACTTTGCTGCGGTATTTAAGGACTCTGTTGCATTATTTAAGGACTTTGTTGCATTATTTAAGGACTTTGCTGCATTAGTTAAGGACTTTGCTGCATTATTTAAGGACTCTGCTGCATTATTTAACGACGCTGTTGCATTATTTAAGAACTGTGCTGCATTATTTAAGGACTTTGCTGCATTATTTAAGGACTATGCTGCATTATTTAATGACTTTGCTGAAGCATTTGAGGACTCTGCTGCATTATTAGTGGACTCTGCTGCATTATTTAATGACTTTTTTGGATTTTTTAAGGACTCTGCTGCATTATTTAAGGAATTTGCTGCTATATTAAAGGACTCTGCTTCAGTATTTAAGGACTCTGCTGCGGTATTTAAGGACTCTGCTGCATTATTTAAGGACTCTGCTGCATTATTTAAGGACTTTGCTGCATTATTTAAGGACTCTGCTGCATTATTTAAGGACTTTGCTGCAATATTTAAGGACTCTGCTTCAGTATTTAAGGACTCTGCTGCATTATTTAAGGACTTTGTTGCATTATTTAAGGACTCTGCTGCATTAGTTAAGGACTCTGCTGAAGCATTTGAGGACTCTGCTGCATTATTTAAGCACTTTGCTGCGGTATTTAAGGACTCTGTTGCATTATTTAAGGACTTTGTTGCATTATTTAAGGACTTTGCTGCATTAGTTAAGGACTTTGCTGCATTATTTAAGGACTCTGCTGCATTATTTAACGACGCTGTTGCATTATTTAAGAACTGTGCTGCATTATTTAAGGACTTTGCTGCATTATTTAAGGACTATGCTGCATTATTTAATGACTTTGCTGAAGCATTTGAGGACTCTGCTGCATTATTAGAGGACTCTGCTGCATTATTTAATGACTTTTTTTTGATTTTTTAAGGACTCTGCTGCATTATTTAAGGAATTTGCTGCTATATTAAAGGACTCTGCTTCAGTATTTAAGGACTCTGCTGCGGTATTTAAGGACTCTGCTGCATTATTTAAGGACTCTGCTGCATTATTTAAGGACTTTGCTGCATTATTTAAGGACTCTGCTGCATTATTTAAGGACTTTGCTGCAATATTTAAGGACTCTGCTTCAGTATTTAAGGACTCTGCTGCATTATTTAAGGACTTTGTTGCATTATTTAAGGATTCTGCTGCATTATTTAAGGACTTTGCTGCATTATTTATGGACTCTGCTGCATTATTTAAGGACTTTGCTGCAATATTTAAGGACTCTGCTTCAGTATTTAAGGACTCTGCTGCATTATTTAAGGACTTTGTTGCATTATTTAAGGACTCTGCTGCATTATTTAATTACTTTGCTGCATTATTTAAGGACTCTGCTGCATTATTTAAGGACTCTGCTGAAGCATTTGAGGACTCTGCTGCATTATTTAATCACTTTGCTGCGGTATTTAAGGACTCTGTTGCATTATTTAAGGACTTTGTTGCATTATTTAAGGACTCTGCTGCATTAGTTAAGGACTTTGCTGCATTATTTAAGGACTCTGCTGCATTATTTAACGACGTTGTTGCATTATTTAAGAACTGTGCTGCATTATTTAAGGACTCTGCTGCATTATTTAAGGACTTTGTTGCATTATTTAAGGACTCTGCTGCATTAGTTAAGGACTTTGCTGCATTATTTAAGGACTCTGCTGCATTATTTAACGAATTTACTGCATTATTTAAGGACTCTGCTGCATTATTTAAGGACTTTGTTGCATTATTTAAGGACTCTGCTGCATTAGTTAAGGACTATGCTGCATTATTTAATGACTTTGCTGAAGCATTTGAGGACTCTGCTGCATTATTAGAGGACTCTGCTGCATTATTTAAGGACTTGCTGCATTATTTAATGACTTTGTTGGATTTTTTAAGGACTCTGCTGCATTATTTAAGGAATTTGCTGCTATATTAAAGGACTCTGCTTCAGTATTTAAGGACTCTGCTGCGGTATTTAAGGACTCTGCTGCATTATTTAAGGACTCTGCTGCATTATTTAAGGACTTTGCTGCATTATTTAAGGACTCTGCTGCATTATTTAAGGACTTTGCTGCAATATTTAAGGACTCTGCTTCAGTATTTAAGGACTCTGCTGCATTATTTAAGGACGTTGTTGCATTATTTAAGGACTCTGCTGCATTATTTAAGGACTTTACTGCATTATTTAAGGACTCTGCTGCATTATTTAAGGACTTTCTTGCATTATTTAAGGACTCTGCTGCATTAGTTAAGGACTTTGCTGCATTATTTAAGGACTCTGCTGCATTATTTAACGACGTTGTTGCATTACTTAAGAACTGTGCTGCATTATTTAAGGACTTTGCTGCATTATTTAAGGACTATGCTGCATTATTTAATGACTTTGCTGAAGCATTTGAGGACTCTGCTGCATTATTAGAGGACTCTGCTGCATTATTTAAGGACTTGCTGCATTATTTAATGACTTTGTTGGATTTTTTTATGGACTCTGCTGCATTATTTAAGGAATTTGCTGCTATATTAAAGGACTCTGCTTCAGTATTTAAGGACTCTGCTGCGGTATTTAAGGACTCTGCTGCATTATTTAAGGACTCTGCTGCATTATTTAAGGACTTTGCTGCATTATTTAAGGACTCTGCTGCATTATTTAAGGACTTTGCTGCAATATTTAAGGACTCTGCTTCAGTATTTAAGGACTCTGCTGCAATATTTAAGGACTTTGTTGCATTATTTAAGGACTCTGCTGCATTATTTAAGGACTTTACTGCATTATTTAAGGACTCTGCTGCATTATTTAAGGACTTTGTTGCATTATTTCAGGACTCTGATGCATTATTTAAGGAATTTGCTGAATTATTTAAGGAATCTGCTGCATTATTTAAGGACGTTGTTGCATTATCTAAGGACTCTGCTGCATTATTGAAGGACTTTGCTGCAATATTTAAGGACTCTGCTTCAGTATTTAAGGACTCTGCTGCATTATTTAAGGACTTTGTTGCATTATTTAAGGACTCTGCTGCATTATTTAAGGACTTTGTTGCATTATTTAAGGACTCTGCTGCATTATTTAAGGACTTTGCTGTAATATTTAAGGACTCTGCTTCAGTATTTAAGGACTCTGCTGCATTATTTAAGGACTTTGTTGCATTATTTAAGGACTCTGCTGCATTATTTAAGGACTTTGCTGCATTATTTAAGGACTCTGCTGCATTTTTAAGGACTCTGCTGAAGCACTTGAGGACTCTGCTGCATTATTTAAGCACTTTGCTGCGGTATTTAAGGACTCTGTTGCATTATTTAAGGACTTTGTTGCATTATTTAAGGACTCTGCTGCATTAGTTAAGGACTTTGCTGCATTATTTAAGGACTCTGCTGCATTATTTACCGACGTTGTTGCATTATTTAAGAACTGTGCTGCTTTATTTAAGGACTTTGCTGAAGCATTTGAGGACTCTGCTGCATTATTAGAGGACTCTGCTGCATTATTTAATGACTTTGTTGGATTTTTTAAGGACTCTGCTGCATTATTTAAGGAATTTGCTGCTATATTAAAGGACTCTGCTTCAGTATTTAAGGACTCTGCTGCGGTATTTAAGGACTCTGCTGCATTATTTAAGGACTCTGCTGCATTATTTAAGGACTTTGCTGCATTATTTAAGGACTCTGCTGCATTATTTAAGGACTTTGTTGCATTATTTAAGGACTCTAATGCATTATTTAAGGACTTTGCTGCAATATTTAAGGACTCTGCTTCAGTATTTAAGGACTCTGCTGCATAATTTAAGGACGTTGTTGCATTATTTAAGGACTCTGCTGCATTATTTAAGGACTTTACTGCATTATTTAAGGACTCTGCTGCATTATTTAAGGACTTTCTTGCATTATTTAAGGACTCTGCTGCATTAGTTAAGGACTTTGCTGCATTATTTAAGGACTCTGCTGCATTATTTAACGACGTTGTTGATTACTTAAGAACTGTGCTGCATTATTTAAGGACTTTGCTGCATTATTTAAGGACTATGCTGCATTATTTAATGACTTTGCTGAAGCATTTGAGGACTCTGCTGCATTATTAGAGGACTCTGCTGCATTATTTAAGGACTTGCTGCATTATTTAATGACTTTGTTGGATTTTTTTATGGACTCTGCTGCATTATTTAAGGAATTTGCTGCTATATTAAAGGACTCTGCTTCAGTATTTAAGGACTCTGCTGCGTTTTAAGGACTCTGCTGCATTATTTAAGGACTCTGCTGCATTATTTAAGGACTTTGCTGCAATATTTAAGGACTCTGCTTCAGTATTTAAGGACTCTGCTGCATTATTTAAGGACTTTGTTGCATTATTTAAGGACTCTGCTGCATTAGATAAGGACTTTGCTGCATTATTTAAGGACTCTGCTGTATTATTTAAGGACTTTGCTGCAATATTTAAGGACTCTGCTTCAGTATTTAAGGACTCTGCTGCATTATTTAAGGACTTTGTTGCATTATTTAAGGACTCTGCTGCATTATTTAAGGACTTTGCTGCATTATTTAAGGACTCTGCTGCATTATTTAAGGACTCTGCTGAAGCATTTGAGGACTCTGCTGCATTATTTAAGCACTTTGCTGCGGTATTTAAGGACTCTGTTGCATTATTTAAGGACTTTGTTGCATTATTTAAGGACTTTGCTGCATTAGTTAAGGACTTTGCTGCATTATTTAAGGACTCTGCTGCATTATTTAACGACGCTGTTGCATTATTTAAGAACTGTGCTGCATTATTTAAGGACTTTGCTGCATTATTTAAGGACTATGCTGCATTATTTAATGACTTTGCTGAAGCATTTGAGGACTCTGCTGCATTATTAGAGGACTCTGCTGCATTATTTAATGACTTTTTTGGATTTTTTAAGGACTCTGCTGCATTATTTAAGGAATTTACTGCTATATTAAAGGACTCTGCTTCAGTATTTAAGGACTCTGCTGCGGTATTTAAGGACTCTGCTGCATTATTTAAGGACTCTGCTGCATTATTTAAGGACTCTGCTGCATTATTTAAGGACTTTGTTGCATTATTTAAGGACTCTAATGCATTATTTAAGGACTTTGCTGCAATATTTAAGGACTCTGCTTCAGTATTTAAGGACTCTGCTGCGGTATTTAAGGACTCTGCTGCATTATTTAAGGACTCTGCTGCATTATTTAAGGACTCTGCTGCATTATTTAAGGACTTTGTTGCATTATTTAAGGACTCTAATGCATTATTTAAGGACTTTGCTGCAATATTTAAGGACTCTGCTTCAGTATTTAAGGACTCTGCTGCATTATTTAAGGACGTTGTTGCATTATTTAAGGACTCTGCTGCATTATTTAAGGACTTTACTGCATTATTTAAGGACTCTGCTGCATTATTTAAGGACTTTCTTGCATTATTTAAGGACTCTGCTGCATTAGTTAAGGACTTTGCTGCATTATTTAAGGACTCTGCTGCATTATTTAATGACGTTGTTGCATTACTTAAGAACTGTGCTGCATTATTTAAGGACTTTGCTGCATTATTTAAGGACTATGCTGCATTATTTAATGACTTTGCTGAAGCATTTGAGGACTCTGCTGCATTATTAGAGGACTCTGCTGCATTATTTAAGGACTTGCTGCATTATTTAATGACTTTGTTGGATTTTTTTATGGACTCTGCTGCATTATTTAAGGAATTTGCTGCTATATTAAAGGACTCTGCTTCAGTATTTAAGGACTCTGCTGCGGTATTTCAGGACTCTGCTGCATTATTTAAGGACTCTGCTGCATTATTTAAGGACTTTGCTGCATTATTTAAGGAATCTGCTGCATTATTTAAGGACTTTGTTGCATTATCTAAGGACTCTGCTGCATTATTGAAGGACTTTGCTGCAATATTTAAGGACTCTGCTTCAGTATTTAAGGACTCTGCTGCATTATTTAAGGACTTTGCTGCATTATTTAAGGACTTTGTTGCATTATTTAAGGACTCTGCTGCATTATTTAAGGACTTTGCTGCAATATTTAAGGACTCTGCTTCAGTATTTAAGGACTCTGCTGCATTATTTAAGGACTTTGTTGCATTATTTAAGGACTCTGCTGCATTATTTAAGGACTTTGCTGCATTATTTAAGGACTCTGCTGCATTTTTAAGGACTCTGCTGAAGCACTTGAGGACTCTGCTGCATTATTTAAGCACTTTGCTGCGGTATTTAAGGACTCTGTTGCATTATTTAAGGACTTTGTTGCATTATTTAAGGACTCTGCTGCATTAGTTAAGGACTTTGCTGCATTATTTAAGGACTCTGCTGCATTATTTACCGACGTTGTTGCATTATTTAAGAACTGTGCTGCTTTATTTAAGGACTTTGCTGAAGCATTTGAGGACTCTGCTGCATTATTAGAGGACTCTGCTGCATTATTTAATGACTTTGTTGGATTTTTTAAGGACTCTGCTGCATTATTTAAGGAATTTGCTGCTATATTAAAGGACTCTGCTTCAGTATTTAAGGACTCTGCTGCGGTATTTAAGGACTCTGCTGCATTATTTAAGGACTCTGCTGCATTATTTAAGGACTTTGCTGCATTATTTAAGGACTCTGCTGCATTATTTAAGGACTTTGTTGCATTATTTAAGGACTCTAATGCATTATTTAAGGACTTTGCTGCAATATTTAAGGACTCTGCTTCAGTATTTAAGGACTCTGCTGCATAATTTAAGGACGTTGTTGCATTATTTAAGGACTCTGCTGCATTATTTAAGGACTTTACTGCATTATTTAAGGACTCTGCTGCATTATTTAAGGACTTTCTTGCATTATTTAAGGACTCTGCTGCATTAGTTAAGGACTTTGCTGCATTATTTAAGGACTCTGCTGCATTATTTAACGACGTTGTTGCATTACTTAAGAACTGTGCTGCATTATTTAAGGACTTTGCTGCATTATTTAAGGACTATGCTGCATTATTTAATGACTTTGCTGAAGCATTTGAGGACTCTGCTGCATTATTAGAGGACTCTGCTGCATTATTTAAGGACTTGCTGCATTATTTAATGACTTTGTTGGATTTTTTTATGGACTCTGCTGCATTATTTAAGGAATTTGCTGCTATATTAAAGGACTCTGCTTCAGTATTTAAGGACTCTGCTGCGTTTTAAGGACTCTGCTGCATTATTTAAGGACTCTGCTGCATTATTTAAGGACTTTGCTGCAATATTTAAGGACTCTGCTTCAGTATTTAAGGACTCTGCTGCATTATTTAAGGACTTTGTTGCATTATTTAAGGACTCTGCTGCATTAGATAAGGACTTTGCTGCATTATTTAAGGACTCTGCTGCATTATTTAAGGACTTTGCTGCAATATTTAAGGACTCTGCTTCAGTATTTAAGGACTCTGCTGCATTATTTAAGGACTTTGTTGCATTATTTAAGGACTCTGCTGCATTATTTAAGGACTTTGCTGCATTATTTAAGGACTCTGCTGCATTATTTAAGGACTCTGCTGAAGCATTTGAGGACTCTGCTGCATTATTTAAGCACTTTGCTGCGGTATTTAAGGACTCTGTTGCATTATTTAAGGACTTTGTTGCATTATTTAAGGACTTTGCTGCATTAGTTAAGGACTTTGCTGCATTATTTAAGGACTCTGCTGCATTATTTAACGACGCTGTTGCATTATTTAAGAACTGTGCTGCATTATTTAAGGACTTTGCTGCATTATTTAAGGACTATGCTGCATTATTTAATGACTTTGCTGAAGCATTTGAGGACTCTGCTGCATTATTAGAGGACTCTGCTGCATTATTTAATGACTTTTTTGGATTTTTTAAGGACTCTGCTGAAGCATTTGAGGACTCTGCTGCATTATTTAAGCACTTTGCTGCGGTATTTAAGGACTCTGTTGCATTATTTAAGGACTTTGTTGCATTATTTAAGGACTCTGCTGCATTAGTTAAGGACTTTGCTGCATTATTTAAGGACTCTGCTGCATTATTTACCGACGTTGTTGCATTATTTAAGAACTGTGCTGCTTTATTTAAGGACTTTGCATTATTTAAGGACTATGCTGCATTATTTAATGACTTTGCTGAAGCATTTGAGGACTCTGCTGCATTATTAGAGGACTCTGCTGCATTATTTAATGACTTTGTTGGATTTTTTAAGGACTCTGCTGCATTATTTAAGGAATTTGCTGCTATATTAAAGGACTCTGCTTCAGTATTTAAGGACTCTGCTGCGGTATTTAAGGACTCTGCTGCATTATTTAAGGACTCTGCTGCATTATTTAAGGACTCTGCTGCATTATTTAAGGACTTTGTTGCATTATTTAAGGACTCTAATGCATTATTTAAGGACTTTGCTGCAATATTTAAGGACTCTGCTTCAGTATTTAAGGACTCTGCTGCATTATTTAAGGACGTTGTTGCATTATTTAAGGACTCTGCTGCATTATTTAAGGACTTTACTGCATTATTTAAGGACTCTGCTGCATTATTTAAGGACTTTCTTGCATTATTTAAGGACTCTGCTGCATTAGTTAAGGACTTTGCTGCATTATTTAAGGACTCTGCTGCATTATTTAATGACGTTGTTGCATTACTTAAGAACTGTGCTGCATTATTTAAGGACTTTGCTGCATTATTTAAGGACTATGCTGCATTATTTAATGACTTTGCTGAAGCATTTGAGGACTCTGCTGCATTATTAGAGGACTCTGCTGCATTATTTAAGGACTTGCTGCATTATTTAATGACTTTGTTGGATTTTTTTATGTACTCTGCTGCATTATTTAAGGAATTTGCTGCTATATTAAAGGACTCTGCTTCAGTATTTAAGGACTCTGCTGCGGTATTTCAGGACTCTGCTGCATTATTTAAGGACTCTGCTGCATTATTTAAGGACTTTGCTGCATTATTTAAGGAATCTGCTGCATTATTTAAGGACTTTGTTGCATTATCTAAGGACTCTGCTGCATTATTGAAGGACTTTGCTGCAATATTTAAAAACTCTGCTTCAGTATTTAAGGACTCTGCTGCATTATTTAAGGACTTTGCTGCATTATTTAAGGACTTTGTTGCATTATTTAAGGACTCTGCTGCATTATTTAAGGACTTTGCTGCAATATTTAAGGACTCTGCTTCAGTATTTAAGGACTCTGCTGCATTATTTAAGGACTTTGTTGCATTATTTAAGGACTCTGCTGCATTATTTAAGGACTTTGCTGCATTATTTAAGGACTCTGCTGCATTTTTAAGGACTCTGCTGAAGCACTTGAGGACTCTGCTGCATTATTTAAGCACTTTGCTGCGGTATTTAAGGACTCTGTTGCATTATTTAAGGACTTTGTTGCATTATTTAAGGACTCTGCTGCATTAGTTAAGGACTTTGCTGCATTATTTAAGGACTCTGCTGCATTATTTACCGACGTTGTTGCATTATTTAAGAACTGTGCTGCTTTATTTAAGGACTTTGCTGAAGCATTTGAGGACTCTGCTGCATTATTAGAGGACTCTGCTGCATTATTTAATGACTTTGTTGGATTTTTTAAGGACTCTGCTGCATTATTTAAGGAATTTGCTGCTATATTAAAGGACTCTGCTTCAGTATTTAAGGACTCTGCTGCGGTATTTAAGGACTCTGCTGCATTATTTAAGGACTCTGCTGCATTATTTAAGGACTTTGCTGCATTATTTAAGGACTCTGCTGCATTATTTAAGGACTTTGTTGCATTATTTAAGGACTCTAATGCATTATTTAAGGACTTTGCTGCAATATTTAAGGACTCTGCTTCAGTATTTAAGGACTCTGCTGCATAATTTAAGGACGTTGTTGCATTATTTAAGGACTCTGCTGCATTATTTAAGGACTTTACTGCATTATTTAAGGACTCTGCTGCATTATTTAAGGACTTTCTTGCATTATTTAAGGACTCTGCTGCATTAGTTAAGGACTTTGCTGCATTATTTAAGGACTCTGCTGCATTATTTAACGACGTTGTTGCATTACTTAAGAACTGTGCTGCATTATTTAAGGACTTTGCTGCATTATTTAAGGACTATGCTGCATTATTTAATGACTTTGCTGAAGCATTTGAGGACTCTGCTGCATTATTAGAGGACTCTGCTGCATTATTTAAGGACTTGCTGCATTATTTAATGACTTTGTTGGATTTTTTTATGGACTCTGCTGCATTATTTAAGGAATTTGCTGCTATATTAAAGGACTCTGCTTCAGTATTTAAGGACTCTGCTGCGTTTTAAGGACTCTGCTGCATTATTTAAGGACTCTGCTGCATTATTTAAGGACTTTGCTGCAATATTTAAGGACTCTGCTTCAGTATTTAAGGACTCTGCTGCATTATTTAAGGACTTTGTTGCATTATTTAAGGACTCTGCTGCATTAGATAAGGACTTTGCTGCATTATTTAAGGACTCTGCTGCATTATTTAAGGACTTTGCTGCAATATTTAAGGACTCTGCTTCAGTATTTAAGGACTCTGCTGCATTATTTAAGGACTTTGTTGCATTATTTAAGGACTCTGCTGCATTATTTAAGGACTTTGCTGCATTATTTAAGGACTCTGCTGCATTATTTAAGGACTCTGCTGAAGCATTTGAGGACTCTGCTGCATTATTTAAGCACTTTGCTGCGGTATTTAAGGACTCGGTTGCATTATTTAAGGACTTTGTTGCATTATTTAAGGACTTTGCTGCATTAGTTAAGGACTTTGCTGCATTATTTAAGGACTCTGCTGCATTATTTAACGACGCTGTTGCATTATTTAAGAACTGTGCTGCATTATTTAAGGACTTTGCTGCATTATTTAAGGACTATGCTGCATTATTTAATGACTTTGCTGAAGCATTTGAGGACTCTGCTGCATTATTAGAGGACTCTGCTGCATTATTTAATGACTTTTTTGGATTTTTTAAGGACTCTGCTGCATTATTTAAGGAATTTACTGCTATATTAAAGGACTCTGCTTCAGTATTTAAGGACTCTGCTGCGGTATTTAAGGACTCTGCTGCATTATTTAAGGACTCTGCTGCATTATTTAAGGACTCTGCTGCATTATTTAAGGACTTTGCTGCAATATTTAAGGACTCTGCTTCAGTATTTAAGGACTCTGCTGCATTATTTAAGGACTTTGTTGCATTATTTAAGGACTCTGCTGCATTAGTTAAGGACTTTGCTGCATTATTTAAGGACTCTGCTGCATTATTTAACGACGTTGTTGCATTATTTAAGAACTGTGCTGCATTATTTAAGGACTCTGCTGCATTATTTAAGGACTTTGTTGCATTATTTAAGGACTCTGCTGCATTAGTTAAGGACTTTGCTGCATTATTTAAGGACTCTGCTGCATTATTTAACGAATTTACTGCATTATTTAAGGACTCTGCTGCATTATTTAAGGACTTTGTTGCATTATTTAAGGACTCTGCTGCATTAGTTAAGGACTATGCTGCATTATTTAATGACTTTGCTGAAGCATTTGAGGACTCTGCTGCATTATTAGAGGACTCTGCTGCATTATTTAAGGACTTGCTGCATTATTTAATGACTTTTTTGGATTTTTTAAGGACTCTGCTGCATTATTTAAGGAATTTGCTGCTATATTAAAGGACTCTGCTTCAGTATTTAAGGACTCTGCTGCGGTATTTAAGGACTCTGCTGCATTATTTAAGGACTCTGCTGCATTATTTAAGGACTTTGCTGCATTATTTAAGGACTCTGCTGCATTATTTAAGGACTTTGCTGCAATATTTAAGGACTCTGCTTCAGTATTTAAGGACTCTGCTGCATTATTTAAGGACGTTGTTGCATTATTTAAGGACTCTGCTGCATTATTTAAGGACTTTACTGCATTATTTAAGGACTCTGCTGCATTATTTAAGGACTTTGTTGCATTATTTCAGGAATCTGATGCATTATTTAAGGAATTTGCTGAATTATTTAAGGACTCTGCTTTCTTATTTAATGACTCTGCTGAAGCATTTCAGGACTCTGCTGCATTATTTGAGGACTCTGTTGCATTATTTAAGGACTTTGCTGCTTTATTTAAGGACGTTGTTGGATTATTTAAGGACTCTGCTGTATTATTTAAGGAATTTGCTGCATATTTAAAGAATTTGCTCCATTATTTAAGGACTCTGCTGCATTATTTATTCACTCTGCTGAAGTATTTGAGGACTCTGCTGCATTATTTAAGGACTCTGCTGCATTATTTAAGGACTTTGTTGCATTATTTAAGGACTCTGCTGCATTATTTAAGGACTTTGCTGCAATATTTAAGGACTCTGCTTCAGTATTTAAGGACTCTGCTGCATTATTTAAGGACTTTGCTGCATTATTTAAGGACTTTGTTGCATTATTTAAGTACTCTGCTGCATTATTTAAGGACTTTGTTGCATTATTTAAGGACTCTGCTGCATTATTTAAGGGCTTTGTTGCATTATCTAAGGACTCTGCTGCATTATTGAAGGACTTTGCTGCAATATTTAAGGACTCTGCTTCAGTATTTAAGTACTCTGCTGCATTATTTAAGGACTTTGTTGCATTATTTAAGGACTCTGCTGCATTATTTAAGGGCTTTGTTGCATTATCTAAGGACTCTGCTGCATTATTGAAGGACTTTGCTGCAATATTTAAGGACTCTGCTTCAGTATTTAAGGACTTTGTTGCATTATTTAAGGACTCTGCTGCATTAGTTAAGGACTTTGCTGCATTATTTAAGGACTCTGCTGCATTATTTACCGACGTTGTTGCATTATTTAAGAACTGTGCTGCTTTAGATAAGGACTTTGCTGCATTATTTAAGGACTCTGCTGCATTAGATAAGGACTTTGCTGCATTATTTAAGGACTCTGCTGCATTATTTAAGGACTTTGCTGCAATATTTAAGGACTCTGCTTCAGTATTTAAGGACTCTGCTGCATTATTTGAGGACTTTGTTGCATTATTTAAGGACTCTGCTGCATTATTTAAGGACTTTGCTGCATTATTTAAGGACTTTGCTGCATTTTTTAAGGACTCTGCTGAAGCATTTGAGGACTCTGCTGCATTATTTAAGCACTTTGCTGCGGTATTTAAGGACTCTGTTGCATTATTTAAGGACTTTGTTGCATTATTTAAGGACTCTGCTGCATTAGTTAAGGACTTTGCTGCATTATTTAAGGACTCTGCTGCATTATTTACCGACGTTGTTGCATTATTTAAGAACTGTGCTGCTTTATTTAAGGACTTTGCATTATTTAAGGACTATGCTGCATTATTTAATGACTTTGCTGAAGCATTTGAGGACTCTGCTGCATTATTAGAGGACTCTGCTGCATTATTTAATGACTTTGTTGGATTTTTTAAGGACTCTGCTGCATTATTTAAGGAATTTGCTGCTATATTAAAGGACTCTGCTTCAGTATTTAAGGACTCTGCTGCGGTATTTAAGGACTCTGCTGCATTATTTAAGGACTCTGCTGCATTATTTAAGGACTCTGCTGCATTATTTAAGGACTTTGTTGCATTATTTAAGGACTCTAATGCATTATTTAAGGACTTTGCTGCAATATTTAAGGACTCTGCTTCAGTATTTAAGGACTCTGCTGCATTATTTAAGGACGTTGTTGCATTATTTAAGGACTCTGCTGCATTATTTAAGGACTTTACTGCATTATTTAAGGACTCTGCTGCATTATTTAAGGACTTTCTTGCATTATTTAAGGACTCTGCTGCATTAGTTAAGGACTTTGCTGCATTATTTAAGGACTCTGCTGCATTATTTAATGACGTTGTTGCATTACTTAAGAACTGTGCTGCATTATTTAAGGACTTTGCTGCATTATTTAAGGACTATGCTGCATTATTTAATGACTTTGCTGAAGCATTTGAGGACTCTGCTGCATTATTAGAGGACTCTGCTGCATTATTTAAGGACTTGCTGCATTATTTAATGACTTTGTTGGATTTTTTTATGGACTCTGCTGCATTATTTAAGGAATTTGCTGCTATATTAAAGGACTCTGCTTCAGTATTTAAGGACTCTGCTGCGGTATTTCAGGACTCTGCTGCATTATTTAAGGACTCTGCTGCATTATTTAAGGACTTTGCTGCATTATTTAAGGAATCTGCTGCATTATTTAAGGACTTTGTTGCATTATCTAAGGACTCTGCTGCATTATTGAAGGACTTTGCTGCAATATTTAAGGACTCTGCTTCAGTATTTAAGGACTCTGCTGCATTATTTAAGGACTTTGCTGCATTATTTAAGGACTTTGTTGCATTATTTAAGTACTCTGCTGCATTATTTAAGGACTTTGTTGCATTATTTAAGGACTCTGCTGCTTTATTTAAGGACTTTGTTGCATTATCTAAGGACTCTGCTGCATTATTGAAGGACTTTGCTGCAATATTTAAGGACTCTGCTTCAGTATTTAAGGACTCTGCTGCATTATTTAAGGACTTTGCTGCATTATTTAAGGACTCTGCTGCATTTTTTAAGGACTCTGCTGAAGCATTTGAGGACTCTGCTGCATTATTTAAGCACTTTGCTGCGGTATTTAAGGACTCTGTTGCATTATTTAAGGACTTTGTTGCATTATTTAAGGACTCTGCTGCATTAGTTAAGGACTTTGCTGCATTATTTAAGGACTCTGCTGCATTATTTACCGACGTTGTTGCATTATTTAAGAACTGTGCTGCTTTATTTAAGGACTTTGCATTATTTAAGGACTATGCTGCATTATTTAATGACTTTGCTGAAGCATTTGAGGACTCTGCTGCATTATTAGAGGACTCTGCTGCATTATTAAATGACTTTGTTGGATTTTTTAAGGACTCTGCTGCATTATTTGAGGACTCTGTTGCATTATTTAAGGACTTTGCTGCTTTATTTAAGGACTTTGTTGGATTATTTAAGGACTCTGCTGTATTATTTAAGGAATTTGCTGCATATTTAAAGAATTTGCTCCATTATTTAAGGACTCTGCTGCATTATTTATTCACTCTGCTGAAGTATTTGAGGACTCTGCTGCATTATTTAAGGACTCTGCTGCATTATTTAAGGACTTTGTTGCATTATTTAAGGACTCTGCTGCATTATTTAAGGACTTTGCTGCAATATTTAAGGACTCTGCTTCAGTATTTAAGGACTCTGCTGCATTATTTAAGGACTTTGCTGCATTATTTAAGGACTTTGTTGCATTATTTAAGTACTCTGCTGCATTATTTAAGGACTTTGTTGCATTATTTAAGGACTCTGCTGCATTATTTAAGGACTTTGTTGCATTATCTAAGGACTCTGCTGCATTATTGAAGGACTTTGCTGCAATATTTAAGGACTCTGCTTCAGTATTTAAGGACTCTGCTGCATTATTTAAGGACTTTGTTGCATTATTTAAGGACTCTGCTGCATTATTTAAGGACTTTGTTGTATTATTTAAGGACTCTGCTGCATTATTTAAGGACTTTGCTGCAATATTTAAGGACTCTGCTTCAGTATTTAAGGACTCTGCTGCATTATTTAAGGACTTTGTTGCATTATTTAAGGACTCTGCTGCATTATTTAAGGACTTTGCTGCATTATTTAAGGACTTTGCTGCATTTTTTAAGGACTCTGCTGAAGCATTTGAGGACTCTGCTGCATTATTTAAGCACTTTGCTGCGGTATTTAAGGACTCTGTTGCATTATTTAAGGACTTTCTTGCATTATTTAAGGACTCTGCTGCATTAGTTAAGGACTTTGCTGCATTATTTAAGGACTCTGCTGCATTCTTTACCGACGGTGTTGCATTATTTAAGAACTGTGCTGCTTTATTTAAGGACTTTGCATTATTTAAGGACTATGCTGCATTATTTAATGACTTTGCTGAAGCATTTGAGGACTCTGCTGCATTATTAGAGGACTCTGCTGCATTATTTAATGACTTTGTTGGATTTTTTAAGGACTCTGCTGCATTATTTAAGGAATTTGCTGCTATATTAAAGGACTCTGCTTCAGTATTTAAGGACTCTGCTGCGGTATTTAAGGACTCTGCTGCATTATTTAAGGACTCTGCTGCATTATTTAAGGACTTTGCTGCATTATTTAAGGACTCTGCTGCATTATTTAAGGACTTTGTTGCATTATTTAAGGACTCTAATGCATTATTTAAGGACTTTGCTGCAATATTTAAGGACTCTGCTTCAGTATTTAAGGACTCTGCTGCATTATTTAAGGACGTTGTTGCATTATTTAAGGACTCTGCTGCATGATTTAATGACTTTACTGCATTATTTAAGGACTCTGCTGCATTATTTAAGGACTTTCTTGCATTATTTAAGGACTCTGCTGCATTAGTTAAGGACTTTGCTGCATTATTTAAGGACTCTGCTGCATTATTTAACGACGTTGTTGCATTACTTAAGAACTGTGCTGCATTATTTAAGGACTTTGCTGCATTATTTAAGGACTATGCTGCATTATTTAATGACTTTGCTGAAGCATTTGAGGACTCTGCTGCATTATTAGAGGACTCTGCTGCATTATTTAAGGACTTGCTGCATTATTTAATGACTTTGTTGGATTTTTTTATGGACTCTGCTGCATTATTTAAGGAATTTGCTGCTATATTAAAGGACTCTGCTTCAGTATTTAAGGACTCTGCTGCGGTATTTCAGGACTCTGCTGCATTATTTAAGGACTCTGCTGCATTATTTAAGGACTTTGCTGCATTATTTAAGGAATCTGCTGCATTATTTAAGGACTTTGTTGCATTATCTAAGGACTCTGCTGCATTATTGAAGGACTTTGCTGCAATATTTAAGGACTCTGCTTCAGTATTTAAGGACTCTGCTGCATTATTTAAGGACTTTGCTGCAATATTTAAGGACTCTGCTTCAGTATTTAATGACTCTGCTGCATTATTTAAGGACTTTGTTGCATTATTTAAGGACTCTGCTGCATTATTTAAGGACTTTGTTGCATTATTTAAGGACTCTGCTGCATTATTTAAGGACTTTGCTGCAATATTTAAGGACTCTGCTTCAGTATTTAAGGACTCTGCTGCATTATTTAAGGACTTTGTTGCATTATTTAAGGACTCTGCTGCATTATTTAAGGACTTTGCTGCATTATTTAAGGACTCTGCTGCATTTTTTAAGGACTCTGCTGAAGCATTTGAGGACTCTGCTGCATTATTTAAGCACTTTGCTGCGGTATTTAAGGACTCTGCTGCATTATTTATTCACTCTGCTGAAGTATTTGAGGACTCTGCTGCATTATTAGAGGACTCTGCTGCATTATTTGAGGACTCTGTTGCATTATTTAAGGACTTTGCTGCTTTATTTAAGGACGTTGTTGGATTATTTAAGGACTCTGCTGTATTATTTAAGGAATTTGCTGCATATTTAAAGAATTTGCTCCATTATTTAAGGACTCTGCTGCATTATTTATTCACTCTGCTGAAGTATTTGAGGACTCTGCTGCATTATTTAAGGACTCTGCTGCATTATTTAAGGACTTTGTTGCATTATTTAAGGACTCTGCTGCATTATTTAAGGACTTTGCTGCAATATTTAAGGACTCTGCTTCAGTATTTAAGGACTCTGCTGCATTATTTAAGGACTTTGCTGCATTGTTTAAGGACTTTGTTGCATTATTTAAGTACTCTGCTGCATTATTTAAGGACTTTGTTGCATTATTTAAGGACTCTGCTGCATTATTTAAGGACGTTGTTGCATTATCTAAGGACTCTGCTGCATTATTGAAGGACTTTGCTGCAATATTTAAGGACTCTGCTTCAGTATTTAAGGACTCTGCTGCATTATTTAAGGACTTTGTTGCATTATTTAAGGACTCTGCTGCATTATTTAAGGACTTTGTTGCATTATTTAAGGACTCTGCTGCATTATTTAAGGACTTTGCTGCAATATTTAAGGACTCTGCTTCAGTATTTAAGGACTCTGCTGCATTATTTAAGGACTTTGTTGCATTATTTAAGGACTCTGCTGCATTATTTAAGGACTTTGCTGCATTATTTAAGGACTCTGCTGCATTTTTTAAGGACTCTGCTGAAGCATTTGAGGACTCTGCTGCATTATTTAAGCACTTTGCTGCGGTATTTAAGGACTCTGTTGCATTATTTAAGGACTTTGTTGCATTATTTAAGGACTCTGCTGCATTAGTTAAGGACTTTGCTGCATTATTTAAGGACTCTGCTGCATTATTTAACGACGTTGTTGCATTACTTAAGAACTGTGCTGCATTATTTAAGGACTTTGCTGCATTATTTAAGGACTATGCTGCATTATTTAATGACTTTGCTGAAGCATTTGAGGACTCTGCTGCATTCTTAGAGGACTCTGCTGCATTATTTAAGGACTTGCTGCATTATTTAATGACTTTGTTGGATTTTTTTATGGACTCTGCTGCATTATTTAAGGAATTTGCTGCTATATTAAAGGACTCTGCTTCAGTATTTAAGGACTCTGCTGCGGTATTTCAGGACTCTGCTGCATTATTTAAGGACTCTGCTGCATTATTTAAGGACTTTGCTGCATTATTTAAGGAATCTGCTGCATTATTTAAGGACTTTGTTGCATTATCTAAGGACTCTGCTGCATTATTGAAGGACTTTGCTGCAATATTTAAGGACTCTGCTTCAGTATTTAAGGACTCTGCTGCATTATTTAAGGACTTTGCTGCATTATTTAAGGACTTTGTTGCATTATTTAAGTACTCTGCTGCTTTATTTAAGGACTTTGTTGCATTATCTAAGCACTCTGCTGCATTATTGAAGGACTTTGCTGCAATATTTAAGGACTCTGCTTCAGTATTTAAGGACTCTGCTGCATTATTTAAGGACTTTGTTGCATTATTTAAGGACTCTGCTGCATTATTTAAGGACTTTGTTGCATTATTTAAGGACTCTGCTGCATTATTTAAGGACTTTGCTGCAATATTTAAGGACTCTGCTTCAGTATTTAAGGACTCTGCTGCATTATTTAAGGACTTTGTTGCATTATTTAAGGACTCTGCTGCATTATTTAAGGACTTTGCTGCATTATTTAAGGACTCTGCTGCATTTTTTAAGGACTCTGCTGAAGCATTTGAGGACTCTGCTGCATTATTTAAGCACTTTGCTGTGGTATTTAAGGACTCTGCTGCATTATTTAAGGACTCTGCTGCATTATTTACCGACGTTGTTGCATTATTTAAGAACTGTGCTGCTTTATTTAAGGACTTTGCATTATTTAAGGACTATGCTGCATTATTTAATGACTTTGCTGAAGCATTTGAGGACTCTGCTGCATTATTAGAGGACTCTGCTGCATTATTTGAGGACTCTGTTGCATTATTTAAGGACTTTGCTGCTTTATTTAAGGACGTTGTTGGATTATTTAAGGACTCTGCTGTATTATTTAAGGAATTTGCTGCATATTTAAAGAATTTGCTCCATTATTTAAGGACTCTGCTGCATTATTTATTCACTCTGCTGAAGTATTTGAGGACTCTGCTGCATTATTTAAGGACTCTGCTGCATTATTTAAGGACTTTGTTGCATTATTTAAGGACTCTGCTGCATTATTTAAGGACTTTGCTGCAATATTTAAGGACTCTGCTTCAGTATTTAAGGACTCTGCTGCATTATTTAAGGACTTTGCTGCATTATTTAAGGACTTTGTTGCATTATTTAAGTACTCTGCTGCATTATTTAAGGACTTTGTTGCATTATTTAAGGACTCTGCTGCATTATTTAAGGACTTTGTTGCATTATCTAAGGACTCTGCTGCATTATTGAAGGACTTTGCTGCAATATTTAAGGACTCTGCTTCAGTATTTAAGGACTCTGCTGCATTATTTAAGGACTTTGTTGCATTATTTAAGGACTCTGCTGCATTATTTAAGGACTTTGTTGCATTATTTAAGGACTCTGCTGCATTATTTAAGGACTTTGCTGCAATATTTAAGGACTCTGCTTCAGTATTTAAGGACTCTGCTGCATTATTTAAGGACTTTGTTGCATTATTTAAGGACTCTGCTGCATTATTTAAGGACTTTGCTGCATTATTTAAGGACTCTGCTGCATTTTTTAAGGACTCTGCTGAAGCATTTGAGGACTCTGCTGCATTATTTAAGCACTTTGCTGCGGTATTTAAGGACTCTGTTGCATTATTTAAGGACTTTGTTGCATTATTTAAGGACTCTGCTGCATTATTTAAGGACTTTGTTGCATTATTTAAGGACTCTGCTGCATTATTTAAGGACTTTGCTGCATTATTTAAGGACTCTGCTGCATTTTTTAAGGACTCTGCTGAAGCATTTGAGGACTCTGCTGCATTATTTAAGCACTTTGCTGCGGTATTTAAGGACTCTGCTGCATTATTTATTCACTCTGCTGAAGTATTTGAGGACTCTGCTGCATTATTAGAGGACTCTGCTGCATTATTTGAGGACTCTGTTGCATTATTTAAGGACTTTGCTGCTTTATTTAAGGACGTTGTTGGATTATTTAAGGACTCTGCTGTATTATTTAAGGAATTTGCTGCATATTTAAAGAATTTGCTCCATTATTTAAGGACTCTGCTGCATTATTTATTCACTCTGCTGAAGTATTTGAGGACTCTGCTGCATTATTTAAGGACTCTGCTGCATTATTTAAGGACTTTGTTGCATTATTTAAGGACTCTGCTGCATTATTTAAGGACTTTGCTGCAATATTTAAGGACTCTGCTTCAGTATTTAAGGACTCTGCTGCATTATTTAAGGACTTTGCTGCATTGTTTAAGGACTTTGTTGCATTATTTAAGTACTCTGCTGCATTATTTAAGGACTTTGTTGCATTATTTAAGGACTCTGCTGCATTATTTAAGGACGTTGTTGCATTATCTAAGGACTCTGCTGCATTATTGAAGGACTTTGCTGCAATATTTAAGGACTCTGCTTCAGTATTTAAGGACTCTGCTGCATTATTTAAGGACTTTGTTGCATTATTTAAGGACTCTGCTGCATTATTTAAGGACTTTGTTGCATTATTTAAGGACTCTGCTGCATTATTTAAGGACTTTGCTGCAATATTTAAGGACTCTGCTTCAGTATTTAAGGACTCTGCTGCATTATTTAAGGACTTTGTTGCATTATTTAAGGACTCTGCTGCATTATTTAAGGACTTTGCTGCATTATTTAAGGACTCTGCTGCATTTTTTAAGGACTCTGCTGAAGCATTTGAGGACTCTGCTGCATTATTTAAGCACTTTGCTGCGGTATTTAAGGACTCTGTTGCATTATTTAAGGACTTTGTTGCATTATTTAAGGACTCTGCTGCATTAGTTAAGGACTTTGCTGCATTATTTAAGGACTCTGCTGCATTATTTAACGACGTTGTTGCATTACTTAAGAACTGTGCTGCATTATTTAAGGACTTTGCTGCATTATTTAAGGACTATGCTGCATTATTTAATGACTTTGCTGAAGCATTTGAGGACTCTGCTGCATTCTTAGAGGACTCTGCTGCATTATTTAAGGACTTGCTGCATTATTTAATGACTTTGTTGGATTTTTTTATGGACTCTGCTGCATTATTTAAGGAATTTGCTGCTATATTAAAGGACTCTGCTTCAGTATTTAAGGACTCTGCTGCGGTATTTCAGGACTCTGCTGCATTATTTAAGGACTCTGCTGCATTATTTAAGGACTTTGCTGCATTATTTAAGGAATCTGCTGCATTATTTAAGGACTTTGTTGCATTATCTAAGGACTCTGCTGCATTATTGAAGGACTTTGCTGCAATATTTAAGGACTCTGCTTCAGTATTTAAGGACTCTGCTGCATTATTTAAGGACTTTGCTGCATTATTTAAGGACTTTGTTGCATTATTTAAGTACTCTGCTGCTTTATTTAAGGACTTTGTTGCATTATCTAAGCACTCTGCTGCATTATTGAAGGACTTTGCTGCAATATTTAAGGACTCTGCTTCAGTATTTAAGGACTCTGCTGCATTATTTAAGGACTTTGTTGCATTATTTAAGGACTCTGCTGCATTATTTAAGGACTTTGTTGCATTATTTAAGGACTCTGCTGCATTATTTAAGGACTTTGCTGCAATATTTAAGGACTCTGCTTCAGTATTTAAGGACTCTGCTGCATTATTTAAGGACTTTGTTGCATTATTTAAGGACTCTGCTGCATTATTTAAGGACTTTGCTGCATTATTTAAGGACTCTGCTGCATTTTTTAAGGACTCTGCTGAAGCATTTGAGGACTCTGCTGCATTATTTAAGCACTTTGCTGCGGTATTTAAGGACTCTGCTGCATTATTTAAGGACTCTGCTGCATTATTTACCGACGTTGTTGCATTATTTAAGAACTGTGCTGCTTTATTTAAGGACTTTGCATTATTTAAGGACTATGCTGCATTATTTAATGACTTTGCTGAAGCATTTGAGGACTCTGCTGCATTATTAGAGGACTCTGCTGCATTATTTGAGGACTCTGTTGCATTATTTAAGGACTTTGCTGCTTTATTTAAGGACGTTGTTGGATTATTTAAGGACTCTGCTGTATTATTTAAGGAATTTGCTGCATATTTAAAGAATTTGCTCCATTATTTAAGGACTCTGCTGCATTATTTATTCACTCTGCTGAAGTATTTGAGGACTCTGCTGCATTATTTAAGGACTCTGCTGCATTATTTAAGGACTTTGTTGCATTATTTAAGGACTCTGCTGCATTATTTAAGGACTTTGCTGCAATATTTAAGGACTCTGCTTCAGTATTTAAGGACTCTGCTGCATTATTTAAGGACTTTGCTGCATTATTTAAGGACTTTGTTGCATTATTTAAGTACTCTGCTGCATTATTTAAGGACTTTGTTGCATTATTTAAGGACTCTGCTGCATTATTTAAGGACTTTGTTGCATTATCTAAGGACTCTGCTGCATTATTGAAGGACTTTGCTGCAATATTTAAGGACTCTGCTTCAGTATTTAAGGACTCTGCTGCATTATTTAAGGACTTTGTTGCATTATTTAAGGACTCTGCTGCATTATTTAAGGACTTTGTTGCATTATTTAAGGACTCTGCTGCATTATTTAAGGACTTTGCTGCAATATTTAAGGACTCTGCTTCAGTATTTAAGGACTCTGCTGCATTATTTAAGGACTTTGTTGCATTATTTAAGGACTCTGCTGCATTATTTAAGGACTTTGCTGCATTATTTAAGGACTCTGCTGCATTTTTTAAGGACTCTGCTGAAGCATTTGAGGACTCTGCTGCATTATTTAAGCACTTTGCTGCGGTATTTAAGGACTCTGTTGCATTATTTAAGGACTTTGTTGCATTATTTAAGGACTCTGCTGCATTAGTTAAGGACTTTGCTGCATTATTTAAGGACTCTGCTGCATTATTTACCGACGTTGTTGCATTATTTAAGAACTGTGCTGCTTTATTTAAGGACTTTGCATTATTTAAGGACTATGCTGCATTATTTAATGACTTTGCTGAAGCATTTGAGGACTCTGCTGCATTATTAGAGGACTCTGCTGCATTATTAAATGACTTTGTTGGATTTTTTAAGGACTCTGCTGCATTATTTGAGGACTCTGTTGCATTATTTAAGGACTTTGCTGCTTTATTTAAGGACGTTGTTGGATTATTTAAGGACTCTGCTGTATTATTTAAGGAATTTGCTGCATATTTAAAGAATTTGCTCCATTATTTAAGGACTCTGCTGCATTATTTATTCACTCTGCTGAAGTATTTGAGGACTCTGCTGCATTATTTAAGGACTCTGCTGCATTATTTAAGGACTTTGTTGCATTATTTAAGGACTCTGCTGCATTATTTAAGGACTTTGCTGCAATATTTAAGGACTCTGCTTCAGTATTTAAGGACTCTGCTGCATTATTTAAGGACTTTGCTGCATTATTTAAGGACTTTGTTGCATTATTTAAGTACTCTGCTGCATTATTTAAGGACTTTGTTGCATTATTTAAGGACTCTGCTGCATTATTTAAGGACTTTGCTGCAATATTTAAGGACTCTGCTTCAGTATTTAAGGACTCTGCTGCATTATTTAAGGACTTTGCTGCATTATTTAAGGACTTTGTTGCATTATTTAAGTACTCTGCTGCATTATTTAAGGACTTTGTTGCATTATTTAAGGACTCTGCTGCATTATTTAAGGACTTTGCTGCAATATTTAAGGACTCTGCTTCAGTATTTAAGGACTCTGCTGCATTATTTAAGGACTTTGCTGCATTATTTAAGGACTTTGTTGCATTATTTAAGTACTCTGCTGCATTATTTAAGGACTTTGTTGCATTATTTAAGGACTCTGCTGCATTATTTAAGGACTTTGTTGCATTATCTAAGGACTCTGCTGCATTATTGAAGGACTTTGCTGCAATATTTAAGGACTCTGCTTCAGTATTTAAGGACTCTGCTGCATTATTTAAGGACTTTGTTGCATTATTTAAGGACTCTGCTGCATTATTTAAGGACATTGTTGCATTATTTAAGGACTCTGCTGCATTATTTAAGGACTTTGCTGCAATATTTAAGGACTCTGCTTCAGTATTTAAGGACTCTGCTGCATTATTTAAGGACTTTGTTGCATTATTTAAGGACTCTGCTGCATTATTTAAGGACTTTGCTGCATTATTTAAGGACTCTGCTGCATTTTTTAAGGACTCTGCTGAAGCATTTGAGGACTCTGCTGCATTATTTAAGCACTTTGCTGCGGTATTTAAGGACTCTGTTGCATTATTTAAGGACTTTGTTGCATTATTTAAGGACTCTGCTGCATTAGTTAAGGACTTTGCTGCATTATTTAAGGACTCTGCTGCATTATTTACCGACGTTGTTGCATTATTTAAGAACTGTGCTGCTTTATTTAAGGACTTTGCATTATTTAAGGACTATGCTGCATTATTTAATGACTTTGCTGAAGCATTTGAGGACTCTGCTGCATTATTAGAGGACTCTGCTGCATTATTTAATGACTTTGTTGGATTTTTTAAGGACTCTGCTGCATTATTTAAGGAATTTGCTGCTATATTAAAGGACTCTGCTTCAGTATTTAAGGACTCTGCTGCGGTATTTAAGGACTCTGCTGCATTATTTAAGGACTCTGCTGCATTATTTAAGGACTTTGCTGCATTATTTAAGGACTCTGCTGCATTATTTAAGGACTTTGTTGCATTATTATTTAAGGACTCTAATGCATTATTTAAGGACTTTGCTGCAATATTTAAGGACTCTGCTTCAGTATTTAAGGACTCTGCTGCATTATTTAAGGACGTTGTTGCATTATTTAAGGACTCTGCTGCATTATTTAATGACTTTACTGCATTATTTAAGGACTCTGCTGCATTATTTAAGGACTTTCTTGCATTATTTAAGGACTCTGCTGCATTAGTTAAGGACTTTGCTGCATTATTTAAGGACTCTGCTACATTATTTAACGACGTTGTTGCATTACTTAAGAACTGTGCTGCATTATTTAAGGACTTTGCTGCATTATTTAAGGACTATGCTGCATTATTTAATGACTTTGCTGAAGCATTTGAGGACTCTGCTGCATTATTAGAGGACTCTGCTGCATTATTTAAGGACTTGCTGCATTATTTAATGACTTTGTTGGATTTTTTTATGGACTCTGCTGCATTATTTAAGGAATTTGCTGCTATATTAAAGGACTCTGCTTCAGTATTTAAGGACTCTGCTGCGGTATTTCAGGACTCTGCTGCATTATTTAAGGACTCTGCTGCATTATTTAAGGACTTTGCTGCATTATTTAAGGAATCTGCTGCATTATTTAAGGACTTTGTTGCATTATCTAAGGACTCTGCTGCATTATTGAAGGACTTTGCTGCAATATTTAAGGACTCTGCTTCAGTATTTAAGGACTCTGCTGCATTATTTAAGGACTTTGCTGCATTATTTAAGGACTTTGTTGCATTATTTAAGTACTCTGCTGCATTATTTAAGGACTTTGTTGCATTATTTAAGGACTCTGCTGCTTTATTTAAGGACTTTGTTGCATTATCTAAGGACTCTGTTGCATTATTGAAGGACTTTGCTGCAATATTTAAGGACTCTGCTTCAGTATTTAAGGACTCTGCTGCATTATTTAAGGACTTTGTTGCATTATTTAAGGACTCTGCTGCATTATTTAAGGACTTTGTTGCATTATTTAAGGACTCTGCTGCATTATTTAAGGACTTTGCTGCAATATTTAAGGACTCTGCTTCAGTATTTAAGGACTCTGCTGCATTATTTAAGGACTTTGTTGCATTATTTAAGGACTCTGCTGCATTATTTAAGGACTTTGCTGCATTATTTAAGGACTCTGCTGCATTTTTTAAGGACTCTGCTGAAGCATTTGAGGACTCTGCTGCATTATTTAAGCACTTTGCTGCGGTATTTAAGGACTCTGTTGCATTATTTAAGGACTTTGTTGCATTATTTAAGGACTCTGCTGCATTAGTTAAGGACTTTGCTGCATTATTTAAGGACTCTGCTGCATTATTTACCGACGTTGTTGCATTATTTAAGAACTGTGCTGCTTTATTTAAGGACTTTGCATTATTTAAGGACTATGCTGCATTATTTAATGACTTTGCTGAAGCATTTGAGGACTCTGCTGCATTATTAGAGGACTCTGCTGCATTATTTGAGGACTCTGTTGCATTATTTAAGGACTTTGCTGCTTTATTTAAGGACGTTGTGGGATTATTTAAGGACTCTGCTGTATTATTTAAGGAATTTGCTGCATATTTAAAGAATTTGCTCCATTATTTAAGGACTCTGCTGCATTATTTATTCACTCTGCTGAAGTATTTGAGGACTCTGCTGCATTATTTAAGGACTCTGCTGCATTATTTAAGGACTTTGTTGCATTATTTAAGGACTCTGCTGCATTATTTAAGGACTTTGCTGCAATATTTAAGGACTCTGCTTCAGTATTTAAGGACTCTGCTGCATTATTTAAGGACTTTGCTGCATTATTTAAGGACTTTGTTGCATTATTTAAGTACTCTGCTGCATTATTTAAGGACTTTGTTGCATTATTTAAGGACTCTGCTGCATTATTTAAGGACTTTGTTGCATTATCTAAGGACTCTGCTGCATTATTGAAGGACTTTGCTGCAATATTTAAGGACTCTGCTTCAGTATTTAAGGACTCTGCTGCATTATTTAAGGACTTTGTTGCATTATTTAAGGACTCTGCTGCATTATTTAAGGACTTTGTTGCATTATTTAAGGACTCTGCTGCATTATTTAAGGACTTTGCTGCAATATTTAAGGACTCTGCTTCAGTATTTAAGGACTCTGCTGCATTATTTAAGGACTTTGTTGCATTATTTAAGGACTCTGCTGCATTATTTAAGGACTTTGCTGCATTATTTAAGGACTCTGCTGCATTTTTTAAGGACTCTGCTGAAGCATTTGAGGACTCTGCTGCATTATTTAAGCACTTTGCTGCGGTATTTAAGGACTCTGTTGCATTATTTAAGGACTTTGTTGCATTATTTAAGGACTCTGCTGCATTAGTTAAGGACTTTGCTGCATTATTTAAGGACTCTGCTGCATTATTTAACGACGTTGTTGCATTACTTAAGAACTGTGCTGCATTATTTAAGGACTTTGCTGCATTATTTAAGGACTATGCTGCATTATTTAATGACTTTGCTGAAGCATTTGAGGACTCTGCTGCATTCTTAGAGGACTCTGCTGCATTATTTAAGGACTTGCTGCATTATTTAATGACTTTGTTGGATTTTTTTATGGACTCTGCTGCATTATTTAAGGAATTTGCTGCTATATTAAAGGACTCTGCTTCAGTATTTAAGGACTCTGCTGCGGTATTTCAGGACTCTGCTGCATTATTTAAGGACTCTGCTGCATTATTTAAGGACTTTGCTGCATTATTTAAGGAATCTGCTGCATTATTTAAGGACTTTGTTGCATTATCTAAGGACTCTGCTGCATTATTGAAGGACTTTGCTGCAATATTTAAGGACTCTGCTTCAGTATTTAAGGACTCTGCTGCATTATTTAAGGACTTTGCTGCATTATTTAAGGACTTTGTTGCATTATTTAAGTACTCTGCTGCATTATTTAAGGACTTTGTTGCATTATTTAAGGACTCTGCTGCTTTATTTAAGGACTTTGTTGCATTATCTAAGGACTCTGCTGCATTATTGAAGGACTTTGCTGCAATATTTAAGGACTCTGCTTCAGTATTTAAGGACTCTGCTGCATTATTTAAGGACTTTGTTGCATTATTTAAGGACTCTGCTGCATTATTTAAGGACTTTGTTGCATTATTTAAGGACTCTGCTGCATTATTTAAGGACTTTGCTGCAATATTTAAGGACTCTGCTTCAGTATTTAAGGACTCTGCTGCATTATTTAAGGACTTTGTTGCATTATTTAAGGACTCTGCTGCATTATTTAAGGACTTTGCTGCATTATTTAAGGACTCTTCTGCATTTTTTAAGGACTCTGCTGAAGCATTTGAGGACTCTGCTGCATTATTTAAGCACTTTGCTGCGGTATTTAAGGACTCTGTTGCATTATTTAAGGACTTTGTTGCATTATTTAAGGACTCTGCTGCATTAGTTAAGGATTTGCTGCATTATTTAAGGACTCTGCTGCATTATTTACCGACGTTGTTGCATTATTTAAGAACTGTGCTGCTTTATTTAAGGACTTTGCATTATTTAAGGACTATGCTGCATTATTTAATGACTTTGCTGAAGCATTTGAGGACTCTGCTGCATTATTAGAGGACTCTGCTGCATTATTTGAGGACTCTGTTGCATTATTTAAGGACTTTGCTGCTTTATTTAAGGACGTTGTTGGATTATTTAAGGACTCTGCTGTATTATTTAAGGAATTTGCTGCATATTTAAAGAATTTGCTCCATTATTTAAGGACTCTGCTGCATTATTTATTCACTCTGCTGAAGTATTTGAGGACTCTGCTGCATTATTTAAGGACTCTGCTGCATTATTTAAGGACTTTGTTGCATTATTTAAGGACTCTGCTGCATTATTTAAGGACTTTGCTGCAATATTTAAGGACTCTGCTTCAGTATTTAAGGACTCTGCTGCATTATTTAAGGACTTTGCTGCATTATTTAAGGACTTTGTTGCATTATTTAAGTACTCTGCTGCATTATTTAAGGACTTTGTTGCATTATTTAAGGACTCTGCTGCATTATTTAAGGACTTTGTTGCATTATCTAAGGACTCTGCTGCATTATTGAAGGACTTTGCTGCAATATTTAAGGACTCTGCTTCAGTATTTAAGGACTCTGCTGCATTATTTAAGGACTTTGTTGCATTATTTAAGGACTCTGCTGCATTATTTAAGGACTTTGTTGCATTATTGAAGGACTCTGCTGCATTATTTAAGGACTTTGCTGCAATATTTAAGGACTCTGCTTCAGTATTTAAGGACTCTGCTGCATTATTTAAGGACTTTGTTGCATTATTTAAGGACTCTGCTGCATTATTTAAGGACTTTGCTGCATTATTTAAGGACTCTGCTGCATTTTTTAAGGACTCTGCTGAAGCATTTGAGGACTCTGCTGCATTATTTAAGCACTTTGCTGCGGTATTTAAGGACTCTGTTGCATTATTTAAGGACTTTGTTGCATTATTTAAGGACTCTGCTGCATTAGTTAAGGACTTTGCTGCATTATTTAAGGACTCTGCTGCATTATTTACCGACGTTGTTGCATTATTTAAGAACTGTGCTGCTTTATTTAAGGACTTTGCATTATTTAAGGACTATGCTGCATTATTTAATGACTTTGCTGAAGCATTTGAGGACTCTGCTGCATTATTAGAGGACTCTGCTGCATTATTAAATGACTTTGTTGGATTTTTTAAGGACTCTGCTGCATTATTTGAGGACTCTGTTGCATTATTTAAGGACTTTGCTGCTTTATTTAAGGACGTTGTTGGATTATTTAAGGACTCTGCTGTATTATTTAAGGAATTTGCTGCATATTTAAAGAATTTGCTCCATTATTTAAGGACTCTGCTGCATTATTTATTCACTCTGCTGAAGTATTTGAGGACTCTGCTGCATTATTTAAGGACTCTGCTGCATTATTTAAGGACTTTGTTGCATTATTTAAGGACTCTGCTGCATTATTTAAGGACTTTGCTGCAATATTTAAGGACTCTGCTTCAGTATTTAAGGACTCTGCTGCATTATTTAAGGACTTTGCTGCATTATTTAAGGACTTTGTTGCATTATTTAAGTACTCTGCTGCATTATTTAAGGACTTTGTTGCATTATTTAAGGACTCTGCTGCATTATTTAAGGACTTTGCTGCAATATTTAAGGACTCTGCTTCAGTATTTAAGGACGCTGCTGCATTATTTAAGGACTTTGCTGCATTATTTAAGGACTTTGTTGCATTATTTAAGTACTCTGCTGCATTATTTAAGGACTTTGTTGCATTATTTAAGGACTCTGCTGCATTATTTAAGGACTTTGCTGCAATATTTAAGGACTCTGCTTCAGTATTTAAGGACTCTGCTGCATTATTTAAGGACTTTGCTGCATTATTTAAGGACTTTGTTGCATTATTTAAGTACTCTGCTGCATTATTTAAGGACTTTGTTGCATTATTTAAGGACTCTGCTGCATTATTTAAGGACTTTGTTGCATTATCTAAGGACTCTGCTGCATTATTGAAGGACTTTGCTGCAATATTTAAGGACTCTGCTTCAGTATTTAAGGACTCTGCTGCATTATTTAAGGACTTTGTTGCATTATTTAAGGACTCTGCTGCATTATTTAAGGACTTTGTTGCATTATTTAAGGACTCTGCTGCATTATTTAAGGACTTTGCTGCAATATTTAAGGACTCTGCTTCAGTATTTAAGGACTCTGCTGCATTATTTAAGGACTTTGTTGCATTATTTAAGGACTCTGCTGCATTATTTAAGGACTTTGCTGCATTATTTAAGGACTCTGCTGCATTTTTTAAGGACTCTGCTGAAGCATTTGAGGACTCTGCTGCATTATTTAAGCACTTTGCTGCGGTATTTAAGGACTCTGTTGCATTATTTAAGGACTTTGTTGCATTATTTAAGGACTCTGCTGCATTAGTTAAGGACTTTGCTGCATTATTTAAGGACTCTGCTGCATTATTTACCGACGTTGTTGCATTATTTAAGAACTGTGCTGCTTTATTTAAGGACTTTGCATTATTTAAGGACTATGCTGCATTATTTAATGACTTTGCTGAAGCATTTGAGGACTCTGCTGCATTATTAGAGGACTCTGCTGCATTATTAAATGACTTTGTTGGATTTTTTAAGGACTCTGCTGCATTATTTGAGGACTCTGTTGCATTATTTAAGGACTTTGCTGCTTTATTTAAGGACGTTGTTGGATTATTTAAGGACTCTGCTGTATTATTTAAGGAATTTGCTGCATATTTAAAGAATTTGCTCCATTATTTAAGGACTCTGCTGCATTATTTATTCACTCTGCTGAAGTATTTGAGGACTCTGCTGCATTATTTAAGGACTCTGCTGCATTATTTAAGGACTTTGTTGCATTATTTAAGGACTCTGCTGCATTATTTAAGGACTTTGCTGCAATATTTAAGGACTCTGCTTCAGTATTTAAGGACTCTGCTGCATTATTTAAGGACTTTGCTGCATTATTTAAGGACTTTGTTGCATTATTTAAATACTCTGCTGCATTATTTAAGGACTTTGTTGCATTATTTAAGGACTCTGCTGCATTATTTAAGGACTTTGTTGCATTATCTAAGGACTCTGCTGCATTATTGAAGGACTTTGCTGCAATATTTAAGGACTCTGCTTCAGTATTTAAGGACTCTGCTGCATTATTTAAGGACTTTGTTGCATTATTTAAGGACTCTGCTGCATTATTTAAGGACTTTGTTGTATTATTTAAGGAGTCTGCTGCATTATTTAAGGACTTTGCTGCAATATTTAAGGACTCTGCTTCAGTATTTAAGGACTCTGCTGCATTATTTAAGGACTTTGTTGCATTATTTAAGGACTCTGCTGCATTATTTAAGGACTTTGCTGCATTATTTAAGGACTTTGCTGCATTTTTTAAGGACTCTGCTGAAGCATTTGAGGACTCTGCTGCATTATTTAAGCACTTTGCTGCGGTATTTAAGGACTCTGTTGCATTATTTAAGGACTTTGTTGCATTATTTAAGGACTCTGCTGCATTAGTTAAGGACTTTGCTGCATTATTTAAGGACTCTGCTGCATTGTTTACCGACGTTGTTGCATTATTTAAGAACTGTGCTGCTTTATTTAAGGACTTTGCATTATTTAAGGACTATGCTGCATTATTTAATGACTTTGCTGAAGCATTTGAGGACTCTGCTGCATTATTAGAGGACTCTGCTGCATTATTTAATGACTTTGTTGGATTTTTTAAGGACTCTGCTGCATTATTTAAGGACTTTGCTGCATTATTTAAGGACTCTGCTGCATTATTTAAGGACTTTGTTGCATTATTTAAGGACTCTAATGCATTATTTAAGGACTTTGCTGCAATATTTAAGGACTCTGCTTCAGTATTTAAGGACTCTGCTGCATTATTTAAGGACGTTGTTGCATTATTTAGGGACTCTGCTGCATTATTTAATGACTTTACTGCATTATTTAAGGACTCTGCTGCATTATTTAAGGACTTTCTTGCATTATTTAAGGACTCTGCTGCATTAGTTAAGGACTTTGCTGCATTATTTAAGGACTCTGCTGCATTATTCAACGACGTTGTTGCATTACTTAAGAACTGTGCTGCATTATTTAAGGACTTTGCTGCATTATTTAAG
The DNA here is from genome assembly GCF_046119375.1 of Phyllobates terribilis. Classification (NCBI taxonomy): domain Eukaryota; kingdom Metazoa; phylum Chordata; class Amphibia; order Anura; family Dendrobatidae; genus Phyllobates; species Phyllobates terribilis. Next base: position 2,188,699 of record NW_027363068.1, on the reverse strand, counting down.
GACTATGCTGCATTATTTAATGACTTTGGTGAAGCATTTGAGGACTCTGCTGCATTATTAGAGGACTCTGCTGCATTATTTAAGGACTTGCTGCATTATTTAATGACTTTGTTGGATTTTTTTATGGACTCTGCTGCATTATTTAAGGAATTTGCTGCTATATTAAAGGACTCTGCTTCAGTATTTAAGGACTCTGCTGCGGTATTTCAGGACTCTGCTGCATTATTTAAGGACTCTGCTGCATTATTTAAGGACTTTGCTGCATTATTTAAGGAATCTGCTGCATTATTTAAGGACTTTGTTGCATTATCTAAGGACTCTGCTGCATTATTGAAGGACTTTGCTGCAATATTTAAGGACTCTGCTTCAGTATTTAAGGACTCTGCTGCATTATTTAAGGACTTTGCTGCATTATTTAAGGACTTTGTTGCATTATTTAAGTACTCTGCTGCATTATTTAAGGACTTTGTTGCATTATTTAAGGACTCTGCTGCATTATTTAAGGACTTTGTTGCATTATTTTAGGACTCTGCTGCTTTATTTAAGGACTTTGTTGCATTATCTAAGGACTCTGCTGCATTATTGAAGGACTTTGCTGCAATATTTAAGGACTCTGCTTCAGTATTTAAGGACTCTGCTGCATTATTTAAGGACTTTGTTGCATTATTTAAGGACTCTGCTGCATTATTTAAGGACTTTGTTGCATTATTTAAGGACTCTGCTGCATTATTTAAGGACTTTGTTGCATTATTTAAGGACTCTGCTGCATTATTTAAGGACTTTGCTGCAATATTTAAGGACTCTGCTTCAGTATTTAAGGACTCTGCTGCATTATTTAAGGACTTTGCTGCATTATTTAAGGACTTTGTTGCATTATTTAAGTACTCTGCTGCATTATTTAAGGACTTTGTTGCATTATTTAAGGACTCTGCTGCATTATTTAAGGACTTTGTTGCATTATCTAAGGACTCTGCTGCATTATTGAAGGACTTTGCTGCAATATTTAAGGACTCTGCTTCAGTATTTAAGGACTCTGCTGCATTATTTAAGGACTTTGTTGCATTATTTAAGGACTCTGCTGCATTATTTAAGGACTTTGTTGTATTATTTAAGGACTCTGCTGCATTATTTAAGGACTTTGCTGCAATATTTAAGGACTCTGCTTCAGTATTTAAGGACTCTGCTGCATTATTTAAGGACTTTGTTGCATTATTTAAGGACTCTGCTGCATTATTTAAGGACTTTGCTGCATTATTTAAGGACTTTGCTGCATTTTTTAAGGACTCTGCTGAAGCATTTGAGGACTCTGCTGCATTATTTAAGCACTTTGCTGCGGTATTTAAGGACTCTGTTGCATTATTTAAGGACTTTGTTGCATTATTTAAGGACTCTGCTGCATTAGTTAAGGACTTTGCTGCATTATTTAAGGACTCTGCTGCATTATTTACCGACGTTGTTGCATTATTTAAGAACTGTGCTGCTTTATTTAAGGACTTTGCATTATTTAAGGACTATGCTGCATTATTTAATGACTTTGCTGAAGCATTTGAGGACTCTGCTGCATTATTAGAGGACTCTGCTGCATTATTTAATGACTTTGTTGGATTTTTTAAGGACTCTGCTGCATTATTTAAGGAATTTGCTGCTATATTAAAGGACTCTGCTTCAGTATTTAAGGACTCTGCTGCGGTATTTAAGGACTCTGCTGCATTATTTAAGGACTCTGCTGCATTATTTAAGGACTTTGCTGCATTATTTAAGGACTCTGCTGCATTATTTAAGGACTTTGTTGCATTATTTAAGGACTCTAATGCATTATTTAAGGACTTTGCTGCAATATTTAAGGACTCTGCTTCAGTATTTAAGGACTCTGCTGCATTATTTAAGGACGTTGTTGCATTATTTAAGGACTCTGCTGCATTATTTAATGACTTTACTGCATTATTTAAGGACTCTGCTGCATTATTTAAGGACTTTCTTGCATTATTTAAGGACTCTGCTGCATTAGTTAAGGACTTTGCTGCATTATTTAAGGACTCTGCTGCATTATTTAACGACGTTGTTGCATTACTTAAGAACTGTGCTGCATTATTTAAGGACTTTGCTGCATTATTTAAGGACTATGCTGCATTATTTAATGACTTTGCTGAAGCATTTGAGGACTCTGCTGCATTATTAGAGGACTCTGCTGCATTATTTAAGGACTTGCTGCATTATTTAATGACTTTGTTGGATTTTTTTATGGACTCTGCTGCATTATTTAAGGAATTTGCTGCTATATTAAAGGACTCTGCTTCAGTATTTAAGGACTCTGCTGCGGTATTTCAGGACTCTGCTGCATTATTTAAGGACTCTGCTGCATTATTTAAGGACTTTGCTGCATTATTTAAGGAATCTGTTGCATTATTTAAGGACTTTGTTGCATTATCTAAGGACTCTGCTGCATTATTGAAGGACTTTGCTGCAATATTTAAGGACTCTGCTTCAGTATTTAAGGACTCTGCTGCATTATTTAACGACTTTGCTGCATTATTTAAGGACTTTGTTGCATTATTTAAGTACTCTGCTGCATTATTTAAGGACTTTGTTGCATTATTTAAGGACTCTGCTGCTTTATTTAAGGACTTTGTTGCATTATCTAAGGACTCTGCTGCATTATTGAAGGACTTTGCTGCAATATTTAAGGACTCTGCTTCAGTATTTAAGGACTCTGCTACATTATTTAAGGACTTTGTTGCATTATTTAAGGACTCTGCTGCATTATTTAAGGACTTTGTTGCATTATTTAAGGACTCTGCTGCATTATTTAAGGACTTTGCTGCAATATTTAAGGACTCTGCTTCAGTATTTAAGGACTCTGCTGCATTATTTAAGGACTTTGTTGCATTATTTAAGGACTCTGCTGCATTATTTAAGGACTTTGCTGCATTATTTAAGGACTCTGCTGCATTTTTTAAGGACTCTGCTGAAGCATTTGAGGACTCTGCTGCATTATTTAAGCACTTTGCTGCGGTATTTAAGGACTCTGTTGCATTATTTAAGGACTTTGTTGCATTATTTAAGGACTCTGCTGCATTAGTTAAGGACTTTGCTGCATTATTTAAGGACTCTGCTGCATTATTTACCGACGTTGTTGCATTATTTAAGAACTGTGCTGCTTTATTTAAGGACTTTGCATTATTTAAGGACTATGCTGCATTATTTAATGACTTTGCTGAAGCATTTGAGGACTCTGCTGCATTATTAGAGGACTCTGCTGCATTATTTGAGGACTCTGTTGCATTATTTAAGGACTTTGCTGCTTTATTTAAGGACGTTGTTGGATTATTTAAGGACTCTGCTGTATTATTTAAGGAATTTGCTGCATATTTAAAGAATTTGCTCCATTATTTAAGGACTCTGCTGCATTATTTATTCACTCTGCTGAAGTATTTGAGGACTCTGCTGCATTATTTAAGGACTCTGCTGCATTATTTAAGGACTTTGTTGCATTATTTAAGGACTCTGCTGCATTATTTAAGGACTTTGCTGCAATATTTAAGGACTCTGCTTCAGTATTTAAGGACTCTGCTGCATTATTTAAGGACTTTGCTGCATTATTTAAGGACTTTGTTGCATTATTTAAGTACTCTGCTGCATTATTTAAGGACTTTGTTGCATTATTTAAGGACTCTGCTGCATTATTTAAGGACTTTGTTGCATTATCTAAGGACTCTGCTGCATTATTGAAGGACTTTGCTGCAATATTTAAGGACTCTGCTTCAGTATTTAAGGACTCTGCTGCATTATTTAAGGACTTTGTTGCATTATTTAAGGACTCTGCTGCATTATTTAAGGACTTTGTTGCATTATTTAAGGACTCTGCTGCATTATTTAAGGACTTTGCTGCAATATTTAAGGACTCTGCTTCAGTATTTAAGGACTCTGCTGCATTATTTAAGGACTTTGTTGCATTATTTAAGGACTCTGCTGCATTATTTAAGGACTTTGCTGCATTATTTAAGGACTCTGCTGCATTTTTAAGGACTCTGCTGAAGCATTTGAGGACTCTGCTGCATTATTTAAGCACTTTGCTGCGGTATTTAAGGACTCTGTTGCATTATTTAAGGACTTTGTTGCATTATTTAAGGACTCTGCTGCATTAGTTAAGGACTTTGCTGCATTATTTAAGGACTCTGCTGCATTATTTAACGACGTTGTTGCATTACTTAAGAACTGTGCTGCATTATTTAAGGACTTTGCTGCATTATTTAATTACTATGCTGCATTATTTAATGACTTTGCTGAAGCATTTGAGGACTCTGCTGCATTCTTAGAGGACTCTGCTGCATTATTTAAGGACTTGCTGCATTATTTAATGACTTTGTTGGATTTTTTTATGGACTCTGCTGCATTATTTAAGGAATTTGCTGCTATATTAAAGGACTCTGCTTCAGTATTTAAGGACTCTGCTGCGGTATTTCAGGACTCTGCTGCATTATTTAAGGACTCTGCTGCATTATTTAAGGACTTTGCTGCATTATTTAAGGAATCTGCTGCATTATTTAAGGACTTTGTTGCATTATCTAAGGACTCTGCTGCATTATTGAAGGACTTTGCTGCAATATTTAAGGACTCTGCTTCAGTATTTAAGGACTCTGCTGCATTATTTAAGGACTTTGCTGCATTATTTAAGGACTTTGTTGCATTATTTAAGTACTCTGCTGCATTATTTAAGGACTTTGTTGCATTATTTAAGGACTCTGCTGCTTTATTTAAGGACTTTGTTGCATTATCTAAGGACTCTGCTGCATTATTGAAGGACTTTGCTGCAATATTTAAGGACTCTGCTTCAGTATTTAAGGACTCTGCTGCATTATTTAAGGACTTTGTTGCATTATTTAAGGACTCTGCTGCATTATTTAAGGACTTTGTTGCATTATTTAAGGACTCTGCTGCATTATTTAAGGACTTTGCTGCAATATTTAAGGACTCTGCTTCAGTATTTAAGGACTCTGCTGCATTATTTAAGGACTTTGTTGCATTATTTAAGGACTCTGCTGCATTATTTAAGGACTTTGCTGCATTATTTAAGGACTCTGCTGCATTTTTTAAGGACTCTGCTGAAGCATTTGAGGACTCTGCTGCATTATTTAAGCACTTTGCTGCGGTATTTAAGGACTCTGTTGCATTATTTAAGGACTTTGTTGCATTATTTAAGGACTCTGCTGCATTAGTTAAGGATTTGCTGCATTATTTAAGGACTCTGCTGCATTATTTACCGACGTTGTTGCATTATTTAAGAACTGTGCTGCTTTATTTAAGGACTTTGCATTATTTAAGGACTATGCTGCATTATTTAATGACTTTGCTGAAGCATTTGAGGACTCTGCTGCATTATTAGAGGACTCTGCTGCATTATTTGAGGACTCTGTTGCATTATTTAAGGACTTTGCTGCTTTATTTAAGGACGTTGTTGGATTATTTAAGGACTCTGCTGTATTATTTAAGGAATTTGCTGCATATTTAAAGAATTTGCTCCATTATTTAAGGACTCTGCTGCATTATTTATTCACTCTGCTGAAGTATTTGAGGACTCTGCTGCATTATTTAAGGACTCTGCTGCATTATTTAAGGACTTTGTTGCATTATTTAAGGACTCTGCTGCATTATTTAAGGACTTTGCTGCAATATTTAAGGACTCTGCTTCAGTATTTAAGGACTCTGCTGCATTATTTAAGGACTTTGCTGCATTATTTAAGGACTTTGTTGCATTATTTAAGTACTCTGCTGCATTATTTAAGGACTTTGTTGCATTATTTAAGGACTCTGCTGCATTATTTAAGGACTTTGTTGCATTATCTAAGGACTCTGCTGCATTATTGAAGGACTTTGCTGCAATATTTAAGGACTCTGCTTCAGTATTTAAGGACTCTGCTGCATTATTTAAGGACTTTGTTGCATTATTTAAGGACTCTGCTGCATTATTTAAGGACTTTGTTGCATTATTTAAGGACTCTGCTGCATTATTTAAGGACTTTGCTGCAATATTTAAGGACTCTGCTTCAGTATTTAAGGACTCTGCTGCATTATTTAAGGACTTTGTTGCATTATTTAAGGACTCTGCTGCATTATTTAAGGACTTTGCTGCATTATTTAAGGACTCTGCTGCATTTTTTAAGGACTCTGCTGAAGCATTTGAGGACTCTGCTGCATTATTTAAGCACTTTGCTGCGGTATTTAAGGACTCTGTTGCATTATTTAAGGACTTTGTTGCATTATTTAAGGACTCTGCTGCATTAGTTAAGGACTTTGCTGCATTATTTAAGGACTCTGCTGCATTATTTACCGACGTTGTTGCATTATTTAAGAACTGTGCTGCTTTATTTAAGGACTTTGCATTATTTAAGGACTATGCTGCATTATTTAATGACTTTGCTGAAGCATTTGAGGACTCTGCTGCATTATTAGAGGACTCTGCTGCATTATTAAATGACTTTGTTGGATTTTTTAAGGACTCTGCTGCATTATTTGAGGACTCTGTTGCATTATTTAAGGACTTTGCTGCTTTATTTAAGGACGTTGTTGGATTATTTAAGGACTCTGCTGTATTATTTAAGGAATTTGCTGCATATTTAAAGAATTTGCTCCATTATTTAAGGACTCTGCTGCATTATTTATTCACTCTGCTGAAGTATTTGAGGACTCTGCTGCATTATTTAAGGACTCTGCTGCATTATTTAAGGACTTTGTTGCATTATTTAAGGACTCTGCTGCATTATTTAAGGACTTTGCTGCAATATTTAAGGACTCTGCTTCAGTATTTAAGGACTCTGCTGCATTATTTAAGGACTTTGCTGCATTATTTAAGGACTTTGTTGCATTATTTAAGTACTCTGCTGCATTATTTAAGGACTTTGTTGCATTATTTAAGGACTCTGCTGCATTATTTAAGGACTTTGCTGCAATATTTAAGGACTCTGCTTCAGTATTTAAGGACGCTGCTGCATTATTTAAGGACTTTGCTGCATTATTTAAGGACTTTGTTGCATTATTTAAGTACTCTGCTGCATTATTTAAGGACTTTGTTGCATTATTTAAGGACTCTGCTGCATTATTTAAGGACTTTGCTGCAATATTTAAGGACTCTGCTTCAGTATTTAAGGACTCTGCTGCATTATTTAAGGACTTTGCTGCATTATTTAAGGACTTTGTTGCATTATTTAAGTACTCTGCTGCATTATTTAAGGACTTTGTTGCATTATTTAAGGACTCTGCTGCATTATTTAAGGACTTTGTTGCATTATCTAAGGACTCTGCTGCATTATTGAAGGACTTTGCTGCAATATTTAAGGACTCTGCTTCAGTATTTAAGGACTCTGCTGCATTATTTAAGGACTTTGTTGCATTATTTAAGGACTCTGCTGCATTATTTAAGGACTTTGTTGCATTATTTAAGGACTCTGCTGCATTATTTAAGGACTTTGCTGCAATATTTAAGGACTCTGCTTCAGTATTTAAGGACTCTGCTGCATTATTTAAGGACTTTGTTGCATTATTTAAGGACTCTGCTGCATTATTTAAGGACTTTGCTGCATTATTTAAGGACTCTGCTGCATTTTTTAAGGACTCTGCTGAAGCATTTGAGGACTCTGCTGCATTATTTAAGCACTTTGCTGCGGTATTTAAGGACTCTGTTGCATTATTTAAGGACTTTGTTGCATTATTTAAGGACTCTGCTGCATTAGTTAAGGACTTTGCTGCATTATTTAAGGACTCTGCTGCATTATTTACCGACGTTGTTGCATTATTTAAGAACTGTGCTGCTTTATTTAAGGACTTTGCATTATTTAAGGACTATGCTGCATTATTTAATGACTTTGCTGAAGCATTTGAGGACTCTGCTGCATTATTAGAGGACTCTGCTGCATTATTAAATGACTTTGTTGGATTTTTTAAGGACTCTGCTGCATTATTTGAGGACTCTGTTGCATTATTTAAGGACTTTGCTGCTTTATTTAAGGACGTTGTTGGATTATTTAAGGACTCTGCTGTATTATTTAAGGAATTTGCTGCATATTTAAAGAATTTGCTCCATTATTTAAGGACTCTGCTGCATTATTTATTCACTCTGCTGAAGTATTTGAGGACTCTGCTGCATTATTTAAGGACTCTGCTGCATTATTTAAGGACTTTGTTGCATTATTTAAGGACTCTGCTGCATTATTTAAGGACTTTGCTGCAATATTTAAGGACTCTGCTTCAGTATTTAAGGACTCTGCTGCATTATTTAAGGACTTTGCTGCATTATTTAAGGACTTTGTTGCATTATTTAAATACTCTGCTGCATTATTTAAGGACTTTGTTGCATTATTTAAGGACTCTGCTGCATTATTTAAGGACTTTGTTGCATTATCTAAGGACTCTGCTGCATTATTGAAGGACTTTGCTGCAATATTTAAGGACTCTGCTTCAGTATTTAAGGACTCTGCTGCATTATTTAAGGACTTTGTTGCATTATTTAAGGACTCTGCTGCATTATTTAAGGACTTTGTTGTATTATTTAAGGACTCTGCTGCATTATTTAAGGACTTTGCTGCAATATTTAAGGACTCTGCTTCAGTATTTAAGGACTCTGCTGCATTATTTAAGGACTTTGTTGCATTATTTAAGGACTCTGCTGCATTATTTAAGGACTTTGCTGCATTATTTAAGGACTTTGCTGCATTTTTTAAGGACTCTGCTGAAGCATTTGAGGACTCTGCTGCATTATTTAAGCACTTTGCTGCGGTATTTAAGGACTCTGTTGCATTATTTAAGGACTTTGTTGCATTATTTAAGGACTCTGCTGCATTAGTTAAGGACTTTGCTGCATTATTTAAGGACTCTGCTGCATTATTTACCGACGTTGTTGCATTATTTAAGAACTGTGCTGCTTTATTTAAGGACTTTGCATTATTTAAGGACTATGCTGCATTATTTAATGACTTTGCTGAAGCATTTGAGGACTCTGCTGCATTATTAGAGGACTCTGCTGCATTATTTAATGACTTTGTTGGATTTTTTAAGGACTCTGCTGCATTATTTAAGGACTTTGCTGCATTATTTAAGGACTCTGCTGCATTATTTAAGGACTTTGTTGCATTATTTAAGGACTCTAATGCATTATTTAAGGACTTTGCTGCAATATTTAAGGACTCTGCTTCAGTATTTAAGGACTCTGCTGCATTATTTAAGGACGTTGTTGCATTATTTAGGGACTCTGCTGCATTATTTAATGACTTTACTGCATTATTTAAGGACTCTGCTGCATTATTTAAGGACTTTCTTGCATTATTTAAGGACTCTGCTGCATTAGTTAAGGACTTTGCTGCATTATTTAAGGACTCTGCTGCATTATTCAACGACGTTGTTGCATTACTTAAGAACTGTGCTGCATTATTTAAGGACTTTGCTGCATTATTTAAGGACTATGCTGCATTATTTAATGACTTTGGTGAAGCATTTGAGGACTCTGCTGCATTATTAGAGGACTCTGCTGCATTATTTAAGGACTTGCTGCATTATTTAATGACTTTGTTGGATTTTTTTATGGACTCTGCTGCATTATTTAAGGAATTTGCTGCTATATTAAAGGACTCTGCTTCAGTATTTAAGGACTCTGCTGCGGTATTTCAGGACTCTGCTGCATTATTTAAGGACTCTGCTGCATTATTTAAGGACTTTGCTGCATTATTTAAGGAATCTGCTGCATTATTTAAGGACTTTGTTGCATTATCTAAGGACTCTGCTGCATTATTGAAGGACTTTGCTGCAATATTTAAGGACTCTGCTTCAGTATTTAAGGACTCTGCTGCATTATTTAAGGACTTTGCTGCATTATTTAAGGACTTTGTTGCATTATTTAAGTACTCTGCTGCATTATTTAAGGACTTTGTTGCATTATTTAAGGACTCTGCTGCATTATTTAAGGACTTTGTTGCATTATTTTAGGACTCTGCTGCTTTATTTAAGGACTTTGTTGCATTATCTAAGGACTCTGCTGCATTATTGAAGGACTTTGCTGCAATATTTAAGGACTCTGCTTCAGTATTTAAGGACTCTGCTGCATTATTTAAGGACTTTGTTGCATTATTTAAGGACTCTGCTGCATTATTTAAGGACTTTGTTGCAATATTTAAGGACTCTGCTGCATTATTTAAGGACTTTGTTGCATTATTTAAGGACTCTGCTGCATTATTTAAGGACTTTGCTGCAATATTTAAGGACTCTGCTTCAGTATTTAAGGACTCTGCTGCATTATTTAAGGACTTTGCTGCATTATTTAAGGACTTTGTTGCATTATTTAAGTACTCTGCTGCATTATTTATGGACTTTGTTGCATTATTTAAGGACTCTGCTGCATTATTTAAGGACTTTGTTGCATTATCTAAGGACTCTGCTGCATTATTGAAGGACTTTGCTGCAATATTTAAGGACTCTGCTTCAGTATTTAAGGACTCTGCTGCATTATTTAAGGACTTTGTTGCATTATTTAAGGACTCTGCTGCATTATTTAAGGACTTTGTTGTATTATTTAAGGACTCTGCTGCATTATTTAAGGACTTTGCTGCAATATTTAAGGACTCTGCTTCAGTATTTAAGGACTCTGCTGCATTATTTAAGGACTTTGTTGCATTATTTAAGGACTCTGCTGCATTATTTAAGGACTTTGCTGCATTATTTAAGGACTTTGCTGCATTTTTTAAGGACTCTGCTGAAGCATTTGAGGACTCTGCTGCATTATTTAAGCACTTTGCTGCGGTATTTAAGGACTCTGTTGCATTATTTAAGGACTTTGTTGCATTATTTAAGGACTCTGCTGCATTAGTTAAGGACTTTGCTGCATTATTTAAGGACTCTGCTGCATTATTTACCGACGTTGTTGCATTATTTAAGAACTGTGCTGCTTTATTTAAGGACTTTGCATTATTTAAGGACTATGCTGCATTATTTAATGACTTTGCTGAAGCATTTGAGGACTCTGCTGCATTATTAGAGGACTCTGCTGCATTATTTAATGACTTTGTTGGATTTTTTAAGGACTCTGCTGCATTATTTAAGGAATTTGCTGCTATATTAAAGGACTCTGCTTCAGTATTTAAGGACTCTGCTGCGGTATTTAAGGACTCTGCTGCATTATTTAAGGACTCTGCTGCATTATTTAAGGACTTTGCTGCATTATTTAAGGACTCTGCTGCATTATTTAAGGACTTTGTTGCATTATTTAAGGACTCTAATGCATTATTTAAGGACTTTGCTGCAATATTTAAGGACTCTGCTTCAGTATTTAAGGACTCTGCTGCATTATTTAAGGACGTTGTTGCATTATTTAAGGACTCTGCTGCATTATTTAATGACTTTACTGCATTATTTAAGGACTCTGCTGCATTATTTAAGGACTTTCTTGCATTATTTAAGGACTCTGCTGCATTAGTTAAGGACATTGCTGCATTATTTAAGGACTCTGCTGCATTATTTAACGACGTTGTTGCATTACTTAAGAACTGTGCTGCATTATTTAAGGACTTTGCTGCATTATTTAAGGACTATGCTGCATTATTTAATGACTTTGCTGAAGCATTTGAGGACTCTGCTGCATTATTAGAGGACTCTGCTGCATTATTTAAGGACTTGCTGCATTATTTAATGACTTTGTTGGATTTTTTTATGGACTCTGCTGCATTATTTAAGGAATTTGCTGCTATATTAAAGGACTCAGCTTCAGTATTTAAGGACTCTGCTGCGGTATTTCAGGACTCTGCTGCATTATTTAAGGACTCTGCTGCATTATTTAAGGACTTTGCTGCATTATTTAAGGAATCTGTTGCATTATTTAAGGACTTTGTTGCATTATCTAAGGACTCTGCTGCATTATTGAAGGACTTTGCTGCAATATTTAAGGACTCTGCTTCAGTATTTAAGGACTCTGCTGCATTATTTAAGGACTTTGCTGCATTATTTAAGGACTTTGTTGCATTATTTAAGTACTCTGCTGCATTATTTAAGGACTTTGTTGCATTATTTAAGGACTCTGCTGCTTTATTTAAGGACTTTGTTGCATTATCTAAGGACTCTGCTGCATTATTGAAGGACTTTGCTGCAATATTTAAGGACTCTGCTTCAGTATTTAAGGACTCTGCTACATTATTTAAGGACTTTGTTGCATTATTTAAGGACTCTGCTGCATTATTTAAGGACTTTGTTGCATTATTTAAGGACTCTGCTGCATTATTTAAGGACTTTGCTGCAATATTTAAGGACTCTGCTTCAGTATTTAAGGACTCTGCTGCATTATTTAAGGACTTTGTTGCATTATTTAAGGACTCTGCTGCATTATTTAAGGACTTTGCTGCATTATTTAAGGACTCTGCTGCATTTTTTAAGGACTCTGCTGAAGCATTTGAGGACTCTGCTGCATTATTTAAGCACTTTGCTGCGGTATTTAAGGACTCTGTTGCATTATTTAAGGACTTTGTTGCATTATTTAAGGACTCTGCTGCATTAGTTAAGGACTTTGCTGCATTATTTAAGGACTCTGCTGCATTATTTACCGACGTTGTTGCATTATTTAAGAACTGTGCTGCTTTATTTAAGGACTTTGCATTATTTAAGGACTATGCTGCATTATTTAATGACTTTGCTGAAGCATTTGAGGACTCTGCTGCATTATTAGAGGACTCTGCTGCATTATTTGAGGACTCTGTTGCATTATTTAAGGACTTTGCTGCTTTATTTAAGGACGTTGTTGGATTATTTAAGGACTCTGCTGTATTATTTAAGGAATTTGCTGCATATTTAAAGAATTTGCTCCATTATTTAAGGACTCTGCTGCATTATTTATTCACTCTGCTGAAGTATTTGAGGACTCTGCTGCATTATTTAAGGACTCTGCTGCATTATTTAAGGACTTTGTTGCATTATTTAAGGACTCTGCTGCATTATTTAAGGACTTTGCTGCAATATTTAAGGACTCTGCTTCAGTATTTAAGGACTCTGCTGCATTATTTAAGGACTTTGCTGCATTATTTAAGGACTTTGTTGCATTATTTAAGTACTCTGCTGCATTATTTAAGGACTTTGTTGCATTATTTAAGGACTCTGCTGCATTATTTAAGGACTTTGTTGCATTATCTAAGGACTCTGCTGCATTATTGAAGGACTTTGCTGCAATATTTAAGGACTCTGCTTCAGTATTTAAGGACTCTGCTGCATTATTTAAGGACTTTGTTGCATTATTTAAGGACTCTGCTGCATTATTTAAGGACTTTGTTGCATTATTTAAGGACTCTGCTGCATTATTTAAGGACTTTGCTGCAATATTTAAGGACTCTGCTTCAGTATTTAAGGACTCTGCTGCATTATTTAAGGACTTTGTTGCATTATTTAAGGACTCTGCTGCATTATTTAAGGACTTTGCTGCATTATTTAAGGACTCTGCTGCATTTTTAAGGACTCTGCTGAAGCATTTGAGGACTCTGCTGCATTATTTAAGCACTTTGCTGCGGTATTTAAGGACTCTGTTGCATTATTTAAGGACTTTGTTGCATTATTTAAGGACTCTGCTGCATTAGTTAAGGACTTTGCTGCATTATTTAAGGACTCTGCTGCATTATTTAACGACGTTGTTGCATTACTTAAGAACTGTGCTGCATTATTTAAGGACTTTGCTGCATTATTTAAGGACTATGCTGCATTATTTAATGACTTTGCTGAAGCATTTGAGGACTCTGCTGCATTCTTAGAGGACTCTGCTGCATTATTTAAGGACTTGCTGCATTATTTAATGACTTTGTTGGATTTTTTTATGGACTCTGCTGCATTATTTAAGGAATTTGCTGCTATATTAAAGGACTCTGCTTCAGTATTTAAGGACTCTGCTGCGGTATTTCAGGACTCTGCTGCATTATTTAAGGACTCTGCTGCATTATTTAAGGACTTTGCTGCATTATTTAAGGAATCTGCTGCATTATTTAAGGACTTTGTTGCATTATCTAAGGACTCTGCTGCATTATTGAAGGACTTTGCTGCAATATTTAAGGACTCTGCTTCAGTATTTAAGGACTCTGCTGCATTAGTTAAGGACTTTGCTGCATTATTTAAGGACTTTGTTGCATTATTTAAGTACTCTGCTGCATTATTTAAGGACTTTGTTGCATTATTTAAGGACTCTGCTGCTTTATTTAAGGACTTTGTTGCATTATCTAAGGACACTGCTGCATTATTGAAGGACTTTGCTGCAATATTTAAGGACTCTGCTTCAGTATTTAAGGACTCTGCTGCATTATTTAAGGACTTTGTTGCATTATTTAAGGACTCTGCTGCATTATTTAAGGACTTTGTTGCATTATTTAAGGACTCTGCTGCATTATTTAAGGACTTTGCTGCAATATTTAAGGACTCTGCTTCAGTATTTAAGGACTCTGCTGCATTATTTAAGGACTTTGTTGCATTATTTAAGGACTCTGCTGCATTATTTAAGGACTTTGCTGCATTATTTAAGGACTCTGCTGCATTTTTTAAGGACTCTGCTGAATCATTTGAGGACTCTGCTGCATTATTTAAGCACTTTGCTGCGGTATTTAAGAACTCTGTTGCATTATTTAAGGACTTTGTTGCATTATTTAAGGACTCTGCTGCATTAGTTAAGGACTTTGCTGCATTATTTAAGGACTCTGCTGCATTATTTACCGACGTTGTTGCATTATTTAAGAACTGTGCTGCTTTATTTAAGGACTTTGCATTATTTAAGGACTATGCTGCATTATTTAATGACTTTGCTGAAGCATTTGAGGACTCTGCTGCATTATTAGAGGACTCTGCTGCATTATTTGAGGACTCTGTTGCATTATTTAAGGACTTTGCTGCTTTATTTAAGGACGTTGTTGGATTATTTAAGGACTCTGCTGTATTATTTAAGGAATTTGCTGCATATTTAAAGAATTTGCTCCATTATTTAAGGACTCTGCTGCATTATTTATTCACTCTGCTGAAGTATTTGAGGACTCTGCTGCATTATTTAAGGACTCTGCTGCATTATTTAAGGACTTTGTTGCATTATTTAAGGACTCTGCTGCATTATTTAAGGACTTTGCTGCAATATTTAAGGACTCTGCTTCAGTATTTAAGGACTCTGCTGCATTATTTAAGGACTTTGCTGCATTATTTAAGGACTTTGTTGCATTATTTAAGGACTCTGCTGCATTATTTAAGGACTTCGTTGCATTATCTAAGGACTCTGCTGCATTATTGAAGGACTTTGCTGCAATATTTAAGGACTCTGCTTCAGTATTTAAGGACTCTGCTTCAGTATTTAAGGACTCTGCTGCATTATTTAAGGACTTTGTTGCATTATTTAAGGACTCTGCTGCATTATTTAAGGACTTTGCTGCATTATTTAAGGACTCTGCTGCATTTTTTAAGGACTCTGCTGAAGCATTTGAGGACTCTGCTGCATTATTTAAGCACTTTGCTGCGGTATTTAAGGACTCTGTTGCATTATTTAAGGACTTTGTTGCATTATTTAAGGACTCTGCTGCATTAGTTAAGGACTTTGCTGCATTATTTAAGGACTCTGCTGCATTATTTACCGACGCTGTTGCATTATTTAAGAACTGTGCTGCTTTATTTAAGGACTTTGCATTATTTAAGGACTATGCTGCATTATTTAATGACTTTGCTGAAGCATTTGAGGACTCTGCTGCATTATTAGAGGACTCTGCTGCATTATTAAATGACTTTGTTGGATTTTTTAAGGACTCTGCTGCATTATTTGAGGACTCTGTTGCATTATTTAAGGACTTTGCTGCTTTATTTAAGGACGTTGTTGGATTATTTAAGGACTCTGCTGTATTATTTAAGGAATTTGCTGCATATTTAAAGAATTTGCTCCATTATTTAAGGACTCTGCTGCATTATTTATTCACTCTGCTGAAGTATTTGAGGACTCTGCTGCATTATTTAAGGACTCTGCTGCATTATTTAAGGACTTTGTTGCATTATTTAAGGACTCTGCTGCATTATTTAAGGACTTTGCTGCAATATTTAAGGACTCTGCTTCAGTATTTAAGGACTCTGCTGCATTATTTAAGGACTTTGCTGCATTATTTAAGGACTTTGTTGCATTATTTAAGTACTCTGCTGCATTATTTAAGGACTTTGTTGCATTATTTAAGGACTCTGCTGCATTATTTAAGGACTTTGCTGCAATATTTAAGGACTCTGCTTCAGTATTTAAGGACTCTGCTGCATTATTTAAGGACTTTGCTGCATTATTTAAGGACTTTGTTGCATTATTTAAGTACTCTGCTGCATTATTTAAGGACTTTGTTGCATTATTTAAGGACTCTGCTGCATTATTTAAGGACTTTGCTGCAATATTTAAGGACTCTGCTTCAGTATTTAAGGACTCTGCTGCATTATTTAAGGACTTTGCTGCATTATTTAAGGACTTTGTTGCATTATTTAAATACTCTGCTGCATTATTTAAGGACTTTGTTGCATTATTTAAGGACTCTGCTGCATTATTTAAGGACTTTGTTGCATTATCTAAGGACTCTGCTGCATTATTGAAGGACTTTGCTGCAATATTTAAGGACTCTGCTTCAGTATTTAAGGACTCTGCTGCATTATTTAAGGACTTTGTTGCATTATTTAAGGACTCTGCTGCATTATTTAAGGACTTTGTTGTATTATTTAAGGACTCTGCTGCATTATTTAAGGACTTTGCTGCAATATTTAAGGACTCTGCTTCAGTATTTAAGGACTCTGCTGCATTATTTAAGGACTTTGTTGCATTATTTAAGGACTCTGCTGCATTATTTAAGGACTTTGCTGCATTATTTAAGGACTTTGCTGCATTTTTTAAGGACTCTGCTGAAGCATTTGAGGACTCTGCTGCATTATTTAAGCACTTTGCTGCGGTATTTAAGGACTCTGTTGCATTATTTAAGGACTTTGTTGCATTATTTAAGGACTCTGCTGCATTAGTTAAGGACTTTGCTGCATTATTTAAGGACTCTGCTGCATTATTTACCGACGTTGTTGCATTATTTAAGAACTGTGCTGCTTTATTTAAGGACTTTGCATTATTTAAGGACTATGCTGCATTATTTAATGACTTTGCTGAAGCATTTGAGGACTCTGCTGCATTATTAGAGGACTCTGCTGCATTATTTAATGACTTTGTTGGATTTTTTAAGGACTCTGCTGCATTATTTAAGGACTTTGCTGCATTATTTAAGGACTCTGCTGCATTATTTAAGGACTTTGTTGCATTATTTAAGGACTCTAATGCATTATTTAAGGACTTTGCTGCAATATTTAAGGACTCTGCTTCAGTATTTAAGGACTCTGCTGCATTATTTAAGGACGTTGTTGCATTATTTAGGGACTCTGCTGCATTATTTAATGACTTTACTGCATTATTTAAGGACTCTGCTGCATTATTTAAGGACTTTCTTGCATTATTTAAGGACTCTGCTGCATTAGTTAAGGACTTTGCTGCATTATTTAAGGACTCTGCTGCATTATTCAACGACGTTGTTGCATTACTTAAGAACTGTGCTGCATTATTTAAGGACTTTGCTGCATTATTTAAGGACTATGCTGCATTATTTAATGACTTTGGTGAAGCATTTGAGGACTCTGCTGCATTATTAGAGGACTCTGCTGCATTATTTAAGGACTTGCTGCATTATTTAATGACTTTGTTGGATTTTTTTATGGACTCTGCTGCATTATTTAAGGAATTTGCTGCTATATTAAAGGACTCTGCTTCAGTATTTAAGGACTCTGCTGCGGTATTTCAGGACTCTGCTGCATTATTTAAGGACTCTGCTGCATTATTTAAGGACTTTGCTGCATTATTTAAGGAATCTGCTGCATTATTTAAGGACTTTGTTGCATTATCTAAGGACTCTGCTGCATTATTGAAGGACTTTGCTGCAATATTTAAGGACTCTGCTTCAGTATTTAAGGACTCTGCTGCATTATTTAAGGACTTTGCTGCATTATTTAAGGACTTTGTTGCATTATTTAAGTACTCTGCTGCATTATTTAAGGACTTTGTTGCATTATTTAAGGACTCTGCTGCATTATTTAAGGACTTTGTTGCATTATTTTAGGACTCTGCTGCTTTATTTAAGGACTTTGTTGCATTATCTAAGGACTCTGCTGCATTATTGAAGGACTTTGCTGCAATATTTAAGGACTCTGCTTCAGTATTTAAGGACTCTGCTGCATTATTTAAGGACTTTGTTGCATTATTTAAGGACTCTGCTGCATTATTTAAGGACTTTGTTGCAATATTTAAGGACTCTGCTGCATTATTTAAGGACTTTGTTGCATTATTTAAGGACTCTGCTGCATTATTTAAGGACTTTGCTGCAATATTTAAGGACTCTGCTTCAGTATTTAAGGACTCTGCTGCATTATTTAAGGACTTTGCTGCATTATTTAAGGACTTTGTTGCATTATTTAAGTACTCTGCTGCATTATTTATGGACTTTGTTGCATTATTTAAGGACTCTGCTGCATTATTTAAGGACTTTGTTGCATTATCTAAGGACTCTGCTGCATTATTGAAGGACTTTGCTGCAATATTTAAGGACTCTGCTTCAGTATTTAAGGACTCTGCTGCATTATTTAAGGACTTTGTTGCATTATTTAAGGACTCTGCTGCATTATTTAAGGACTTTGTTGTATTATTTAAGGACTCTGCTGCATTATTTAAGGACTTTGCTGCAATATTTAAGGACTCTGCTTCAGTATTTAAGGACTCTGCTGCATTATTTAAGGACTTTGTTGCATTATTTAAGGACTCTGCTGCATTATTTAAGGACTTTGCTGCATTATTTAAGGACTTTGCTGCATTTTTTAAGGACTCTGCTGAAGCATTTGAGGACTCTGCTGCATTATTTAAGCACTTTGCTGCGGTATTTAAGGACTCTGTTGCATTATTTAAGGACTTTGTTGCATTATTTAAGGACTCTGCTGCATTAGTTAAGGACTTTGCTGCATTATTTAAGGACTCTGCTGCATTATTTACCGACGTTGTTGCATTATTTAAGAACTGTGCTGCTTTATTTAAGGACTTTGCATTATTTAAGGACTATGCTGCATTATTTAATGACTTTGCTGAAGCATTTGAGGACTCTGCTGCATTATTAGAGGACTCTGCTGCATTATTTAATGACTTTGTTGGATTTTTTAAGGACTCTGCTGCATTATTTAAGGAATTTGCTGCTATATTAAAGGACTCTGCTTCAGTATTTAAGGACTCTGCTGCGGTATTTAAGGACTCTGCTGCATTATTTAAGGACTCTGCTGCATTATTTAAGGACTTTGCTGCATTATTTAAGGACTCTGCTGCATTATTTAAGGACTTTGTTGCATTATTTAAGGACTCTAATGCATTATTTAAGGACTTTGCTGCAATATTTAAGGACTCTGCTTCAGTATTTAAGGACTCTGCTGCATTATTTAAGGACGTTGTTGCATTATTTAAGGACTCTGCTGCATTATTTAATGACTTTACTGCATTATTTAAGGACTCTGCTGCATTATTTAAGGACTTTCTTGCATTATTTAAGGACTCTGCTGCATTAGTTAAGGACATTGCTGCATTATTTAAGGACTCTGCTGCATTATTTAACGACGTTGTTGCATTACTTAAGAACTGTGCTGCATTATTTAAGGACTTTGCTGCATTATTTAAGGACTATGCTGCATTATTTAATGACTTTGCTGAAGCATTTGAGGACTCTGCTGCATTATTAGAGGACTCTGCTGCATTATTTAAGGACTTGCTGCATTATTTAATGACTTTGTTGGATTTTTTTATGGACTCTGCTGCATTATTTAAGGAATTTGCTGCTATATTAAAGGACTCTGCTTCAGTATTTAAGGACTCTGCTGCGGTATTTCAGGACTCTGCTGCATTATTTAAGGACTCTGCTGCATTATTTAAGGACTTTGCTGCATTATTTAAGGAATCTGTTGCATTATTTAAGGACTTTGTTGCATTATCTAAGGACTCTGCTGCATTATTGAAGGACTTTGCTGCAATATTTAAGGACTCTGCTTCAGTATTTAAGGACTCTGCTGCATTATTTAAGGACTTTGCTGCATTATTTAAGGACTTTGTTGCATTATTTAAGTACTCTGCTGCATTATTTAAGGACTTTGTTGCATTATTTAAGGACTCTGCTGCTTTATTTAAGGACTTTGTTGCATTATCTAAGGACTCTGCTGCATTATTGAAGGACTTTGCTGCAATATTTAAGGACTCTGCTTCAGTATTTAAGGACTCTGCTACATTATTTAAGGACTTTGTTGCATTATTTAAGGACTCTGCTGCATTATTTAAGGACTTTGTTGCATTATTTAAGGACTCTGCTGCATTATTTAAGGACTTTGCTGCAATATTTAAGGACTCTGCTTCAGTATTTAAGGACTCTGCTGCATTATTTAAGGACTTTGTTGCATTATTTAAGGACTCTGCTGCATTATTTAAGGACTTTGCTGCATTATTTAAGGACTCTGCTGCATTTTTTAAGGACTCTGCTGAAGCATTTGAGGACTCTGCTGCATTATTTAAGCACTTTGCTGCGGTATTTAAGGACTCTGTTGCATTATTTAAGGACTTTGTTGCATTATTTAAGGACTCTGCTGCATTAGTTAAGGACTTTGCTGCATTATTTAAGGACTCTGCTGCATTATTTACCGACGTTGTTGCATTATTTAAGAACTGTGCTGCTTTATTTAAGGACTTTGCATTATTTAAGGACTATGCTGCATTATTTAATGACTTTGCTGAAGCATTTGAGGACTCTGCTGCATTATTAGAGGACTCTGCTGCATTATTTGAGGACTCTGTTGCATTATTTAAGGACTTTGCTGCTTTATTTAAGGACGTTGTTGGATTATTTAAGGACTCTGCTGTATTATTTAAGGAATTTGCTGCATATTTAAAGAATTTGCTCCATTATTTAAGGACTCTGCTGCATTATTTATTCACTCTGCTGAAGTATTTGAGGACTCTGCTGCATTATTTAAGGACTCTGCTGCATTATTTAAGGACTTTGTTGCATTATTTAAGGACTCTGCTGCATTATTTAAGGACTTTGCTGCAATATTTAAGGACTCTGCTTCAGTATTTAAGGACTCTGCTGCATTATTTAAGGACTTTGCTGCATTATTTAAGGACTTTGTTGCATTATTTAAGTACTCTGCTGCATTATTTAAGGACTTTGTTGCATTATTTAAGGACTCTGCTGCATTATTTAAGGACTTTGTTGCATTATCTAAGGACTCTGCTGCATTATTGAAGGACTTTGCTGCAATATTTAAGGACTCTGCTTCAGTATTTAAGGACTCTGCTGCATTATTTAAGGACTTTGTTGCATTATTTAAGGACTCTGCTGCATTATTTAAGGACTTTGTTGCATTATTTAAGGACTCTGCTGCATTATTTAAGGACTTTGCTGCAATATTTAAGGACTCTGCTTCAGTATTTAAGGACTCTGCTGCATTATTTAAGGACTTTGTTGCATTATTTAAGGACTCTGCTGCATTATTTAAGGACTTTGCTGCATTATTTAAGGACTCTGCTGCATTTTTAAGGACTCTGCTGAAGCATTTGAGGACTCTGCTGCATTATTTAAGCACTTTGCTGCGGTATTTAAGGACTCTGTTGCATTATTTAAGGACTTTGTTGCATTATTTAAGGACTCTGCTGCATTAGTTAAGGACTTTGCTGCATTATTTAAGGACTCTGCTGCATTATTTAACGACGTTGTTGCATTACTTAAGAACTGTGCTGCATTATTTAAGGACTTTGCTGCATTATTTAAGGACTATGCTGCATTATTTAATGACTTTGCTGAAGCATTTGAGGACTCTGCTGCATTCTTAGAGGACTCTGCTGCATTATTTAAGGACTTGCTGCATTATTTAATGACTTTGTTGGATTTTTTTATGGACTCTGCTGCATTATTTAAGGAATTTGCTGCTATATTAAAGGACTCTGCTTCAGTATTTAAGGACTCTGCTGCGGTATTTCAGGACTCTGCTGCATTATTTAAGGACTCTGCTGCATTATTTAAGGACTTTGCTGCATTATTTAAGGAATCTGCTGCATTATTTAAGGACTTTGTTGCATTATCTAAGGACTCTGCTGCATTATTGAAGGACTTTGCTGCAATATTTAAGGACTCTGCTTCAGTATTTAAGGACTCTGCTGCATTAGTTAAGGACTTTGCTGCATTATTTAAGGACTTTGTTGCATTATTTAAGTACTCTGCTGCATTATTTAAGGACTTTGTTGCATTATTTAAGGACTCTGCTGCTTTATTTAAGGACTTTGTTGCATTATCTAAGGACACTGCTGCATTATTGAAGGACTTTGCTGCAATATTTAAGGACTCTGCTTCAGTATTTAAGGACTCTGCTGCATTATTTAAGGACTTTGTTGCATTATTTAAGGACTCTGCTGCATTATTTAAGGACTTTGTTGCATTATTTAAGGACTCTGCTGCATTATTTAAGGACTTTGCTGCAATATTTAAGGACTCTGCTTCAGTATTTAAGGACTCTGCTGCATTATTTAAGGACTTTGTTGCATTATTTAAGGACTCTGCTGCATTATTTAAGGACTTTGCTGCATTATTTAAGGACTCTGCTGCATTTTTTAAGGACTCTGCTGAATCATTTGAGGACTCTGCTGCATTATTTAAGCACTTTGCTGCGGTATTTAAGAACTCTGTTGCATTATTTAAGGACTTTGTTGCATTATTTAAGGACTCTGCTGCATTAGTTAAGGACTTTGCTGCATTATTTAAGGACTCTGCTGCATTATTTACCGACGTTGTTGCATTATTTAAGAACTGTGCTGCTTTATTTAAGGACTTTGCATTATTTAAGGACTATGCTGCATTATTTAATGACTTTGCTGAAGCATTTGAGGACTCTGCTGCATTATTAGAGGACTCTGCTGCATTATTTGAGGACTCTGTTGCATTATTTAAGGACTTTGCTGCTTTATTTAAGGACGTTGTTGGATTATTTAAGGACTCTGCTGTATTATTTAAGGAATTTGCTGCATATTTAAAGAATTTGCTCCATTATTTAAGGACTCTGCTGCATTATTTATTCACTCTGCTGAAGTATTTGAGGACTCTGCTGCATTATTTAAGGACTCTGCTGCATTATTTAAGTACTTTGTTGCATTATTTAAGGACTCTGCTGCATTATTTAAGGACTTTGCTGCAATATTTAAGGACTCTGCTTCAGTATTTAAGGACTCTGCTGCATTATTTAAGGACTTTGCTGCATTATTTAAGGACTTTGTTGCATTATTTAAGGACTCTGCTGCATTATTTAAGGACTTCGTTGCATTATCTAAGGACTCTGCTGCATTATTGAAGGACTTTGCTGCAATATTTAAGGACTCTGCTTCAGTATTTAAGGACTCTGCTTCAGTATTTAAGGACTCTGCTGCATTATTTAAGGACTTTGTTGCATTATTTAAGGACTCTGCTGCATTATTTAAGGACTTTGCTGCATTATTTAAGGACTCTGCTGCATTTTTTAAGGACTCTGCTGAAGCATTTGAGGACTCTGCTGCATTATTTAAGCACTTTGCTGCGGTATTTAAGGACTCTGTTGCATTATTTAAGGACTTTGTTGCATTATTTAAGGACTCTGCTGCATTAGTTAAGGACTTTGCTGCATTATTTAAGGACTCTGCTGCATTATTTACCGACGCTGTTGCATTATTTAAGAACTGTGCTGCTTTATTTAAGGACTTTGCATTATTTAAGGACTATGCTGCATTATTTAATGACTTTGCTGAAGCATTTGAGGACTCTGCTGCATTATTAGAGGACTCTGCTGCATTATTAAATGACTTTGTTGGATTTTTTAAGGACTCTGCTGCATTATTTGAGGACTCTGTTGCATTATTTAAGGACTTTGCTGCTTTATTTAAGGACGTTGTTGGATTATTTAAGGACTCTGCTGTATTATTTAAGGAATTTGCTGCATATTTAAAGAATTTGCTCCATTATTTAAGGACTCTGCTGCATTATTTATTCACTCTGCTGAAGTATTTGAGGACTCTGCTGCATTATTTAAGGACTCTGCTGCATTATTTAAGGACTTTGTTGCATTATTTAAGGACTCTGCTGCATTATTTAAGGACTTTGCTGCAATATTTAAGGACTCTGCTTCAGTATTTAAGGACTCTGCTGCATTATTTAAGGACTTTGCTGCATTATTTAAGGACTTTGTTGCATTATTTAAGTACTCTGCTGCATTATTTAAGGACTTTGTTGCATTATTTAAGGACTCTGCTGCATTATTTAAGGACTTTGCTGCAATATTTAAGGACTCTGCTTCAGTATTTAAGGACTCTGCTGCATTATTTAAGGACTTTGCTGCATTATTTAAGGACTTTGTTGCATTATTTAAGTACTCTGCTGCATTATTTAAGGACTTTGTTGCATTATTTAAGGACTCTGCTGCATTATTTAAGGACTTTGCTGCAATATTTAAGGACTCTGCTTCAGTATTTAAGGACTCTGCTGCATTATTTAAGGACTTTGCTGCATTATTTAAGGACTTTGTTGCATTATTTAAGTACTCTGCTGCATTATTTAAGGACTTTGTTGCATTATTTAAGGACTCTGCTGCATTATTTAAGGACTTTGTTGCATTATCTAAGGACTCTGCTGCATTATTGAAGGACTTTGCTGCAATATTTAAGGACTCTGCTTCAGTATTTAAGGACTCTGCTGCATTATTTAAGGACTTTGTTGCATTATTTAAGGACTCTGCTGCATTATTTAAGGACTTTGTTGCATTATTTAAGGACTCTGCTGCATTATTTAAGGACTTTGCTGCAATATTTAAGGACTCTGCTTCAGTATTTAAGGACTCTGCTGCATTATTTAAGGACTTTGTTGCATTATTTAAGGACTCTGCTGCATTATTTAAGGACTTTGCTGCATTATTTAAGGACTCTGCTGCATTTTTTAAGGACTCTGCTGAAGCATTTGAGGACTCTGCTGCATTATTTAAGCACTTTGCTGCGGTATTTAAGGACTCTGTTGCATTATTTAAGGACTTTGTTGCATTATTTAAGGACTCTGCTGCATTAGTTAAGGACTTTGCTGCATTATTTAAGGACTCTGCTG
Organism: Phyllobates terribilis; assembly: GCF_046119375.1. NCBI lineage: Eukaryota > Metazoa > Chordata > Amphibia > Anura > Dendrobatidae > Phyllobates > Phyllobates terribilis. The sequence goes on along the minus strand of NW_027363068.1, from coordinate 2,163,485 downwards.
CATTATTTACCGACGTTGTTGCATTATTTAAGAACTGTGCTGCTTTATTTAAGGACTTTGCATTATTTAAGGACTATGCTGCATTATTTAATGACTTTGCTGAAGCATTTGAGGACTCTGCTGCATTATTAGAGGACTCTGCTGCATTATTAAATGACTTTGTTGGATTTTTTAAGGACTCTGCTGCATTATTTGAGGACTCTGTTGCATTATTTAAGGACTTTGCTGCTTTATTTAAGGACGTTGTTGGATTATTTAAGGACTCTGCTGTATTATTTAAGGAATTTGCTGCATATTTAAAGAATTTGCTCCATTATTTAAGGACTCTGCTGCATTATTTATTCACTCTGCTGAAGTATTTGAGGACTCTGCTGCATTATTTAAGGACTCTGCTGCATTATTTAAGGACTTTGTTGCATTATTTAAGGACTCTGCTGCATTATTTAAGGACTTTGCTGCAATATTTAAGGACTCTGCTTCAGTATTTAAGGACTCTGCTGCATTATTTAAGGACTTTGCTGCATTATTTAAGGACTTTGTTGCATTATTTAAGTACTCTGCTGCATTATTTAAGGACTTTGTTGCATTATTTAAGGACTCTGCTGCATTATTTAAGGACTTTGTTGCATTATCTAAGGACTCTGCTGCATTATTGAAGGACTTTGCTGCAATATTTAAGGACTCTGCTTCAGTATTTAAGGACTCTGCTGCATTATTTAAGGACTTTGTTGCATTATTTAAGGACTCTGCTGCATTATTTAAGGACTTTGTTGTATTATTTAAGGACTCTGCTGCATTATTTAAGGACTTTGCTGCAATATTTAAGGACTCTGCTTCAGTATTTAAGGACTCTGCTGCATTATTTAAGGACTTTGTTGCATTATTTAAGGACTCTGCTGCATTATTTAAGGACTTTGCTGCATTATTTAAGGACTTTGCTGCATTTTTTAAGGACTCTGCTGAAGCATTTGAGGACTCTGCTGCATTATTTAAGCACTTTGCTGCGGTATTTAAGGACTCTGTTGCATTATTTAAGGACTTTGTTGCATTATTTAAGGACTCTGCTGCATTAGTTAAGGACTTTGCTGCATTATTTAAGGACTCTGCTGCATTATTTACCGACGTTGTTGCATTATTTAAGAACTGTGCTGCTTTATTTAAGGACTTTGCATTATTTAAGGACTATGCTGCATTATTTAATGACTTTGCTGAAGCATTTGAGGACTCTGCTGCATTATTAGAGGACTCTGCTGCATTATTTAATGACTTTGTTGGATTTTTTAAGGACTCTGCTGCATTATTTAAGGACTTTGCTGCATTATTTAAGGACTCTGCTGCATTATTTAAGGACTTTGTTGCATTATTTAAGGACTCTAATGCATTATTTAAGGACTTTGCTGCAATATTTAAGGACTCTGCTTCAGTATTTAAGGACTCTGCTGCATTATTTAAGGACGTTGTTGCATTATTTAGGGACTCTGCTGCATTATTTAATGACTTTACTGCATTATTTAAGGACTCTGCTGCATTATTTAAGGACTTTCTTGCATTATTTAAGGACTCTGCTGCATTAGTTAAGGACTTTGCTGCATTATTTAAGGACTCTGCTGCATTATTTAACGACGTTGTTGCATTACTTAAGAACTGTGCTGCATTATTTAAGGACTTTGCTGCATTATTTAAGGACTATGCTGCATTATTTAATGACTTTGCTGAAGCATTTGAGGACTCTGCTGCATTATTAGAGGACTCTGCTGCATTATTTAAGGACTTGCTGCATTATTTAATGACTTTGTTGGATTTTTTTATGGACTCTGCTGCATTATTTAAGGAATTTGCTGCTATATTAAAGGACTCTGCTGCAGTATTTAAGGACTCTGCTGCGGTATTTCAGGACTCTGCTGCATTATTGAAGGACTCTGCTGCATTATTTAAGGACTTTGCTGCATTATTTAAGGAATCTGCTGCATTATTTAAGGACTTTGTTGCATTATCTAAGGACTCTGCTGCATTATTGAAGGACTTTGCTGCAATATTTAAGGACTCTGCTTCAGTATTTAAGGACTCTGCTGCATTATTTAAGGACTTTGCTGCATTATTTAAGGACTTTGTTGCATTATTTAAGTACTCTGCTGCATTATTTAAGGACTTTGTTGCATTATTTAAGGACTCTGCTGCATTATTTAAGGACTTTGTTGCATTATTTAAGGACTCTGCTGCTTTATTTAAGGACTTTGTTGCATTATCTAAGGACTCTGCTGCATTATTGAAGGACTTTGCTGCAATATTTAAGGACTCTGCTTCAGTATTTAAGGACTCTGCTGCATTATTTAAGGACTTTGTTGCATTATTTAAGGACTCTGCTGCATTATTTAAGGACTTTGTTGCATTATTTAAGGACTCTGCTGCATTATTTAAGGACTTTGCTGCAATATTTAAGGACTCTGCTTCAGTATTTAAGGACTCTGCTGCATTATTTAAGGACTTTGTTGCATTATTTAAGGACTCTGCTGCATTATTTAAGGACTTTGCTGCATTATTTAAGGACTCTGCTGCATTTTTTAAGGACTCTGCTGAAGCATTTGAGGACTCTGCTGCATTATTTAAGCACTTTGCTGCGGTATTTAAGGACTCTGTTGCATTATTTAAGGACTTTGTTGCATTATTTAAGGACTCTGCTGCATTAGTTAAGGACTTTGCTGCATTATTTAAGGACTCTGCTGCATTATTTACCGATGTTGTTGCATTATTTAAGAACTGTGCTGCTTTATTTAAGGACTTTGCATTATTTAAGGACTATGCTGCATTATTTAATGACTTTGCTGAAGCATTTGAGGACTCTGCTGCATTATTAGAGGACTCTGCTGCATTATTTGAGGACTCTGTTGCATTATTTAAGGACTTTGCTGCTTTATTTAAGGACGTTGTTGGATTATTTAAGGACTCTGCTGTATTATTTAAGGAATTTGCTGCATATTTAAAGAATTTGCTCCATTATTTAAGGACTCTGCTGCATTATTTATTCACTCTGCTGAAGTATTTGAGGACTCTGCTGCATTATTTAAGGACTCTGCTGCATTATTTAAGGACTTTGTTGCATTATTTAAGGACTCTGCTGCATTATTTAAGGACTTTGCTGCAATATTTAAGGACTCTGCTTCAGTATTTAAGGACTCTGCTGCATTATTTAAGGACTTTGCTGCATTATTTAAGGACTTTGTTGCATTATTTAAGTACTCTGCTGCATTATTTAAGGACTTTGTTGCATTATTTAAGGACTCTGCTGCATTATTTAAGGACTTTGTTGCATTATCTAAGGACTCTGCTGCATTATTGAAGGACTTTGCTGCAATATTTAAGGACTCTGCTTCAGTATTTAAGGACTCTGCTGCATTATTTAAGGACTTTGTTGCATTATTTAAGGACTCTGCTGCATTATTTAAGGACTTTGTTGCATTATTTAAGGACTCTGCTGCATTATTTAAGGACTTTGCTGCAATATTTAAGGACTCTGCTTCAGTATTTAAGGACTCTGCTGCATTATTTAAGGACTTTGTTGCATTATTTAAGGACTCTGCTGCATTATTTAAGGACTTTGCTGCATTATTTAAGGACTCTGCTGCATTTTTTAAGGACTCTGCTGAAGCATTTGAGGACTCTGCTGCATTATTTAAGCACTTTGCTGCGGTATTTAAGGACTCTGTTGCATTATTTAAGGACTTTGTTGCATTATTTAAGGACTCTGCTGCATTAGTTAAGGACTTTGCTGCATTATTTAAGGACTCTGCTGCATTATTTACCGACGTTGTTGCATTATTTAAGAACTGTGCTGCTTTATTTAAGGACTTTGCATTATTTAAGGACTATGCTGCATTATTTAATGACTTTGCTGAAGCATTTGAGGACTCTGCTGCATTATTAGAGGACTCTGCTGCATTATTAAATGACTTTGTTGGATTTTTTAAGGACTCTGCTGCATTATTTGAGGACTCTGTTGCATTATTTAAGGACTTTGCTGCTTTATTTAAGGACGTTGTTGGATTATTTAAGGACTCTGCTGTATTATTTAAGGAATTTGCTGCATATTTAAAGAATTTGCTCCATTATTTAAGAACTCTGCTGCATTATTTATTCACTCTGCTGAAGTATTTGAGGACTCTGCTGCATTATTTAAGGACTCTGCTGCATTATTTAAGGACTTTGTTGCATTATTTAAGGACTCTGCTGCATTATTTAAGGACTTTGCTGCAATATTTAAGGACTCTGCTTCAGTATTTAAGGACTCTGCTGCATTATTTAAGGACTTTGCTGCATTATTTAAGGACTTTGTTGCATTATTTAAGTACTCTGCTGCATTATTTAAGGACTTTGTTGCATTATTTAAGGACTCTGCTGCATTATTTAAGGACTTTGCTGCAATATTTAAGGACTCTGCTTCAGTATTTAAGGACTCTGCTGCATTATTTAAGGACTTTGCTGCATTATTTAAGGACTTTGTTGCATTATTTAAGTACTCTGCTGCATTATTTAAGGACTTTGTTGCATTATTTAAGGACTCTGCTGCATTATTTAAGGACTTTGTTGCATTATCTAAGGACTCTGCTGCATTATTGAAGGACTTTGCTGCAATATTTAAGGACTCTGCTTCAGTATTTAAGGACTCTGCTGCATTATTTAAGGACTTTGTTGCATTATTTAAGGACTCTGCTGCATTATTTAAGGACTTTGTTGCATTATTTAAGGACTCTGCTGCATTATTTAAGGACTTTGCTGCAATATTTAAGGACTCTGCTTCAGTATTTAAGGACTCTGCTGCATTATTTAAGGACTTTGTTGCATTATTTAAGGACTCTGCTGCATTATTTAAGGACTTTGCTGCATTATTTAAGGACTCTGCTGCATTTTTTAAGGACTCTGCTGAAGCATTTGAGGACTCTGCTGCATTATTTAAGCACTTTGCTGCGGTATTTAAGGACTCTGTTGCATTATTTAAGGACTTTGTTGCATTATTTAAGGACTCTGCTGCATTAGTTAAGGACTTTGCTGCATTATTTAAGGACTCTGCTGCATTATTTACCGACGTTGTTGCATTATTTAAGAACTGTGCTGCTTTATTTAAGGACTTTGCATTATTTAAGGACTATGCTGCATTATTTAATGACTTTGCTGAAGCATTTGAGGACTCTGCTGCATTATTAGAGGACTCTGCTGCATTATTAAATGACTTTGTTGGATTTTTTAAGGACTCTGCTGCATTATTTGAGGACTCTGTTGCATTATTTAAGGACTTTGCTGCTTTATTTAAGGACGTTGTTGGATTATTTAAGGACTCTGCTGTATTATTTAAGGAATTTGCTGCATATTTAAAGAATTTGCTCCATTATTTAAGGACTCTGCTGCATTATTTATTCACTCTGCTGAAGTATTTGAGGACTCTGCTGCATTATTTAAGGACTCTGCTGCATTATTTAAGGACTTTGTTGCATTATTTAAGGACTCTGCTGCATTATTTAAGGACTTTGCTGCAATATTTAAGGACTCTGCTTCAGTATTTAAGGACTCTGCTGCATTATTTAAGGACTTTGCTGCATTATTTAAGGACTTTGTTGCATTATTTAAGTACTCTGCTGCATTATTTAAGGACTTTGTTGCATTATTTAAGGACTCTGCTGCATTATTTAAGGACTTTGCTGCAATATTTAAGGACTCTGCTTCAGTATTTAAGGACTCTGCTGCATTATTTAAGGACTTTGCTGCATTATTTAAGGACTTTGTTGCATTATTTAAGTACTCTCCTGCATTATTTAAGGATTTTGTTGCATTATTTAAGGACTCTGCTGCATTATTTAAGGACTTTGCTGCAATATTTAAGGACTCTGCTTCAGTATTTAAGGACTCTGCTGCATTATTTAAGGACTTTGCTGCATTATTTAAGGACTTTGTTGCATTATTTAAGTACTCTGCTGCATTATTTAAGGACTTTGTTGCATTATTTAAGGACTCTGCTGCATTATTTAAGGACTTTGTTGCATTATCTAAGGACTCTGCTGCATTATTGAAGGACTTTGCTGCAATATTTAAGGACTCTGCTTCAGTATTTAAGGACTCTGCTGCATTATTTAAGGACTTTGTTGCATTATTTAAGGACTCTGCTCATTATTTAAGGACTTTGTTGCATTATTTAAGGACTCTGCTGCATTATTTAAGGACTTTGCTGCAATATTTAAGGACTCTGCTTCAGTATTTAAGGACTCTGCTGCATTATTTAAGGACTTTGTTGCATTATTTAAGGACTCTGCTGCATTATTTAAGGACTTTGCTGCATTATTTAAGGACTCTGCTGCATTTTTTAAGGACTCTGCTGAAGCATTTGAGGACTCTGCTGCATTATTTAAGCACTTTGCTGCGGTATTTAAGGACTCTGTTGCATTATTTAAGGACTTTGTTGCATTATTTAAGGACTCTGCTGCATTAGTTAAGGACTTTGCTGCATTATTTAAGGACTCTGCTGCATTATTTACCGACGTTGTTGCATTATTTAAGAACTGTGCTGCTTTATTTAAGGACTTTGCATTATTTAAGGACTATGCTGCATTATTTAATGACTTTGCTGAAGCATTTGAGGACTCTGCTGCATTATTAGAGGACTCTGCTGCATTATTAAATGACTTTGTTGGATTTTTTAAGGACTCTGCTGCATTATTTGAGGACTCTGTTGCATTATTTAAGGACTTTGCTGCTTTATTTAAGGACGTTGTTGGATTATTTAAGGACTCTGCTGTATTATTTAAGGAATTTGCTGCATATTTAAAGAATTTGCTCCATTATTTAAGGACTCTGCTGCATTATTCATTCACTCTGCTGAAGTATTTGAGGACTCTGCTGCATTATTTAAGGACTCTGCTGCATTATTTAAGGACTTTGTTGCATTATTTAAGGACTCTGCTGCATTATTTAAGGACTTTGCTGCAATATTTAAGGACTCTGCTTCAGTATTTAAGGACTCTGCTGCATTATTTAAGGACTTTGCTGCATTATTTAAGGACTTTGTTGCATTATTTAAGTACTCTGCTGCATTATTTAAGGACTTTGTTGCATTATTTAAGGACTCTGCTGCATTATTTAAGGACTTTGTTGCATTATCTAAGGACTCTGCTGCATTATTGAAGGACTTTGCTGCAATATTTAAGGACTCTGCTTCAGTATTTAAGGACTCTGCTGCATTATTTAAGGACTTTGTTGCATTATTTAAGGACTCTGCTGCATTATTTAAGGACTTTGTTGTATTATTTAAGGACTCTGCTGCATTATTTAAGGACTTTGCTGCAATATTTAAGGACTCTGCTTCAGTATTTAAGGACTCTGCTGCATTATTTAAGGACTTTGTTGCATTATTTAAGGACTCTGCTGCATTATTTAAGGACTTTGCTGCATTATTTAAGGACTTTGCTGCATTTTTTAAGGACTCTGCTGAAGCATTTGAGGACTCTGCTGCATTATTTAAGCACTTTGCTGCGGTATTTAAGGACTCTGTTGCATTATTTAAGGACTTTGTTGCATTATTTAAGGACTCTGCTGCATTAGTTAAGGACTTTGCTGCATTATTTAAGGACTCTGCTGCATTATTTACCGACGTTGTTGCATTATTTAAGAACTGTGCTGCTTTATTTAAGGACTTTGCATTATTTAAGGACTATGCTGCATTATTTAATGACTTTGCTGAAGCATTTGAGGACTCTGCTGCATTATTAGAGGACTCTGCTGCATTATTTAATGACTTTGTTGGATTTTTTAAGGACTCTGCTGCATTATTTAAGGACTTTGCTGCATTATTTAAGGACTCTGCTGCATTATTTAAGGACTTTGTTGCATTATTTAAGGACTCTAATGCATTATTTAAGGACTTTGCTGCAATATTTAAGGACTCTGCTTCAGTATTTAAGGACTCTGCTGCATTATTTAAGGACGTTGTTGCATTATTTAGGGACTCTGCTGCATTATTTAATGACTTTACTGCATTATTTAAGGACTCTGCTGCATTATTTAAGGACTTTCTTGCATTATTTAAGGACTCTGCTGCATTAGTTAAGGACTTTGCTGCATTATTTAAGGACTCTGCTGCATTATTTAACGACGTTGTTGCATTACTTAAGAATTGTGCTGCATTATTTAAGGACTTTGCTGCATTATTTAAGGACTATGCTGCATTATTTAATGACTTTGCTGAAGCATTTGAGGACTCTGCTGCATTATTAGAGGACTCTGCTGCATTATTTAAGGACTTGCTGCATTATTTAATGACTTTGTTGGATTTTTTTATGGACTCTGCTGCATTATTTAAGGAATTTGCTGCTATATTAAAGGACTCTGCTTCAGTATTTAAGGACTCTGCTGCGGTATTTCAGGACTCTGCTGCATTATTTAAGGACTCTGCTGCATTATTTAAGGACTTTGCTGCATTATTTAAGGAATTTGCTGCATTATTTAAGGACTTTGTTGCATTATCTAAGGACTCTGCTGCATTATTGAAGGACTTTGCTGCAATATTTAAGGACTCTGCTTCAGTATTTAAGGACTCTGCTGCATTATTTAAGGACTTTGCTGCATTATTTAAGGACTTTGTTGCATTATTTAAGTACTCTGCTGCATTATTTAAGGACTTTGTTGCATTATTTAAGGACTCTGCTGCTTTATTTAAGGACTTTGTTGCATTATCTAAGGACTCTGCTGCATTATTGAAGGACTTTGCTGCAATATTTAAGGACTCTGCTTCAGTATTTAAGGACTCTGCTGCATTATTTAAGGACTTTGTTGCATTATTTAAGGACTCTGCTGCATTATTTAAGGACTTTGTTGCATTATTTAAGGACTCTGCTGCATTATTTAAGGACTTTGCTGCAATATTTAAGGACTCTGCTTCAGTATTTAAGGACTCTGCTGCATTATTTAAGGACTTTGTTGCATTATTTAAGGACTCTGCTGCATTAAGGACTTTGCTGCATTATTTAAGGACTCTGCTGCATTTTTTAAGGACTCTGCTGAAGCATTTGAGGACTCTGCTGCATTATTTAAGCACTTTGCTGCGGTATTTAAGGACTCTGTTGCATTATTTAAGGACTTTGTTGCATTATTTAAGGACTCTGCGGCATTAGTTAAGGACTTTGCTGCATTATTTAAGGACTCTGCTGCATTATTTACCGACGTTGTTGCATTATTTAAGAACTGTGCTGCTTTATTTAAGGACTTTGCATTATTTAAGGACTATGCTGCATTATTTAATGACTTTGCTGAAGCATTTGAGGACTCTGCTGCATTATTAGAGGACTCTGCTGCATTATTTGAGGACTCTGTTGCATTATTTAAGGACTTTGCTGCTTTATTTAAGGACGTTGTTGGATTATTTAAGGACTCTGCTTCAGTATTTAAGGACTCTGCTGTATTATTTAAGGAATTTGCTGCATATTTAAAGAATTTGCTCCATTATTTAAGGACTCTGCTGCATTATTTATTCACTCTGCTGAAGTATTTGAGGACTCTGCTGCATTATTTAAGGACTCTGCTGCATTATTTAAGGACTTTGTTGCATTATTTAAGGACTCTGCTGCATTATTTAAGGACTTTGCTGCAATATTTAAGGACTCTGCTTCAGTATTTAAGGACTCTGCTGCATTATTTAAGGACTTTGCTGCATTATTTAAGGACTTTGTTGCATTATTTAAGTACTTTGCTGCATTATTTAAGGACTTTGTTGCATTATTTAAGGACTCTGCTGCATTATTTAAGGACTTTGTTGCATTATCTAAGGACTCTGCTGCATTATTGAAGGACTTTGCTGCAATATTTAAGGACTCTGCTTCAGTATTTAAGGACTCTGCTGCATTATTTAAGGACTTTGTTGCATTATTTAAGGACTCTGCTGCATTATTTAAGGACTTTGTTGCATTATTTAAGGACTCTGCTGCATTATTTAAGGACTTTGCTGCAATATTTAAGGACTCTGCTTCAGTATTTAAGGACTCTGCTGCATTATTTAAGGACTTTGTTGCATTATTTAAGGACTCTGCTGCATTATTTAAGGACTTTGCTGCATTATTTAAGGACTCTGCTGCATTTTTTAAGGACTCTGCTGAAGCATTTGAGGACTCTGCTGCATTATTTAAGCACTTTGCTGCGGTATTTAAGGACTCTGTTGCATTATTTAAGGACTTTGTTGCATTATTTAAGGACTCTGCTGCATTAGTTAAGGACTTTGCTGCATTATTTAAGGACTCTGCTGCATTATTTACCGACGTTGTTGCATTATTTAAGAACTGTGCTGCTTTATTTAAGGACTTTGCATTATTTAAGGACTATGCTGCATTATTTAATGACTTTGCTGAAGCATTTGAGGACTCTGCTGCATTATTAGAGGACTCTGCTGCATTATTAAATGACTTTGTTGGATTTTTTAAGGACTCTGCTGCATTATTTGAGGACTCTGTTGCATTATTTAAGGACTTTGCTGCTTTATTTAAGGACGTTGTTGGATTATTTAAGGACTCTGCTGTATTATTTAAGGAATTTGCTGCATATTTAAAGAATTTGCTCCATTATTTAAGGACTCTGCTGCATTATTTATTCACTCTGCTGAAGTATTTGAGGACTCTGCTGCATTATTTAAGGACTCTGCTGCATTATTTAAGGACTTTGTTGCATTATTTAAGGACTCTGCTGCATTATGTAAGGACTTTGCTGCAATATTTAAGGACTCTGCTTCAGTATTTAATGACTCTGCTGCATTATTTAAGGACTTTGCTGCATTATTTAAGGACTTTGTTGCATTATTTAAGTACTCTGCTGCATTATTTAAGGACTTTGTTGCATTATTTAAGGACTCTGCTGCATTAGATAAGGACTTTGTTGCATTATTTAAGGACTCTGCTGCATTATTTAAGGACTTTGCTGCATTATTTAAGGACTTTGCTGCATTTTTTAAGGACTCTGCTGAAGCATTTGAGGACTCTGCTGCATTATTTAAGCACTTTGCTGCGGTATTTAAGGACTCTGTTGCATTATTTAAGGACTTTGTTGCATTATTTAAGGACTCTGCTGCATTAGTTAAGGACTTTGCTGCATTATTTAAGGACTCTGCTGCATTATTTACCGACGTTGTTGCATTATTTAAGAACTGTGCTGCTTTATTTAAGGACTTTGCATTATTTAAGGACTATGCTGCATTATTTAATGACTTTGCTGAAGCATTTGAGGACTCTGCTGCATTATTAGAGGACTCTGCTGCATTATTTAATTACTTTGTTGGATTTTTTAAGGACTCTGCTGCATTATTTAAGGAATTTGCTGCTATATTAAAGGACTCTGCTTCAGTATTTAAGGACTCTGCTGCGGTATTTAAGGACTCTGCTGCATTATTTAAGGACTCTGCTGCATTATTTAAGGACTTTGCTGCATTATTTAAGGACTCTGCTGCATTATTTAAGGACTTTGTTGCATTATTTAAGGACTCTAATGCATTATTTAAGGACTTTGCTGCAATATTTAAGGACTCTGCTTCAGTATTTAAGGACTCTGCTGCATTATTTAAGGACGTTATTGCATTATTTAAGGACTCTGCTGCATTATTTAAGGACTTTACTGCATTATTTAAGGACTCTGCTGCATTATTTAAGGACTTTCTTGCATTATTTAAGGACTCTGCTGCATTAGTTAAGGACTTTGCTGCATTATTTAAGGACTCTGCTGCATTATTTAACGACGTTGTTGCATTACTTAAGAACTGTGCTGCATTATTTAAGGACTTTGCTGCATTATTTAAGGACTATGCTGCATTATTTAATGACTTTGCTGAAGCATTTGAGGACTCTGCTGCATTATTAGAGGACTCTGCTGCATTATTTAAGGACTTGCTGCATTATTTAATGACTTTGTTGGATTTTTTTATGGACTCTGCTGCATTATTTAAGGAATTTGCTGCTATATTAAAGGACTCTGCTTCAGTATTTAAGGACTCTGCTGCGGTATTTCAGGACTCTGCTGCATTATTTAAGGACTCTGCTGCATTATTTAAGGACTTTGCTGCATTATTTAAGGAATCTGCTGCATTATTTAAGGACTTTGTTGCATTATCTAAGGACTCTGCTGCATTATTGAAGGACTTTGCTGCAATATTTAAGGACTCTGCTTCAGTATTTAAGGACTCTGCTGCATTATTTAAGGACTTTGTTGCATTATTTAAGGACTCTGCTGCATTATTTAAGGACTTTACTGCATTATTTAAGGACTCTGCTGCATTATTTAAGGACTTTGTTGCATTATTTCAGGACTCTGATGCATTATTTAAGGAATTTGCTGAATTATTTAAGGACTCTGCTTTCTTATTTAATGACTCTGCTGAAGCATTTGAGGACTCTGCTGCATTATTTGAGGACTCTGTTGCATTATTTAAGGACTTTGCTGCTTTATTTAAGGACGTTGTTGGATTATTTAAGGACTCTGCTGTATTATTTAAGGAATTTGCTGCATATTTAAAGAATTTGCTCCATTATTTAAGGACTCTGCTGCATTATTTATTCACTCTGCTGAAGTATTTGAGGACTCTGCTGCATTATTTAAGGACTCTGCTGCATTATTTAAGGACTTTGTTGCATTATTTAAGGACTCTGCTGCATTATTTAAGGACTTTGCTGCAATATTTAAGGAATCTGCTTCAGTATTTAAGGACTCTGCTGCATTATTTAAGGACTTTGCTGCATTATTTAAGGACTTTGTTGCATTATTTAAGTACTCTGCTGCATTATTTAAGGACTTTGTTGCATTATTTAAGGACTCTGCTGCATTATTTAAGGACTTTGTTGCATTATTTAATGACTCTGCTGCATTATTTAAGGACTTTGCAGCAATATTTAAGGACTCTGCTTCAGTATTTAAGGACTCTGCTGCATTATTTAAGGACTTTGTTGCATTATTTAAGGACTCTGCTGCATTATTTAAGGACTTTGCTGCATTATTTAAGGACAGTGCTGCATTATTTAAGGATGCTGCTGAAGCATTTGAGGACTCTGCTGCATTATTTAAGCCCTTTGCTGCGGTATTTAAGGACTCTGTTGCATTATTTAAGGACTTTCTTGCATTATTTAACCCCTTCAGGACCCAGCCTATTTTGACCCTAAAGACCTTGGCATTTTTGTCAATTCTGACCAGTGTCCCTTTACGAAGTAAAAACTGTGGAACACTTCAACGGATCCTAGCGATTCTGAGATTGTTTTTTCATGACATATTGGGCTTCATGTTAGTATTAAATTTAGGTCGATAATATTTGCGTTTATTTGTGAAAAAATCAAAAATATGGGAAAAAAATTTGAAAATTTTGCAATTTTCAAATTTTGAATTTTTTTTCTACTAAACCAGAGAGTGATGTGACACAAAATAGTTAATAAATAACATTTCCCACATGTCTACTTTACATCAGCACAATTTTGGAAAAAAAAAAAAATGTTGGTAGGAAGTTTGAAGGGTTCAAAGTTCATCAGCAATTTATCTTTTTTCCAGCAAAATTTACAAAACCATTTTTTTAGTGACCACATCACATTTGAAGTCCCTTTGAGGTGTCTTTATGACAGAAAACACACAAAATTGACACTATTCCAAAAACTGCACCCCTCAAGCTACTCAAAACTACATTCAAGAAGATTATTAACCCTTCAGGTGCATCACAGGAACTAAAGCCACATGGAAGAAAAAAATGAACATTTTTATTTTTCTAACAAAAATTTTCTTTTAGCCTAAATTTTTTAATTTTCACATGGGTAACAGGATAAAATGCATCCTAAAATTTGTTGGTCAATTTCTCCTGAGTACACTGATACCTCACATGTGGTCATAAACCACTGTTTGGGCACACGGCAGGGCTCAGAAGGGAAGGAGCGCCATTTTACTTTTTGAATGGAAAATTAGCTCCAAAAGTCAAATTGCGCTCCTTCTCTTCTGAGCCCTGCCATGCGCCCAAACAGTGGTTTATGACCACATGTGAGGTATCAGTGTACTCAGGAGAAATTGACCAACACATTTTAGGATGCATTTTATACTGTTACCCATGTGAAAATTAAAAAAATTAGGCTAAAAGAAAATTTTTGTGAAAAAAAAAGTACTTTTTTGTTTTCACAGATCATTTTGTGAAGCACCTGGGGGTTCCAAGTGCTCACTATGCATCTAGATAGGTGCCTTGGGGGGTCTAGTTTCCAAAATGGGGTCACTTGTGGGGGAGCTCCAATGTTTGGGCACACAGCGGCTCTCCAAATGCAACATGGTGTCCGCTAACAAATTGTCGGCTCAAATTGTTAGAAGACACCATGTTGCGTTTGGAGAGCCGCTGTGTGCCCAAACATTGGAGCTCCCCCACAAGTGACCCCATTTTGGAAACTAGACCCCCCAAGGCACCTACCTAGATGCATAGTGAGCACTTGGAACCCCCAGGTCCTTCACAAATTAATCCGTAAAAATAAAAAAGTGTTTTTATTTCCACTTTTTCATTTTTATGAATCAATTTGTGAAGCACCTGGGGGTTCCAAGTGCTCACTATGCATCTAGATAGGTGCCTTGGGGGGTCTAGTTTCCAAAATGGGGTCACTTGTGGGGGAACTCCAATGTTTGGGCACACAGCGGCTCTCCAAATGCAACATGGTGTCCGCTAACAAATTGTCGGCTCAAATTGTTAGAAGACACCATGTTGCGTTTGGAGAGCCGCTGTGTGCCCAAACATTGGAGCTCCCCCACAAGTGACCCCATTTTGGAAACTAGACCCCCCCAAGGCACCTATCTAGATGCATAGTGAGCACTTGGGACCCCCAGGTCCTTAGCAAATTAATCCGTAAAAATAAAAAAGTGTTTTTTTTTTCACTTTTTCATTTTTATCAATCAATTTGTGAAGCACCTGGGGGTTCCAAGTGCTCACTATGCATCTATATAGGTGCCTTGGGGGGTCTAGTTTCCAAAATGGGGTCACTTGTTTGGGAGCTCCAATGTTTGGGCACACAGGGACTCTCCAAACGCAACATGGTTCCAATTTGTTAACGGACACCATTGTGTAGTGCATGTCAGGTTGGTGTGCGGTGTGGTATATTGTAGTGCATACACCACACACACACAATCTCATACACTACAACACACACACACCAACCTGACATAGCCTCCTCAGCTGAGTACGCCCTAGACTGGGATGAGCGGGACGGGCGGGACATTTTGTGTGCTTTGCGCGTGTGTAAAAAAAAAAAAAAAAAATCAAAACTTTATTATAGTGTGAGTGTACGTGTGTGTGCTTGGTGTAACCTTCTGCAGTCACGTGTGGGGGCGGTCAGGCGTAGGGGCCGGTCAGGCGTAGGGGGCGGTCAGGCGTAGGGGGCGGTCAGACGTAGGGGGCGGTCAGACGTAGGGGGCGGTCAGACGTATGGGGCGGTCAGACGTATGGGGCGGTCAGACGTAGGAGGGGGCTGAGGAGATGGAGGAGCCAGAAGCAGCAGCAAGGGGGGTGATCACTGGGGCAGGAGCCGGCAGCAGCAAGGGGGGGTAGGAGGCCGGCAGCATCGGGGGGTGATTACTGGGGCAGAAAGGGGAGCAGGAGCTGGCAGGAGCAGGGGGCTGATTACTGGGTTTTCGGGGGGGGTGATCACTGGGAACAGGGGGGGGTGAACACTGGGGGAGGGGGTGATTATTGGGAGGTGGGGGGTGATATCACTGGGACTGGGGGATGGTGGGTTTGATCACAGGAGCAGGGCATTTACACTGAGCCTGCTGCTGCTGTGATCACAGTCCACCGGCTGTAAGAAGGAGAGCAGCAGCCGGTGGATGAAGACGTGGGAGAGGAAGCAGAGGGAGCGGAGGTCGGGGTGCAGGTATGAAAGTGGAGGGGGGGTGGAGAGGGGGGCGTGGGGGAGTGGAGGGGGGGTCGGGGGAGTGGCGGCAATACTTACCGCTGATCTGCGGTGGCGGCGGCAGACGCGATCCACAGGGTCCACAGCAGGGGGTCCGCAGCAGGGGGTCCACAGCAGGGGGTCCACAGCAGGGGGTCTGCAGCAGGGGGTCCGCAGCAGATGATCTAGGGTTGGGAAGGTGCTGGGAGGTTTCAGCCATCCCTCCATATCTGATTGGGGCTAGTATCCATGTGACGCTAGCCCCCCAATCAGATCTGGGGGGAGGGGGGGAACAGAAGTGACACTCCCCCCAGCCAATGGCTGATGCTGTAAGCATCAGGCAATGCCCGATTTAAATATTACACCAATTTTCATTGGTGAAATATTTAATTCATACCGATTGGCAGTTTCACTAAAAGTGAAAATGAAACAGCCAATCGGAGGGGTCCCAGGCACGGGGGGGTTAATCCACCCCCCGGGGGGTCGACTTCAGGATGTCCAGTTGCAGTAGCAACTGTGACACCTGAGCGACCCCGCTCGCAGGCGCTGCAGGGGCTCTTTCCCTCCATGTCACAGACGCTGTGACATGGGTCGGGAAGGAACTGTTTTCCATGTCACAAACGGTGTGACACGGGTTGGGAAGGGGTTAAGGACTCTGCTGCATTAGTTAAGGACTTTGCTGCATTATTTAAGGACTCTGCTGCATTATTTAACGACATTGTTGCATTATTTAAGAACTGTTCTGCATTATTTAAGGACTTTGCTGCATTATTTAAGGAATATGCTGCATTATTTAATGAATTTGCTGAAGCATTTGAGGACTCTGCTGCATCATTAGAGGACTCTGCTGCATTATTTAAGGACTTGCTGCATTATTTAATGACTTTGTTGGATTTTTTAAGGACTCTGCTGCATTGTTTAAGGACATTGTTGCATTATTTAATGACTCTGCTGCATTATTTAAGGACTTTGCAGCAATATTTAAGGACTCTGCTTCAGTATTTAAGGACTCTGCTGCATTATTTAAGGACTTTGTTGCATTATTTAAGGACTCTGCTGCATTATTTAAGGACTTTGCTGCATTATTTAAGGACACTGCTGCATTATTTAAGGACTCTGCTGAAGCATTTGAGGACTCTGCTGCATTATTTAAGCACTTTGCGGCGGTATTTAAGGACTCTGTTGCATTATTTAAGGACTTTGTTGCATTATTTAAGGACTCTGCTGCATTAGTTAAGGAGTTTGCTGCATTATTTAAGGACTCTGCTGCATTATTTAACGACGTTGTTGCATTATTTAAGAACTGTGCTGCATTATTTAAGGACTTTGCTGCATTATTTAAGGACTATGCTGCATTATTTAATGACTTTGCTGAAGCATTTGAGGACTCTGCTGCATTATTAGAGGACTCTGCTGCATTATTTAAGGACTTGCTGCATTACTTAATGACTTTGTTGGATTTCTTAAGGACTCTGCTGCATTATTTAAGGAATTTGCTGCTATATTAAAGGACTCTGCTTCAGTATTTAAGGACTCTGCTGCGGTATTTAAGGACCCTGCTGCATTATTTTAGGACTCTGCTGCATTATTTAAGGACTTTGCTGCATTATTTAAGGAATCTGCTGCATTATTTAAGGACTTTGTTGCATTATCTAAGGACTCTGCTGCATTATTGAAGGACTTTGCTGCATTATTTAAGGACTCTGCTGCATTATTTAAGGACTTTGCTGCAATATTTAAGGACTCTGCTTCAGTATTTAAGGACTCTGCTGAAGCATTTGAGGACTCTGCTGCATTATTTAATGACTTTGCTGAAGCATTTGAGGACTCTGCTGCATTATTAGAGGACTCTGCTGCATTATTTAATGACTTTGTTGGATTTTTTAAGGACTATGCTGCATTATTTAAGGAATTTGCTGCTATATTAAAGTACTCTGCTTCAGTATTTAAGGACTCTGCTGCGGTATTTAAGGACTCTGCTGCATTATTTAAGGACTCTGCTGCATTATTTAAGGACTTTGCTGCATTATTTAAGGAATTTGTTGCATTATTTAAGGACTCTGCTGCATTATTTAAGGACTTTGCTGCAATATTTAAGGACTCTGCTTCAGTATTTAAGGACTCTGCTGCATTATTTAAGGACGTTGTTGCATTATTTAAGGACTCTGCTGCATTATTTAAGGACTTTACTGCATTATTTAAGGACTCTGCTGCATTATTTAAGGACTTTGTTGCATTATTTAAGGACTCTGCTGCATTAGTTAAGGACTTTACTGCATTATTTAAGGACTCTGCTGCATTATTTAACGACGTTGTTGCATTATTTAAGAACTGTGCTGCATTATTTAAGGACTTTGCTGCATTATTTAAGGACTATGCTGCATTATTTAATGACTTTGCTGAAGCATTTGAGGACTCTGCTGCATTATTAGAGGACTCTGCTGCATTATTTAAGGACTTGCTGCATTATTTAATGACTTTGTTGGATTTTTTAAGGACTCTGCTGCATTATTTAAGGAATTTGCTGCTATATTAAAGGACTCTGCTTCAGTATTTAAGGACTCTGCTGCGGTATTTAAGGACTCTGCTGCATTATTGAAGGACTTTGCTGCAATATTTAAGGGCTCTGCTTCAGTATTTAAGGACTCTGCTGCATTATTTAAGGACTTTGTTGCATTATTTAAGGACTCTGCTGCATTATTTAAGGACTTTGCTGCATTATTTATGGACTCTGCTGCATTATTTAAGGACTTTGCTGCAATATTTAAGGACTCTGCTTCAGTATTTAAGGACTCTGCTGCATTATTTAAGGACTTTGTTGCATTATTTAAGGACTCTGCTGCATTATTTAAGGACTTTGCTGCATTATTTAAGGACTCTGCTGCATTATTTAAGGACTCTGCTGAAGCATTTGAGGACTCTGCTGCATTATTTAATCACTTTGCTGCGGTATTTAAGGACTCTGTTGCATTATTTAAGGACTTTGTTGCATTATTTAAGGACTCTGCTGCATTAGTTAAGGACTTTGCTGCATTATTTAAGGACTCTGCTGCATTATTTAATGACGTTGTTGCATTATTTAAGAACTGTGCTGCATTATTTAAGGACTTTGCTGCATTATTTAAGGACTATGCTGCATTATTTAATGACTTTGCTGAAGCATTTGAGGACTCTGCTGCATTATTAGAGGACTCTCCTGCATTATTTAATGACTTTGTTGGATTTTTTAAGGACTCTGCTGCATTATTTAAGGAATTTGCTGCTATATTAAAGGACTCTGCTTCAGTATTTAAGGACTCTGCTGCGGTATTTAAGGACTCTGCTGCATTATTTAAGGACTCTGCTGCATTATTTAAGGACTTTCCTGCATTATTTAAGGACTCTGCTGCATTATTTAAGGACTTTGTTGCATTATTTAAGGACTCTAATGCATTATTTAAGGACTTTGCTGCAATATTTAAGGACTCTGCTGCATTAGTTAAGTACTTTGCTGCATTATTTAAGACTCTGCTGCATTATTTAATGACTTTACTGCATTATTTAAGGACTCTGCTGCATTATTTAAGGACTTTGTTGCATTATTTAAGGACTCTGCTGCATTAGTTAAGGACTATGCTGCATTATTTAATGACTTTGCTGAAGCATTTGAGGACTCTGCTGCATTATTAGAGGACTCTGCTGCATTATTTAAGGACTTGCTGCATTATTTAATGACTTTGTTGGATTTTTTAAGGACTCTGCTGCGTTATTTAAGGAATTTGCTGCTATATTAAAGGACTCTGCTTCAGTATTTAAGGACTCTGCTGCGGTATTTAAGGACTCTGCTGCATTATTTAAGGACTCTGCTGCATTATTTAAGGACTTTGCTGCATTATTTAAGGAATCTGCTGCATTATTTAAGGACGTTGTTGCATTATCTAAGGACTCTGCTGCATTATTGAAGGACTTTGCTGCAATATTTAAGGACTCTGCTTCAGTATTTAAGGACTCTGCTGCATTATTTAAGGACTTTGTTGCATTATTTAAGGACTCTGCTGCATTATTTAAGGACTTTGTTGCATTATTTAAGGACTCTGTTGCATTATTTAAGGACTTTGCTGCAATATTTAAGGACTCTGCTTCAGTATTTAAGGACTCTGCTGCATTATTTAAGGACTTTGTTGCATTATTTAAGGACTCTGCTGCATTATTTAAGGACTTTGCTGCATTATTTAAGGACTCTGCTGCATTTTTTAAGGACTCTGCTGAAGCATTTGAGGACTCTGCTGCATTATTTAAGCACTTTGCTGCGGTATTTAAGGACTCTGTTGCATTATTTAAGGACTTTGTTGCATTATTTAAGGACTCTGCTGCATTAGTTAAGGACTTTGCTGTATTATTTAAGGACTCTGCTGCATTATTTACCGACGTTGTTGCATTATTTAAGAACTGTGCTGCTTTATTTAAGGACTTTGCTGAAGCATTTGAGGACTCTGCTGCATTATTAGAGGACTCTGCTGCATTATTTAATGACTTTGTTGGATTTTTTAAGGACTCTGCTGCATTATTTAAGGAATTTGCTGCTATATTAAAGGACTCTGCTTCAGTATTTAAGGACTCTGCTGCGGTATTTAAGGACTCTGCTGCATTATTTAAGGACTCTGCTGCATTATTTAAGGACTTTGCTGCATTATTTAAGGACTCTGCTGCATTATTTAAGGACTTTGTTGCATTATTTAAGGACTCTAATGCATTATTTAAGGACTTTGCTGCAATATTTAAGGACTCTACTTCAGTATTTAAGGACTCTGCTGCATTATTTAAGGACGTTGTTGCATTATTTAAGGACTCTGCTGCATTATTTAAGGACTTTACTGCATTATTTAAGGACTCTGCTGCATTATTTAAGGACTTTCTTGCATTATTTAAGGACTCTGCTGCATTAGTTAAGGACTTTGCTGCATTATTTAAGGACTCTGCTGCATTATTTAACGACGTTGTTGCATTACTTAAGAACTGTGCTGCATTATTTAAGGACTTTGCTGCATTATTTAAGGACTATGCTGCATTATTTAATGACTTTGCTGAAGCATTTGAGGACTCTGCTGCATTATTAGAGGACTCTGCTGCATTATTTAAGGACTTGCTGCATTATTTAATGACTTTGTTGAATTTTTTTATGGACTCTGCTGCATTATTTAAGGAATTTGCTGCTATATTAAAGGACTCTGCTTCAGTATTTAAGGACTCTGCTGCGGTATTTAAGGACTCTGCTGCATTATTTAAGGACTCTGCTGCATTATTTAAGGACTTTGCTGCATTATTTAAGGAATCTGCTGCATTATTTAAGGACTTTGTTGCATTATCTAAGGACTCTGCTGCATTATTGAAGGACTTTGCTGCAATATTTAAGGACTCTGCTTCAGTATTTAAGGACTCTGCTGCATTATTTAAGGACTTTGTTGCATTATTTAAGGACTCTGCTGCATTAGATAATGACTTTGCTGCATTATTTAAGGACTCTGCTGCATTATTTAAGGTCTTTGCTGCAATATTTAAGGACTTTGCTTCAGTATTTAAGGACTCTGCTGCATTATTTAAGGACTTTGTTGCATTATTTAAGGACTCTGCTGCATTATTTAAGGACTTTGCTGCATTACTTAAGGACTCTGCTGCATTATTTAAGGACTCTGCTGAAGCATTTGAGGACTCTGCTGCATTATTTAAGCACTTTGCTGCGGTATTTAAGGACTCTGTTGCATTATTTAAGGACTTTGTTGCATTATTTAAGGACTTTGCTGCATTAGTTAAGGACTTTGCTGCATTATTTAAGGACTCTGCTGCATTATTTAACGACGCTGTTGCATTATTTAAGAACTGTGCTGCATTATTTAAGGACTTTGCTGCATTATTTAAGGACTATGCTGCATTATTTAATGACTTTGCTGAAGCATTTGAGGACTCTGCTGCATTATTAGAGGACTCTGCTGCATTATTTAATGACTTTTTTGGATTTTTTAAGGACTCTGCTGCATTATTTAAGGAATTTGCTGCTATATTAAAGGACTCTGCTTCAGTATTTAAGGACTCTGCTGCGGTATTTAAGGACTCTGCTGCATTATTTAAGGACTCTGCTGCATTATTTAAGGACTTTGCTGCATTATTGAAGGACTCTGCTGCATTATTTAAGGACTTTGCTGCAATATTTAAGGACTCTGCTTCAGTATTTAAGGACTCTGCTGCATTATTTAAGGACTTTGTTGCATTATTTAAGGATTCTGCTGCATTATTTAAGGACTTTGCTGCATTATTTATGGACTCTGCTGCATTATTTAAGGACATTGCTGCAATATTTAAGGACTCTGCTTCAGTATTTAAGGACTCTGCTGCATTATTTAAAGACTTTGTTGCATTATTTAAGGACTCTGCTGCATTATTTAATTACTTTGCTGCATTATTTAAGGACTCTGCTGCATTATTTAAGGACTCTGCTGAAGCATTTGAGGACTCTGCTGCATTATTTAATCACTTTGCTGCGGTATTTAAGGACTCTGTTGCATTATTTAAGGACTTTGTTGCATTATTTAAGGACTCTGCTGCATTAGTTAAGGACTTTGCTGCATTATTTAAGGACTCTGCTGCATTATTTAACGACGTTGTTGCATTATTTAAGAACTGTGCTGCATTATTTAAGGACTCTGCTGCATTATTTAAGGACTTTGTTGCATTATTTAAGGACTCTGCTGCATTAGTTAAGGACTTTGCTGCATTATTTAAGGACTCTGCTGCATTATTTAACGAATTTACTGCATTATTTAAGGACTCTGCTGCATTATTTAAGGACTTTGTTGCATTATTTAAGGACTCTGCTGCATTAGTTAAGGACTATGCTGCATTATTTAATGACTTTGCTGAAGCATTTGAGGACTCTGCTGCATTATTAGAGGACTCTGCTGCATTATTTAAGGACTTGCTGCATTATTTAATGACTTTGTTGGATTTTTTAAGGACTCTGCTGCATTATTTAAGGAATTTGCTGCTATATTAAAGGACTCTGCTTCAGTATTTAAGGACTCTGCTGCGGTATTTAAGGACTCTGCTGCATTATTTAAGGACTCTGCTGCATTATTTAAGGACTTTGCTGCATTATTTAAGGACTCTGCTGCATTATTTAAGGACTTTGCTGCAATATTTAAGGACTCTGCTTCAGTATTTAAGGACTCTGCTGCATTATTTAAGGACTTTGTTGCATTATTTAAGGACTCTGCTGCATTATTTAAGGATTTTACTGCATTATTTAAGGACTCTGCTGCATTATTTAAGGACTTTGTTGCATTATTTCAGGACTCTGATGCATTATTTAAGGAATTTGCTGAATTATTTAAGGAATCTGCTGCATTATTTAAGGACTTTGTTGCATTATCTAAGGACTCTGCTGCATTATTGAAGGACTTTGCTGCAATATTTAAGGAGTCTGCTTCAGTATTTAAGGACTCTGCTGCATTATTTAAGGATTTTGTTGCATTATTTAAGGACTCTGCTGCATTAGATAAGGACTTTGCTGCATTATTTAAGGACTCTGCTGCATTATTTAAGGTCTTTGCTGCAATATTTAAGGACTCTGCTTCAGTATTTAAGGACTCTGCTGCATTATTTAAGGACTTTGTTGCATTATTTAAGGACTCTGCTGCATTATTTAAGGACTTTGCTGCATTATTTAAGGACTCTGCTGCATTATTTAAGGACTCTGCTGAAGCATTTGAGGACTCTGCTGCATTATTTAAGCACTTTGCTGCGGTATTTAAGGACTCTGTTGCATTATTTAAGGACTTTGTTGCATTATTTAAGGACTTTGCTGCATTAGTTAAGGACTTTGCTGCATTATTTAAGGACTCTGCTGCATTATTTAACGACGCTGTTGCATTATTTAAGAACTGTGCTGCATTATTTAAGGACTTTGCTGCATTATTTAAGGACTATGCTGCATTATTTAATGACTTTGCTGAAGCATTTGAGGACTCTGCTGCATTATTAGAGGACTCTGCTGCATTATTTAATGACTTTTTTGGATTTTTTAAGGACTCTGCTGCTTTATTTAAGGAATTTGCTGCTATATTAAAGGACTCTGCTTCAGTATTTAAGGACTCTGCTGCGGTATTTAAGGACTCTGCTGCATTATTTAAGGACTCTGCTGCATTATTTAAGAACTTTGCTGCATTATTTAAGGACTCTGCTGCATTATTTAAGGACTTTGCTGCAATATTTAAGGACTCTGCTTCAGTATTTAAGGACTCTGCTGCATTATTTAAGGACTTTGTTGCATTATTTAAGGATTCTGCTGCATTATTTAAGGACTTTGCTGCATTATTTATGGACTCTGCTGCATTATTTAAGGACTTTGCTGCAATATTTAAGGACTCTGCTTCAGTATTTAAGGACTCTGCTGCATTATTTAAGGACTTTGTTGCATTATTTAAGGACTCTGCTGCATTATTTAATTACTTTGCTGCATTATTTAAGGACTCTGCTGCATTATTTAAGGACTCTGCTGAAGCATTTGAGGACTCTGCTGCATTATTTAATCACTTTGCTGCGGTATTTAAGGACTCTGTTGCATTATTTAAGGACTTTGTTGCATTATTTAAGGACTCTGCTGCATTAGTTAAGGACTTTGCTGCATTATTTAAGGACTCTGCTGCATTATTTAACGACGTTGTTGCATTATTTAAGAACTGTGCTGCATTATTTAAGGAATCTGCTGCATTATTTAAGGACTTTGTTGCATTATTTAAGGACTCTGCTGCATTAGTTAAGGACTTTGCTGCATTATTTAAGGACTCTGCTGCATTATTTAACGAATTTACTGCATTATTTAAGGACTCTGCTGCATTATTTAAGGACTTTGTTGCATTATTTAAGGACTCTGCTGCATTAGTTAAGGACTATGCTGCATTATTTAATGACTTTGCTGAAGCATTTGAGGACTCTGCTGCATTATTAGAGGACTCTGCTGCATTATTTAAGGACTTGCTGCATTATTTAATGACTTTGTTGGATTTTTTAAGGACTCTGCTGCATTATTTAAGGAATTTGCTGCTATATTAAAGGACTCTGCTTCAGTATTTAAGGACTCTGCTGCGGTATTTAAGGACTCTGCTGCATTATTTAAGGACTCTGCTGCATTATTTAAGGACTTTGCTGCATTATTTAAGGACTCTGCTGCATTATTTAAGGACTTTGCTGCAATATTTAAGGACTCTGCTTCAGTATTTAAGGACTCTGCTGCATTATTTAAGGACTTTGTTGCATTATTTAAGACTCTGCTGCATTATTTAAGGACTTTACTGCATTATTTAAGGACTCTGCTGCATTATTTAAGGACTTTGTTGCATTATTTCAGGACTCTGATGCATTATTTAAGGAATTTGCTGAATTATTTAAGGAATCTGCTGCATTATTTAAGGACGTTGTTGCATTATCTAAGGACTCTGCTGCATTATTGAAGGACTTTGCTGCAATATTTAAGGACTCTGCTTCAGTATTTAAGGACTCTGCTGCATTATTTAAGGACTTTGTTGCATTATTTAAGGACTCTGCTGCATTATTTAAGGACTTTGTTGCATTATTTAACGACTCTGCTGCATTATTTAAGGACTTTGCTGCAATATTTAAGGACTCTGCTTCAGTATTTAAGGACTCTGCTGCATTATTTAAGGACTTTGTTGCATTATTTAAGGACTCTGCTGCATTATTTAAGGACTTTGCTGCATTATTTAAGGACTCTGCTGCATTTTTTAAGGACTCTGCTGAAGCATTTGAGGACTCTGCTGCATTATTTAAGCACTTTGCTGCGGTATTTAAGGACTCTGTTGCATTATTTAAGGACTTTGTTGCATTATTTAAGGACTCTGCTGCATTAGTTAAGGACTTTGCTGCATTATTTAAGGACTCTGCTGCATTATTTACCGACGTTGTTGCATTATTTAAGAACTGTGCTGCTTTATTTAAGGACTTTGCTGAAGCATTTGAGGACTCTGCTGCATTATTAGAGGACTCTGCTGCATTATTTAATGACTTTGTTGGATTTTTTAAGGACTCTGCTCCATTATTTAAGGAATTTGCTGCTATATTAAAGGACTCTGCTTCAGTATTTAAGGACTCTGCTGCGGTATTTAAGGACTCTGCTGCATTATTTAAGGACTCTGCTGCATTATTTAAGGACTTTGCTGCATTATTTAAGGACTCTGCTGCATTATTTAAGGACTTTGTTGCATTATTTAAGGACTCTAATGCATTATTTAAGGACTTTGCTGCAATATTTAAGGACTCTGCTTCAGTATTTAAGGACTCTGCTGCATTATTTAAGGACGTTGTTGCATTATTTAAGGACTCTGCTGCATTATTTAAGGACTTTACTGCATTATTTAAGGACTCTGCTGCATTATTTAAGGACTTTCTTGCATTATTTAAGGACTCTGCTGCATTAGTTAAGGACTTTGCTGCATTATTTAAGGACTCTGCTGCATTATTTAACGACGTTGTTGCATTACTTAAGAACTGTGCTGCATTATTTAAGGACTTTGCTGCATTATTTAAGGACTATGCTGCATTATTTAATGACTTTGCTGAAGCATTTGAGGACTCTGCTGCATTATTAGAGGACTCTGCTGCATTATTTAAGGACTTGCTGCATTATTTAATGACTTTGTTGGATTTTTTTATGGACTCTGCTGCATTATTTAAGGAATTTGCTGCTATATTAAAGGACTCTGCTTCAGTATTTAAGGACTCTGCTGCGGTATTTAAGGACTCTGCTGCATTATTTAAGGACTCTGCTGCATTATTTAAGGACTTTGCTGCATTATTTAAGGAATCTGCTGCATTATTTAAGGACTATGCTGCATTATTTAATGACTTTGCTGAAGCATTTGAGGACTCTGCTGCATTATTAGAGGACTCTGCTGCATTATTTAAGGACTTGCTGCATTATTTAATGACTTTGTTGGATTTTTTAAGGACTCTGCTGCGTTATTTAAGGAATTTGCTGCTATATTAAAGGACTCTGCTTCAGTATTTAAGGACTCTGCTGCGGTATTTAAGGACTCTGCTGCATTATTTAAGGACTCTGCTGCATTATTTAAGGACTTTGCTGCATTATTTAAGGAATCTGCTGCATTATTTAAGGACGTTGTTGCATTATCTAAGGACTCTGCTGCATTATTGAAGGACTTTGCTGCAATATTTAAGGACTCTGCTTCAGTATTTAAGGACTCTGCTGCATTATTTAAGGACTTTGTTGCATTATTTAAGGACTCTGCTGCATTATTTAAGGACTTTGTTGCATTATTTAAGGACTCTGTTGCATTATTTAAGGACTTTGCTGCAATATTTAAGGACTCTGCTTCAGTATTTAAGGACTCTGCTGCATTATTTAAGGACTTTGTTGCATTATTTAAGGACTCTGCTGCATTATTTAAGGACTTTGCTGCATTATTTAAGGACTCTGCTGCATTTTTTAAGGACTCTGCTGAAGCATTTGAGGACTCTGCTGCATTATTTAAGCACTTTGCTGCGGTATTTAAGGACTCTGTTGCATTATTTAAGGACTTTGTTGCATTATTTAAGGACTCTGCTGCATTAGTTAAGGACTTTGCTGTATTATTTAAGGACTCTGCTGCATTATTTACCGACGTTGTTGCATTATTTAAGAACTGTGCTGCTTTATTTAAGGACTTTGCTGAAGCATTTGAGGACTCTGCTGCATTATTAGAGGACTCTGCTGCATTATTTAATGACTTTGTTGGATTTTTTAAGGACTCTGCTGCATTATTTAAGGAATTTGCTGCTATATTAAAGGACTCTGCTTCAGTATTTAAGGACTCTGCTGCGGTATTTAAGGACTCTGCTGCATTATTTAAGGACTCTGCTGCATTATTTAAGGACTTTGCTGCATTATTTAAGGACTCTGCTGCATTATTTAAGGACTTTGTTGCATTATTTAAGGACTCTAATGCATTATTTAAGGACTTTGCTGCAATATTTAAGGACTCTACTTCAGTATTTAAGGACTCTGCTGCATTATTTAAGGACGTTGTTGCATTATTTAAGGACTCTGCTGCATTATTTAAGGACTTTACTGCATTATTTAAGGACTCTGCTGCATTATTTAAGGACTTTCTTGCATTATTTAAGGACTCTGCTGCATTAGTTAAGGACTTTGCTGCATTATTTAAGGACTCTGCTGCATTATTTAACGACGTTGTTGCATTACTTAAGAACTGTGCTGCATTATTTAAGGACTTTGCTGCATTATTTAAGGACTATGCTGCATTATTTAATGACTTTGCTGAAGCATTTGAGGACTCTGCTGCATTATTAGAGGACTCTGCTGCATTATTTAAGGACTTGCTGCATTATTTAATGACTTTGTTGAATTTTTTTATGGACTCTGCTGCATTATTTAAGGAATTTGCTGCTATATTAAAGGACTCTGCTTCAGTATTTAAGGACTCTGCTGCGGTATTTAAGGACTCTGCTGCATTATTTAAGGACTCTGCTGCATTATTTAAGGACTTTGCTGCATTATTTAAGGAATCTGCTGCATTATTTAAGGACTTTGTTGCATTATCTAAGGACTCTGCTGCATTATTGAAGGACTTTGCTGCAATATTTAAGGACTCTGCTTCAGTATTTAAGGACTCTGCTGCATTATTTAAGGACTTTGTTGCATTATTTAAGGACTCTGCTGCATTAGATAATGACTTTGCTGCATTATTTAAGGACTCTGCTGCATTATTTAAGGTCTTTGCTGCAATATTTAAGGACTTTGCTTCAGTATTTAAGGACTCTGCTGCATTATTTAAGGACTTTGTTGCATTATTTAAGGACTCTGCTGCATTATTTAAGGACTTTGCTGCATTACTTAAGGACTCTGCTGCATTATTTAAGGACTCTGCTGAAGCATTTGAGGACTCTGCTGCATTATTTAAGCACTTTGCTGCGGTATTTAAGGACTCTGTTGCATTATTTAAGGACTTTGTTGCATTATTTAAGGACTTTGCTGCATTAGTTAAGGACTTTGCTGCATTATTTAAGGACTCTGCTGCATTATTTAACGACGCTGTTGCATTATTTAAGAACTGTGCTGCATTATTTAAGGACTTTGCTGCATTATTTAAGGACTATGCTGCATTATTTAATGACTTTGCTGAAGCATTTGAGGACTCTGCTGCATTATTAGAGGACTCTGCTGCATTATTTAATGACTTTTTTGGATTTTTTAAGGACTCTGCTGCATTATTTAAGGAATTTGCTGCTATATTAAAGGACTCTGCTTCAGTATTTAAGGACTCTGCTGCGGTATTTAAGGACTCTGCTGCATTATTTAAGGACTCTGCTGCATTATTTAAGGACTTTGCTGCATTATTGAAGGACTCTGATGCATTATTTAAGGAATTTGCTGAATTATTTAAGGAATCTGCTGCATTATTTAAGGACTTTGTTGCATTATCTAAGGACTCTGCTGCATTATTGAAGGACTTTGCTGCAATATTTAAGGAGTCTGCTTCAGTATTTAAGGACTCTGCTGCATTATTTAAGGATTTTGTTGCATTATTTAAGGACTCTGCTGCATTAGATAAGGACTTTGCTGCATTATTTAAGGACTCTGCTGCATTATTTAAGGTCTTTGCTGCAATATTTAAGGACTCTGCTTCAGTATTTAAGGACTCTGCTGCATTATTTAAGGACTTTGTTGCATTATTTAAGGACTCTGCTGCATTATTTAAGGACTTTGCTGCATTATTTAAGGACTCTGCTGCATTATTTAAGGACTCTGCTGAAGCATTTGAGGACTCTGCTGCATTATTTAAGCACTTTGCTGCGGTATTTAAGGACTCTGTTGCATTATTTAAGGACTTTGTTGCATTATTTAAGGACTTTGCTGCATTAGTTAAGGACTTTGCTGCATTATTTAAGGACTCTGCTGCATTATTTAACGACGCTGTTGCATTATTTAAGAACTGTGCTGCATTATTTAAGGACTTTGCTGCATTATTTAAGGACTATGCTGCATTATTTAATGACTTTGCTGAAGCATTTGAGGACTCTGCTGCATTATTAGAGGACTCTGCTGCATTATTTAATGACTTTTTTGGATTTTTTAAGGACTCTGCTGCTTTATTTAAGGAATTTGCTGCTATATTAAAGGACTCTGCTTCAGTATTTAAGGACTCTGCTGCGGTATTTAAGGACTCTGCTGCATTATTTAAGGACTCTGCTGCATTATTTAAGAACTTTGCTGCATTATTTAAGGACTCTGCTGCATTATTTAAGGACTTTGCTGCAATATTTAAGGACTCTGCTTCAGTATTTAAGGACTCTGCTGCATTATTTAAGGACTTTGTTGCATTATTTAAGGATTCTGCTGCATTATTTAAGGACTTTGCTGCATTATTTATGGACTCTGCTGCATTATTTAAGGACTTTGCTGCAATATTTAAGGACTCTGCTTCAGTATTTAAGGACTCTGCTGCATTATTTAAGGACTTTGTTGCATTATTTAAGGACTCTGCTGCATTATTTAATTACTTTGCTGCATTATTTAAGGACTCTGCTGCATTATTTAAGGACTCTGCTGAAGCATTTGAGGACTCTGCTGCATTATTTAATCACTTTGCTGCGGTATTTAAGGACTCTGTTGCATTATTTAAGGACTTTGTTGCATTATTTAAGGACTCTGCTGCATTAGTTAAGGACTTTGCTGCATTATTTAAGGACTCTGCTGCATTATTTAACGACGTTGTTGCATTATTTAAGAACTGTGCTGCATTATTTAAGGAATCTGCTGCATTATTTAAGGACTTTGTTGCATTATTTAAGGACTCTGCTGCATTAGTTAAGGACTTTGCTGCATTATTTAAGGACTCTGCTGCATTATTTAACGAATTTACTGCATTATTTAAGGACTCTGCTGCATTATTTAAGGACTTTGTTGCATTATTTAAGGACTCTGCTGCATTAGTTAAGGACTATGCTGCATTATTTAATGACTTTGCTGAAGCATTTGAGGACTCTGCTGCATTATTAGAGGACTCTGCTGCATTATTTAAGGACTTGCTGCATTATTTAATGACTTTGTTGGATTTTTTAAGGACTCTGCTGCATTATTTAAGGAATTTGCTGCTATATTAAAGGACTCTGCTTCAGTATTTAAGGACTCTGCTGCGGTATTTAAGGACTCTGCTGCATTATTTAAGGACTCTGCTGCATTATTTAAGGACTTTGCTGCATTATTTAAGGACTCTGCTGCATTATTTAAGGACTTTGCTGCAATATTTAAGGACTCTGCTTCAGTATTTAAGGACTCTGCTGCATTATTTAAGGACTTTGTTGCATTATTTAAGACTCTGCTGCATTATTTAAGGACTTTACTGCATTATTTAAGGACTCTGCTGCATTATTTAAGGACTTTGTTGCATTATTTCAGGACTCTGATGCATTATTTAAGGAATTTGCTGAATTATTTAAGGAATCTGCTGCATTATTTAAGGACGTTGTTGCATTATCTAAGGACTCTGCTGCATTATTGAAGGACTTTGCTGCAATATTTAAGGACTCTGCTTCAGTATTTAAGGACTCTGCTGCATTATTTAAGGACTTTGTTGCATTATTTAAGGACTCTGCTGCATTATTTAAGGACTTTGTTGCATTATTTAACGACTCTGCTGCATTATTTAAGGACTTTGCTGCAATATTTAAGGACTCTGCTTCAGTATTTAAGGACTCTGCTGCATTATTTAAGGACTTTGTTGCATTATTTAAGGACTCTGCTGCATTATTTAAGGACTTTGCTGCATTATTTAAGGACTCTGCTGCATTTTTTAAGGACTCTGCTGAAGCATTTGAGGACTCTGCTGCATTATTTAAGCACTTTGCTGCGGTATTTAAGGACTCTGTTGCATTATTTAAGGACTTTGTTGCATTATTTAAGGACTCTGCTGCATTAGTTAAGGACTTTGCTGCATTATTTAAGGACTCTGCTGCATTATTTACCGACGTTGTTGCATTATTTAAGAACTGTGCTGCTTTATTTAAGGACTTTGCTGAAGCATTTGAGGACTCTGCTGCATTATTAGAGGACTCTGCTGCATTATTTAATGACTTTGTTGGATTTTTTAAGGACTCTGCTCCATTATTTAAGGAATTTGCTGCTATATTAAAGGACTCTGCTTCAGTATTTAAGGACTCTGCTGCGGTATTTAAGGACTCTGCTGCATTATTTAAGGACTCTGCTGCATTATTTAAGGACTTTGCTGCATTATTTAAGGACTCTGCTGCATTATTTAAGGACTTTGTTGCATTATTTAAGGACTCTAATGCATTATTTAAGGACTTTGCTGCAATATTTAAGGACTCTGCTTCAGTATTTAAGGACTCTGCTGCATTATTTAAGGACGTTGTTGCATTATTTAAGGACTCTGCTGCATTATTTAAGGACTTTACTGCATTATTTAAGGACTCTGCTGCATTATTTAAGGACTTTCTTGCATTATTTAAGGACTCTGCTGCATTAGTTAAGGACTTTGCTGCATTATTTAAGGACTCTGCTGCATTATTTAACGACGTTGTTGCATTACTTAAGAACTGTGCTGCATTATTTAAGGACTTTGCTGCATTATTTAAGGACTATGCTGCATTATTTAATGACTTTGCTGAAGCATTTGAGGACTCTGCTGCATTATTAGAGGACTCTGCTGCATTATTTAAGGACTTGCTGCATTATTTAATGACTTTGTTGGATTTTTTTATGGACTCTGCTGCATTATTTAAGGAATTTGCTGCTATATTAAAGGACTCTGCTTCAGTATTTAAGGACTCTGCTGCGGTATTTAAGGACTCTGCTGCATTATTTAAGGACTCTGCTGCATTATTTAAGGACTTTGCTGCATTATTTAAGGAATCTGCTGCATTATTTAAGGACTTTGTTGCATTATCTAAGGACTCTGCTGCATTATTGAAGGACTTTGCTGCAATATTTAAGGACTCTGCTTCAGTATTTAAGGACTCTGCTGCATTATTTAAGGACTTTGTTGCATTATTTAAGGACTCTGCTGCATTAGATAAGGACTTTGCTGCATTATTTAAGGACTCTGCTGCATTATTTAAGGACTTTGCTGCAATATTTAAGGACTCTGCTTCAGTATTTAAGGACTCTGCTGCATTATTTAAGGACTTTGTTGCATTATTTAAGGACTCTGCTGCATTATTTAAGGACTTTGCTGCATTATTTAAGGACTCTGCTGCATTATTTAAGGACTCTGCTGAAGCATTTGAGGACTCTGCTGCATTATTTAAGCACTTTGCTGCGGTATTTAAGGACTCTGTTGCATTATTTAAGGACTTTGTTGCATTATTTAAGGACTTTGCTGCATTAGTTAAGGACTTTGCTGCATTATTTAAGGACTCTGCTGCATTATTTAACGACGCTGTTGCATTATTTAAGAACTGTGCTGCATTATTTAAGGACTTTGCTGCATTATTTAAGGACTATGCTGCATTATTTAATGACTTTGCTGAAGCATTTGAGGACTCTGCTGCATTATTAGTGGACTCTGCTGCATTATTTAATGACTTTTTTGGATTTTTTAAGGACTCTGCTGCATTATTTAAGGAATTTGCTGCTATAATAAAGGACTCTGCTTCAGTATTTAAGGACTCTGCTGCGGTATTTAAGGACTCTGCTGCATTATTTAAGGACTCTGCTGCATTATTTAAGGACTTTGCTGCATTATTTAAGGACTCTGCTGCATTATTTAAGGACTTTGCTGCAATATTTAAGGACTCTGCTTCGGTATTTAAGGACTCTGCTGCATTATTTAAGGACTTTGTTGCATTATTTAAGGACTCTGCTGCATTAGTTAAGGACTCTGCTGAAGCATTTGAGGACTCTGCTGCATTATTTAAGCACTTTGCTGCGGTATTTAAGGACTCTGTTGCATTATTTAAGGACTTTGTTGCATTATTTAAGGACTTTGCTGCATTAGTTAAGGACTTTGCTGCATTATTTAAGGACTCTGCTGCATTATTTAACGACGCTGTTGCATTATTTAAGAACTGTGCTGCATTATTTAAGGACTTTGCTGCATTATTTAAGGACTATGCTGCATTATTTAATGACTTTGCTGAAGCATTTGAGGACTCTGCTGCATTATTAGAGGACTCTGCTGCATTATTTAATGACTTTTTTGGATTTTTTAAGGACTCTGCTGCATTATTTAAGGAATTTGCTGCTATATTAAAGGACTCTGCTTCAGTATTTAAGGACTCTGCTGCGGTATTTAAGGACTCTGCTGCATTATTTAAGGACTCTGCTGCATTATTTAAGGACTTTGCTGCATTATTTAAGGACTCTGCTGCATTATTTAAGGACTTTGCTGCAATATTTAAGGACTCTGCTTCAGTATTTAAGGACTCTGCTGCATTATTTAAGGACTTTGTTGCATTATTTAAGGATTCTGCTGCATTATTTAAGGACTTTGCTGCATTATTTATGGACTCTGCTGCATTATTTAAGGACTTTGCTGCAATATTTAAGGACTCTGCTTCAGTATTTAAGGACTCTGCTGCATTATTTAAGGACTTTGTTGCATTATTTAAGGACTCTGCTGCATTATTTAATTACTTTGCTGCATTATTTAAGAACTCTGCTGCATTATTTAAGGACTCTGCTGAAGCATTTGAGGACTCTGCTGCATTATTTAATCACTTTGCTGCGGTATTTAAGGACTCTGTTGCATTATTTAAGGACTTTGTTGCATTATTTAAGGACTCTGCTGCATTAGTTAAGGACTTTGCTGCATTATTTAAGGACTCTGCTGCATTATTTAACGACGTTGTTGCATTATTTAAGAACTGTGCTGCATTATTTAAGGACTCTGCTGCATTATTTAAGGACTTTGTTGCATTATTTAAGGACTCTGCTGCATTAGTTAAGGACTTTGCTGCATTATTTAAGGACTCTGCTGCATTATTTAACGAATTTACTGCATTATTTAAGGACTCTGCTGCATTATTTAAGGACTTTGTTGCATTATTTAAGGACTCTGCTGCATTAGTTAAGGACTATGCTGCATTATTTAATGACTTTGCTGAAGCATTTGAGGACTCTGCTGCATTATTAGAGGACTCTGCTGCATTATTTAAGGACTTGCTGCATTATTTAATGACTTTGTTGGATTTTTTAAGGACTCTGCTGCATTATTTAAGGAATTTGCTGCTATATTAAAGGACTCTGCTTCAGTATTTAAGGACTCTGCTGCGGTATTTAAGGACTCTGCTGCATTATTTAAGGACTCTGCTGCATTATTTAAGGACTTTGCTGCATTATTTAAGGACTCTGCTGCATTATTTAAGGACTTTGCTGCAATATTTAAGGACTCTGCTTCAGTATTTAAGGACTCTGCTGCATTATTTAAGGACTTTGTTGCATTATTTAAGACTCTGCTGCATTATTTAAGGACTTTACTGCATTATTTAAGGACTCTGCTGCATTATTTAAGGACTTTGTTGCATTATTTCAGGACTCTGATGCATTATTTAAGGAATTTGCTGAATTATTTAAGGAATCTGCTGCATTATTTAAGGACGTTGTTGCATTATCTAAGGACTCTGCTGCATTATTGAAGGACTTTGCTGCAATATTTAAGGACTCTGCTTCAGTATTTAAGGACTCTGCTGCATTATTTAAGGACTTTGTTGCATTATTTAAGGACTCTGCTGCATTATTTAAGGACTTTGTTGCATTATTTAACGACTCTGCTGCATTATTTAAGGACTTTGCTGCAATATTTAAGGACTCTGCTTCAGTATTTAAGGACTCTGCTGCATTATTTAAGGACTTTGTTGCATTATTTAAGGACTCTGCTGCATTATTTAAGGACTTTGCTGCATTATTTAAGGACTCTGCTGCATTTTTTAAGGACTCTGCTGAAGCATTTGAGGACTCTGCTGCATTATTTAAGCACTTTGCTGCGGTATTTAAGGACTCTGTTGCATTATTTAAGGACTTTGTTGCATTATTTAAGGACTCTGCTGCATTAGTTAAGGACTTTGCTGCATTATTTAAGGACTCTGCTGCATTATTTACCGACGTTGTTGCATTATTTAAGAACTGTGCTGCTTTATTTAAGGACTTTGCTGAAGCATTTGAGGACTCTGCTGCATTATTAGAGGACTCTGCTGCATTATTTAATGACTTTGTTGGATTTTTTAAGGACTCTGCTCCATTATTTAAGGAATTTGCTGCTATATTAAAGGACTCTGCTTCAGTATTTAAGGACTCTGCTGCGGTATTTAAGGACTCTGCTGCATTATTTAAGGACTCTGCTGCATTATTTAAGGACTTTGCTGCATTATTTAAGGACTCTGCTGCATTATTTAAGGACTTTGTTGCATTATTTAAGGACTCTAATGCATTATTTAAGGACTTTGCTGCAATATTTAAGGACTCTGCTTCAGTATTTAAGGACTCTGCTGCATTATTTAAGGACGTTGTTGCATTATTTAAGGACTCTGCTGCATTATTTAAGGACTTTACTGCATTATTTAAGGACTCTGCTGCATTATTTAAGGACTTTCTTGCATTATTTAAGGACTCTGCTGCATTAGTTAAGGACTTTGCTGCATTATTTAAGGACTCTGCTGCATTATTTAACGACGTTGTTGCATTACTTAAGAACTGTGCTGCATTATTTAAGGACTTTGCTGCATTATTTAAGGACTATGCTGCATTATTTAATGACTTTGCTGAAGCATTTGAGGACTCTGCTGCATTATTAGAGGACTCTGCTGCATTATTTAAGGACTTGCTGCATTATTTAATGACTTTGTTGGATTTTTTTATGGACTCTGCTGCATTATTTAAGGAATTTGCTGCTATATTAAAGGACTCTGCTTCAGTATTTAAGGACTCTGCTGCGGTATTTAAGGACTCTGCTGCATTATTTAAGGACTCTGCTGCATTATTTAAGGACTTTGCTGCATTATTTAAGGAATCTGCTGCATTATTTAAGGACTTTGTTGCATTATCTAAGGACTCTGCTGCATTATTGAAGGACTTTGCTGCAATATTTAAGGACTCTGCTTCAGTATTTAAGGACTCTGCTGCATTATTTAAGGACTTTGTTGCATTATTTAAGGACTCTGCTGCATTAGATAAGGACTTTGCTGCATTATTTAAGGACTCTGCTGCATTATTTAAGGACTTTGCTGCAATATTTAAGGACTCTGCTTCAGTATTTAAGGACTCTGCTGCATTATTTAAGGACTTTGTTGCATTATTTAAGGACTCTGCTGCATTATTTAAGGACTTTGCTGCATTATTTAAGGACTCTGCTGCATTATTTAAGGACTCTGCTGAAGCATTTGAGGACTCTGCTGCATTATTTAAGCACTTTGCTGCGGTATTTAAGGACTCTGTTGCATTATTTAAGGACTTTGTTGCATTATTTAAGGACTTTGCTGCATTAGTTAAGGACTTTGCTGCATTATTTAAGGACTCTGCTGCATTATTTAACGACGCTGTTGCATTATTTAAGAACTGTGCTGCATTATTTAAGGACTTTGCTGCATTATTTAAGGACTATGCTGCATTATTTAATGACTTTGCTGAAGCATTTGAGGACTCTGCTGCATTATTAGTGGACTCTGCTGCATTATTTAATGACTTTTTTGGATTTTTTAAGGACTCTGCTGCATTATTTAAGGAATTTGCTGCTATAATAAAGGACTCTGCTTCAGTATTTAAGGACTCTGCTGCGGTATTTAAGGACTCTGCTGCATTATTTAAGGACTCTGCTGCATTATTTAAGGACTTTGCTGCATTATTTAAGGACTCTGCTGCATTATTTAAGGACTTTGCTGCAATATTTAAGGACTCTGCTTCGGTATTTAAGGACTCTGCTGCATTATTTAAGGACTTTGTTGCATTATTTAAGGACTCTGCTGCATTAGTTAAGGACTCTGCTGAAGCATTTGAGGACTCTGCTGCATTATTTAAGCACTTTGCTGCGGTATTTAAGGACTCTGTTGCATTATTTAAGGACTTTGTTGCATTATTTAAGGACTTTGCTGCATTAGTTAAGGACTTTGCTGCATTATTTAAGGACTCTGCTGCATTATTTAACGACGCTGTTGCATTATTTAAGAACTGTGCTGCATTATTTAAGGACTTTGCTGCATTATTTAAGGACTATGCTGCATTATTTAATGACTTTGCTGAAGCATTTGAGGACTCTGCTGCATTATTAGAGGACTCTGCTGCATTATTTAATGACTTTTTTGGATTTTTTAAGGACTCTGCTGCATTATTTAAGGAATTTGCTGCTATATTAAAGGACTCTGCTTCAGTATTTAAGGACTCTGCTGCGGTATTTAAGGACTCTGCTGCATTATTTAAGGACTCTGCTGCATTATTTAAGGACTTTGCTGCATTATTTAAGGACTCTGCTGCATTATTTAAGGACTTTGCTGCAATATTTAAGGACTCTGCTTCAGTATTTAAGGACTCTGCTGCATTATTTAAGGACTTTGTTGCATTATTTAAGGATTCTGCTGCATTATTTAAGGACTTTGCTGCATTATTTATGGACTCTGCTGCATTATTTAAGGACTTTGCTGCAATATTTAAGGACTCTGCTTCAGTATTTAAGGACTCTGCTGCATTATTTAAGGACTTTGTTGCATTATTTAAGGACTCTGCTGCATTATTTAATTACTTTGCTGCATTATTTAAGAACTCTGCTGCATTATTTAAGGACTCTGCTGAAGCATTTGAGGACTCTGCTGCATTATTTAATCACTTTGCTGCGGTATTTAAGGACTCTGTTGCATTATTTAAGGACTTTGTTGCATTATTTAAGGACTCTGCTGCATTAGTTAAGGACTTTGCTGCATTATTTAAGGACTCTGCTGCATTATTTAACGACGTTGTTGCATTATTTAAGAACTGTGCTGCATTATTTAAGGACTCTGCTGCATTATTTAAGGACTTTGTTGCATTATTTAAGGACTCTGCTGCATTAGTTAAGGACTTTGCTGCATTATTTAAGGACTCTGCTGCATTATTTAACGAATTTACTGCATTATTTAAGGACTCTGCTGCATTATTTAAGGACTTTGTTGCATTATTTAAGGACTCTGCTGCATTAGTTAAGGACTATGCTGCATTATTTAATGACTTTGCTGAAGCATTTGAGGACTCTGCTGCATTATTAGAGGACTCTGCTGCATTATTTAAGGACTTGCTGCATTATTTAATGACTTTGTTGGATTTTTTAAGGACTCTGCTGCATTATTTAAGGAATTTGCTGCTATATTAAAGGACTCTGCTTCAGTATTTAAGGACTCTGCTGCGGTATTTAAGGACTCTGCTGCATTATTTAAGGACTCTGCTGCATTATTTAAGGACTTTGCTGCATTATTTAAGGACTCTGCTTCAGTATTTAAGGACTCTGCTGCATTATTTAAGGACTTTGTTGCATTATTTAAGGACTCTGCTGCATTATTTAAGGACTTTGTTGCATTATTTAAGGACTCTGCTGCATTATTTAAGGACTTTGCTGCAAAATTTAAGGACTCTGCTTCAGTATTTAAGGACTCTGCTGCATTATTTAAGGACTTTGTTGCATTATTTAAGGACTCTGCTGCATTATTTAAGGACTTTGCTGCATTATTTAAGGACTCTGCTGCATTTTTTAAGGACTCTGCTGAAGCATTTGAGGACTCTGCTGCATTATTTAAGCACTTTGCTGCGGTATTTAAGGACTCTGTTACATTATTTAAGGACTTTGTTGCATTATTTAAGGACTCTGCTGCATTAGTTAAGGACTTTGCTGCATTATTTAAGGACTCTGCTGCATTATTTACCGACGTTGTTGCATTATTTAAGAACTGTGCTGCTTTATTTAAGGACTTTGCTGAAGCATTTGA
The DNA here is from genome assembly GCF_046119375.1 of Phyllobates terribilis. Taxonomy (NCBI): domain Eukaryota; kingdom Metazoa; phylum Chordata; class Amphibia; order Anura; family Dendrobatidae; genus Phyllobates; species Phyllobates terribilis. Next base: position 2,123,616 of record NW_027363068.1, on the reverse strand, counting down.
GGACTCTGCTGCATTATTAGAGGACTCTGCTGCATTATTTAATGACTTTGTTGGATTTTTTAAGGACTCTGCTGCATTATTTAAGGAATTTGCTGCTATATTAAAGGACTCTGCTTCAGTATTTAAGGACTCTGCTGCGGTATTTAAGGACTCTGCTGCATTATTTAAGGACTCTGCTGCATTATTTAAGGACTTTGCTGCATTATTTAAGGACTCTGCTGCATTATTTAAGGACTTTTTTGCATTATTTAAGGACTCTAATGCATTATTTAAGGACTTTGCTGCAATATTTAAGGACTCTGCTTCAGTATTTAAGGACTCTGCTGCATTATTTAAGGACGTTGTTGCATTATTTAAGGACTCTGCTGCATTATTTAAGGACTTTACTGCATTATTTAAGGACTCTGCTGCATTATTTAAGGACTTTCTTGCATTATTTAAGGACTCTGCTGCATTAGTTAAGGACTTTGCTGCATTATTTAAGGACTCTGCTGCATTATTTAACGACGTTGTTGCATTACTTAAGAACTGTGCTGCATTATTTAAGGACTTTGCTGCATTATTTAAGGACTATGCTGCATTATTTAATGACTTTGCTGAAGCATTTGAGGACTCTGCTGCATTATTAGAGGACTCTGCTGCATTATTTAAGGACTTGCTGCATTATTTAATGACTTTGTTGGATTTTTTTATGGACTCTGCTGCATTATTTAAGGAATTTGCTGCTATATTAAAGGACTCTGCTTCAGTATTTAAGGACTCTGCTGCGGTATTTAAGGACTCTGCTGCATTATTTAAGGACTCTGCTGCATTATTTAAGGACTTTGCTGCATTATTTAAGGACTCTGCTGCATTATTTAAGGACTTTGCTGCAATATTTAAGGACTCTGCTTCAGTATTTAAGGACTCTGCTGCATTATTTAAGGACTTTGTTGCATTATTTAAGGACTCTGCTGCATTATTTAAGGACTTTACTGCATTATTTAAGGACTCTGCTGCATTATTTAAGGACTTTGTTGCATTATTTCAGGACTCTGATGCATTATTTAAGGAATTTGCTGAATTATTTAAGGAATCTGCTGCATTATTTAAGGACGTTGTTGCATTATCTAAGGACTCTGCTGCATTATTGAAGGACTTTGCTGCAATATTTAAGGACTCTGCTTCAGTATTTAAGGACTCTGCTGCATTATTTAAGGACTTTGTTGCATTATTTAAGGACTCTGCTGCATTATTTAAGGACTTTGTTGCATTATTTAAGGACTCTGCTGCATTATTTAAGGACTTTGCTGCAATATTTAAGGACTCTGCTTCAGTATTTAAGGACTCTGCTGCATTATTTAAGGACTTTGTTGCATTATTTAAGGACTCTGCTGCATTATTTAAGGACTTTGCTGCATTATTTAAGGACTCTGCTGCATTTTTAAGGACTCTGCTGAAGCATTTGAGGACTCTGCTGCATTATTTAAGCACTTTGCTGCGGTATTTAAGGACTCTGTTGCATTATTTAAGGACTTTGTTGCATTATTTAAGGACTCTGCTGCATTAGTTAAGGACTTTGCTGCATTATTTAAGGACTCTGCTGCATTATTTACCGACGTTGTTGCATTATTTAAGAACTGTGCTGCTTTATTTAAGGACTTTGCTGAAGCATTTGAGGACTCTGCTACATTATTAGAGGACTCTGCTGCATTATTTAATGACTTTGTTGGATTTTTTAAGGACTCTGCTGCATTATTTAAGGAATTTGCTGCTATATTAAAGGACTCTGCTTCAGTATTTAAGGACTCTGCTGCGGTATTTAAGGACTCTGCTGCATTATTTAAGGACTCTGCTGCATTATTTAAGGACTTTGCTGCATTATTTAAGGACTCTGCTGCATTATTTAAGGACTTTGTTGCATTATTTAAGGTCTATAATGCATTATTTAAGGACTTTGCTGCAATATTTAAGGACTCTGCTTCAGTATTTAAGGACTCTGCTGCATAATTTAAGGACGTTGTTGCATTATTTAAGGACTCTGCTGCATTATTTAAGGACTTTACTGCATTATTTAAGGACTCTGCTGCATTATTTAAGGACTTTCTTGCATTATTTAAGGACTCTGCTGCATTAGTTAAGGACTTTGCTGCATTATTTAAGGACTCTGCTGCATTATTTAACGACGTTGTTGCATTACTTAAGAACTGTGCTGCATTATTTAAGGACTTTGCTGCATTATTTAAGGACTATGCTGCATTATTTAATGACTTTGCTGAAGCATTTGAGGACTCTGCTGCATTATTAGAGGACTCTGCTGCATTATTTAAGGACTTGCTGCATTATTTAATGACTTTGTTGGATTTTTTTATGGACTCTGCTGCATTATTTAAGGAATTTGCTGCTATATTAAAGGACTCTGCTTCAGTATTTAAGGACTCTGCTGCGTTTTAAGGACTCTGCTGCATTATTTAAGGACTCTGCTGCATTATTTAAGGACTTTGCTGCAATATTTAAGGACTCTGCTTCAGTATTTAAGGACTCTGCTGCATTATTTAAGGACTTTGTTGCATTATTTAAGGACTCTGCTGCATTAGATAAGGACTTTGCTGCATTATTTAAGGACTCTGCTGCATTATTTAAGGACTTTGCTGCAATATTTAAGGACTCTGCTTCAGTATTTAAGGACTCTGCTGCATTATTTAAGGACTTTGTTGCATTATTTAAGGACTCTGCTGCATTATTTAAGGACTTTGCTGCATTATTTAAGGACTCTGCTGCATTATTTAAGGACTCTGCTGAAGCATTTGAGGACTCTGCTGCATTATTTAAGCACTTTGCTGCGGTATTTAAGGACTCTGTTGCATTATTTAAGGACTTTTTGCATTATTTAAGGACTTTGCTGCATTAGTTAAGGACTTTGCTGCATTATTTAAGGACTCTGCTGCATTATTTAACGACGCTGTTGCATTATTTAAGAACTGTGCTGCATTATTTAAGGACTTTGCTGCATTATTTAAGGACTATGCTGCATTATTTAATGACTTTGCTGAAGCATTTGAGGACTCTGCTGCATTATTAGAGGACTCTGCTGCATTATTTAATGACTTTTTTGGATTTTTTTAAGGACTCTGCTGCATTATTTAAGGAATTTACTGCTATATTAAAGGACTCTGCTTCAGTATTTAAGGACTCTGCTGCGGTATTTAAGGACTCTGCTGCATTATTTAAGGACTCTGCTGCATTATTTAAGGACTCTGCTGCATTATTTAAGGACTTTGCTGCAATATTTAAGGACTCTGCTTCAGTATTTAAGGACTCTGCTGCATTATTTAAGGACTTTGTTGCATTATTTAAGGACTCTGCTGCATTAGTTAAGGACTTTGCTGCATAATTTAAGGACTCTGCTGCATTATTTAACGACGTTGTTGCATTATTTAAGAACTGTGCTGCATTATTTAAGGACTCTGCTGCATTATTTAAGGACTTTGTTGCATTATTTAAGGACTCTGCTGCATTAGTTAAGGACTTTGCTGCATTATTTAAGGACTCTGCTGCATTATTTAACGAATTTACTGCATTATTTAAGGACTCTGCTGCATTATTTAAGGACTTTGTTGCATTATTTAAGGACTCTGCTGCATTAGTTAAGGACTATGCTGCATTATTTAATGACTTTGCTGAAGCATTTGAGGACTCTGCTGCATTATTAGAGGACTCTGCTGCATTATTTAAGGACTTGCTGCATTATTTAATGACTTTTTTGGATTTTTTAAGGACTCTGCTGCATTATTTAAGGAATTTGCTGCTATATTAAAGGACTCTGCTTCAGTATTTAAGGACTCTGCTGCGGTATTTAAGGACTCTGCTGCATTATTTAAGGACTCTGCTGGATTATTTAAGGACGTTGTTGCATTATTTAAGGACTCTGCTGCATTATTTAAGGACTTTACTGCATTATTTAAGGACTCTGCTGCATTATTTAAGGACTTTGTTGCATTATTTCAGGAATCTGATGCATTATATAAGGAATTTGCTGAATTATTTAAGGACTCTGCTTTCTTATTTAATGACTCTGCTGAAGCATTTCAGGACTCTGCTGCATTATTTGAGGACTCTGTTGCATTATTTAAGGACTTTGCTGCTTTATTTAAGGACGTTGTTGGATTATTTAAGGACTCTGCTGTATTATTTAAGGAATTTGCTGCATATTTAAAGAATTTGCTCCATTATTTAAGGACTCTGCTGCATTATTTATTCACTCTGCTGAAGTATTTGAGGACTCTGCTGCATTATTTAAGGACTCTGCTGCATTATTTAAGGACTTTGTTGCATTATTTAAGGACTCTGCTGCATTATTTAAGGACTTTGCTGCAATATTTAAGGACTCTGCTTCAGTATTTAAGGACTCTGCTGCATTATTTAAGGACTTTGCTGCATTATTTAAGGACTTTGTTGCATTATTTAAGTACTCTGCTGCATTATTTAAGGACTTTGTTGCATTATTTAAGGACTCTGCTGCATTATTTAAGGACTTTGTTGCATTATCTAAGGACTCTGCTGCATTATTGAAGGACTTTGCTGCAATATTTAAGGACTCTGCTTCAGTATTTAAGGACTCTGCTGCATTATTTAAGGACTTTGTTGCATTATTTAAGGACTCTGCTGCATTATTTAAGGACTTTGTTGCATTATTTAAGGACTCTGCTGCATTATTTAAGGACTTTGCTGCAATATTTAAGGACTCTGCTTCAGTATTTAAGGACTCTGCTGCATTATTTAAGGACTTTGTTGCATTATTTAAGGACTCTGCTGCATTATTTAAGGACTTTGCTGCATTATTTAAGGACTCTGCTGCATTTTTTAAGGACTCTGCTGAAGCATTTGAGGACTCTGCTGCATTATTTAAGCACTTTGCTGCGGTATTTAAGGACTCTGTTGCATTATTTAAGGACTTTGTTGCATTATTTAAGGACTCTGCTGCATTAGTTAAGGACTTTGCTGCATTATTTAAGGACTCTGCTGCATTATTTACCGACGTTGTTGCATTATTTAAGAACTGTGCTGCTTTAGATAAGGACTTTGCTGCATTCTTTAAGGACTCTGCTGCATTAGATAATGACTTTGCTGCATTATTTAAGGACTCTGCTGCATTATTTAAGGACTTTGCTGCAATATTTAAGGACTCTGCTTCAGTATTTAAGGACTCTGCTGCATTATTTAAGGACTTTGTTGCATTATTTAAGGACTCTGCTGCATTATTTAAGGACTTTGCTGCATTATTTAAGGACTTTGCTGCATTTTTTAAGGACTCTGCTGAAGCATTTGAGGACTCTGCTGCATTATTTAAGCACTTTGCTGCGGTATTTAAGGACTCTGTTGCATTATTTAAGGACTTTGTTGCATTATTTAAGGACTCTGCTGCATTAGTTAAGGACTTTGCTGCATTATTTAAGGACTCTGCTGCATTATTTACCGACGTTGTTGCATTATTTAAGAACTGTGCTGCTTTATTTAAGGACTTTGCTGAAGCATTTGAGGACTCTGCTACATTATTAGAGGACTCTGCTGCATTATTTAATGACTTTGTTGGATTTTTTAAGGACTCTGCTGCATTATTTAAGGAATTTGCTGCTATATTAAAGGACTCTGCTTCAGTATTTAAGGACTCTGCTGCGGTATTTAAGGACTCTGCTGCATTATTTAAGGACTCTGCTGCATTATTTAAGGACTTTGCTGCATTATTTAAGGACTCTGCTGCATTATTTAAGGACTTTGTTGCATTATTTAAGGTCTCTAATGCATTATTTAAGGACTTTGCTGCAATATTTAAGGACTCTGCTTCAGTATTTAAGGACTCTGCTGCATAATTTAAGGACGTTGTTGCATTATTTAAGGACTCTGCTGCATTATTTAAGGACTTTACTGCATTATTTAAGGACTCTGCTGCATTATTTAAGGACTTTCTTGCATTATTTAAGGACTCTGCTGCATTAGTTAAGGACTTTGCTGCATTATTTAAGGACTCTGCTGCATTATTTAACGACGTTGTTGCATTACTTAAGAACTGTGCTGCATTATTTAAGGACTTTGCTGCATTATTTAAGGACTATGCTGCATTATTTAATGACTTTGCTGAAGCATTTGAGGACTCTGCTGCATTATTAGAGGACTCTGCTGCATTATTTAAGGACTTGCTGCATTATTTAATGACTTTGTTGGATTTTTTTATGGACTCTGCTGCATTATTTAAGGAATTTGCTGCTATATTAAAGGACTCTGCTTCAGTATTTAAGGACTCTGCTGCGTTTTAAGGACTCTGCTGCATTATTTAAGGACTCTGCTGCATTATTTAAGGACTTTGCTGCAATATTTAAGGACTCTGCTTCAGTATTTAAGGACTCTGCTGCATTATTTAAGGACTTTGTTGCATTATTTAAGGACTCTGCTGCATTAGATAAGGACTTTGCTGCATTATTTAAGGACTCTGCTGCATTATTTAAGGACTTTGCTGCAATATTTAAGGACTCTGCTTCAGTATTTAAGGACTCTGCTGCATTATTTAAGGACTTTGTTGCATTATTTAAGGACTCTGCTGCATTATTTAAGGACTTTGCTGCATTATTTAAGGACTCTGCTGCATTATTTAAGGACTCTGCTGAAGCATTTGAGGACTCTGCTGCATTATTTAAGCACTTTGCTGCGGTATTTAAGGACTCTGTTGCATTATTTAAGGACTTTTTGCATTATTTAAGGACTTTGCTGCATTAGTTAAGGACTTTGCTGCATTATTTAAGGACTCTGCTGCATTATTTAACGACGCTGTTGCATTATTTAAGAACTGTGCTGCATTATTTAAGGACTTTGCTGCATTATTTAAGGACTATGCTGCATTATTTAATGACTTTGCTGAAGCATTTGAGGACTCTGCTGCATTATTAGAGGACTCTGCTGCATTATTTAATGACTTTTTTGGATTTTTTTAAGGACTCTGCTGCATTATTTAAGGAATTTACTGCTATATTAAAGGACTCTGCTTCAGTATTTAAGGACTCTGCTGCGGTATTTAAGGACTCTGCTGCATTATTTAAGGACTCTGCTGCATTATTTAAGGACTCTGCTGCATTATTTAAGGACTTTGCTGCAATATTTAAGGACTCTGCTTCAGTATTTAAGGACTCTGCTGCATTATTTAAGGACTTTGTTGCATTATTTAAGGACTCTGCTGCATTAGTTAAGGACTTTGCTGCATAATTTAAGGACTCTGCTGCATTATTTAACGACGTTGTTGCATTATTTAAGAACTGTGCTGCATTATTTAAGGACTCTGCTGCATTATTTAAGGACTTTGTTGCATTATTTAAGGACTCTGCTGCATTAGTTAAGGACTTTGCTGCATTATTTAAGGACTCTGCTGCATTATTTAACGAATTTACTGCATTATTTAAGGACTCTGCTGCATTATTTAAGGACTTTGTTGCATTATTTAAGGACTCTGCTGCATTAGTTAAGGACTATGCTGCATTATTTAATGACTTTGCTGAAGCATTTGAGGACTCTGCTGCATTATTAGAGGACTCTGCTGCATTATTTAAGGACTTGCTGCATTATTTAATGACTTTTTTGGATTTTTTAAGGACTCTGCTGCATTATTTAAGGAATTTGCTGCTATATTAAAGGACTCTGCTTCAGTATTTAAGGACTCTGCTGCGGTATTTAAGGACTCTGCTGCATTATTTAAGGACTCTGCTGGATTATTTAAGGACGTTGTTGCATTATTTAAGGACTCTGCTGCATTATTTAAGGACTTTACTGCATTATTTAAGGACTCTGCTGCATTATTTAAGGACTTTGTTGCATTATTTCAGGAATCTGATGCATTATATAAGGAATTTGCTGAATTATTTAAGGACTCTGCTTTCTTATTTAATGACTCTGCTGAAGCATTTCAGGACTCTGCTGCATTATTTGAGGACTCTGTTGCATTATTTAAGGACTTTGCTGCTTTATTTAAGGACGTTGTTGGATTATTTAAGGACTCTGCTGTATTATTTAAGGAATTTGCTGCATATTTAAAGAATTTGCTCCATTATTTAAGGACTCTGCTGCATTATTTATTCACTCTGCTGAAGTATTTGAGGACTCTGCTGCATTATTTAAGGACTCTGCTGCATTATTTAAGGACTTTGTTGCATTATTTAAGGACTCTGCTGCATTATTTAAGGACTTTGCTGCAATATTTAAGGACTCTGCTTCAGTATTTAAGGACTCTGCTGCATTATTTAAGGACTTTGCTGCATTATTTAAGGACTTTGTTGCATTATTTAAGTACTCTGCTGCATTATTTAAGGACTTTGTTGCATTATTTAAGGACTCTGCTGCATTATTTAAGGACTTTGTTGCATTATCTAAGGACTCTGCTGCATTATTGAAGGACTTTGCTGCAATATTTAAGGACTCTGCTTCAGTATTTAAGGACTCTGCTGCATTATTTAAGGACTTTGTTGCATTATTTAAGGACTCTGCTGCATTATTTAAGGACTTTGTTGCATTATTTAAGGACTCTGCTGCATTATTTAAGGACTTTGCTGCAATATTTAAGGACTCTGCTTCAGTATTTAAGGACTCTGCTGCATTATTTAAGGACTTTGTTGCATTATTTAAGGACTCTGCTGCATTATTTAAGGACTTTGCTGCATTATTTAAGGACTCTGCTGCATTTTTTAAGGACTCTGCTGAAGCATTTGAGGACTCTGCTGCATTATTTAAGCACTTTGCTGCGGTATTTAAGGACTCTGTTGCATTATTTAAGGACTTTGTTGCATTATTTAAGGACTCTGCTGCATTAGTTAAGGACTTTGCTGCATTATTTAAGGACTCTGCTGCATTATTTACCGACGTTGTTGCATTATTTAAGAACTGTGCTGCTTTAGATAAGGACTTTGCTGCATTCTTTAAGGACTCTGCTGCATTAGATAAGGACTTTGCTGCATTATTTAAGGACTCTGCTGCATTATTTAAGGACTTTGCTGCAATATTTAAGGACTCTGCTTCAGTATTTAAGGACTCTGCTGCATTATTTAAGGACTTTGTTGCATTATTTAAGGACTCTGCTGCATTATTTAAGGACTTTGCTGCATTATTTAAGGACTTTGCTGCATTTTTTAAGGACTCTGCTGAAGCATTTGAGGACTCTGCTGCATTATTTAAGCACTTTGCTGCGGTATTTAAGGACTCTGTTGCATTATTTAAGGACTTTGTTGCATTATTTAAGGACTCTGCTGCATTAGTTAAGGACTTTGCTGCATTATTTAAGGACTCTGCTGCATTATTTACCGACGTTGTTGCATTATTTAAGAACTGTGCTGCTTTATTTAAGGACTTTGCATTATTTAAGGACTATGCTGCATTATTTAATGACTTTGCTGAAGCATTTGAGGACTCTGCTGCATTGTTAGAGGACTCTGCTGCATTATTTAATGACTTTGTTGGATTTTTTAAGGACTCTGCTGCATTATTTAAGGAATTTGCTGCTATATTAAAGGACTCTGCTTCAGTATTTAAGGACTCTGCTGCGGTATTTAAGGACTCTGCTGCATTATTTAAGGACCCTGCTGCATTATTTAAGGACTTTGTTGCATTATTTAAGGACTCTAATGCATTATTTAAGGACTTTGCTGCAATATTTAAGGACTCTGCTTCAGTATTTAAGGACTCTGCTGCATTATTTAAGGACGTTGTTGCATTATTTAAGGACTCTGCTGCATTATTTAAGGACTTTACTGCATTATTTAAGGACTCTGCTGCATTATTTAAGGACTTTCTTGCATTATTTAAGGACTCTGCTGCATTAGTTAAGGACTTTGCTGCATTATTTAAGGACTCTGCTGCATTATTTAATGACGTTGTTGCATTACTTAAGAACTGTGCTGCATTTTTTAAGGACTTTGCTGCATTATTTAAGGACTATGCTGCATTATTTAATGACTTTGCTGAAGCATTTGAGGACTCTGCTGCATTATTAGAGGACTCTGCTGCATTATTTAAGGACTTGCTGCATTATTTAATGACTTTGTTGGATTTTTTTATGGACTCTGCTGCATTATTTAAGGAATTTGCTGCTATACTAAAGGACTCTGCTTCAGTATTTAAGGACTCTGCTGCGGTATTTCAGGACTCCGCTGCATTATTTAAGGACTCTGCTGCATTATTTAAGGACTTTGCTGCATTATTTAAGGAATCTGCTGCATTATTTAAGGACTTTGTTGCATTATCTAAGGACTCTGCTGCATTATTGAAGGACTTTGCTGCAATATTTAAGGACTCTGCTTCAGTATTTAAGGACTCTGCTGCATTATTTAAGGACTTTGCTGCATTATTTAAGGACTTTGTTGCATTATTTAAGTACTCTGCTGCATTATTTAAGGACTTTGTTGCATTATTTAAGGACTCTGCTGCTTTATTTAAGGACTTTGTTGCATTATCTAAGGACTCTGCTGCATTATTGAAGGACTTTGCTGCAATATTTAAGGACTCTGCTTCAGTATTTAAGGACTCTGCTGCATTATTTAAGGACTTTGTTGCATTATTTAAGGACTCTGCTGCATTATTTAAGGACTTTGTTGCATTATTTAAGGACTCTGCTGCATTATTTAAGGACTTTGCTGCAATATTTAAGGACTCTGCTTCAGTATTTAAGGACTCTGCTGCATTATTTAAGGACTTTGTTGCATTATATAAGGACTCTGCTGCATTATTTAAGGACTTTGCTGCATTATTTAAGGACTCTGCTGCATTTTTTAAGGACTCTGCTGAAGCATTTGAGGACTCTGCTGCATTATTTAAGCACTTTGCTGCGGTATTTAAGGACTCTGTTGCATTATTTAAGGACTTTGTTGCATTATTTAAGGACTCTGCTGCATTAGTTAAGGACTTTGCTGCATTATTTAAGGACTCTGCTGCATTATTTACCGACGTTGTTGCATTATTTAAGGAATGTGCTGCTTTATTTAAGGACTTTGCATTATTTAACGACTATGCTGCATTATTTAATGACTTTGCTGAAGCATTTGAGGACTCTGCTGCATTATTAGAGGACTCTGCTGCATTATTTGAGGACTCTGTTGCATTATTTAAGGACTTTGCTGCTTTATTTAAGGACGTTGTTGGATTATTTAAGGACTCTGCTGTATTATTTAAGGAATTTGCTGCATATTTAAAGAATTTGCTCCATTATTTAAGGACTCTGCTGCATTATTTATTAACTCTGCTGAAGTATTTGAGGACTCTGCTGCATTATTTAAGGACTCTGCTGCATTATTTAAGGACTTTGTTGCATTATTTAAGGACTCTGCTGCATTATTTAAGGACTTTGCTGCAATATTTAAGGACTCTGCTTCAGTATTTAAGGACTCTGCTGCATTATTTAAGGACTTTGCTGCATTATTTAAGGACTTTGTTGCATTATTTAAGTACTCTGCTGCATTATTTAAGGACTTTGTTGCATTATTTAAGGACTCTGCTGCATTATTTAAGGACTTTGTTGCATTATCTAAGGACTCTGCTGCATTATTGAAGGACTTTGCTGCAATATTTAAGGACTCTGCTTCAGTATTTAAGGACTCTGCTGCATTATTTAAGGACTTTGTTGCATTATTTAAGGACTCTGCTGCATTATTTAAGGACTTTGTTGCATTATTTAAGGACTCTGCTGCATTATTTAAGGACTTTGCTGCAATATTTAAGGACTCTGCTTCAGTATTTAAGGACTCTGCTGCATTATTTAAGGACTTTGTTGCATTATTTAAGGACTCTGCTGCATTATTTAAGGACTTTGCTGCATTATTTAAGGACTCTGCTGCATTTTTTAAGGACTCTGCTGAAGCATTTGAGGACTCTGCTGCATTATTTAAGCACTTTGCTGCGGTATTTAAGGACTCTGTTGCATTATTTAAGGACTTTGTTGCATTATTTAAGGACTCTGCTGCATTAGTTAAGGACTTTGCTGCATTATTTAAGGACTCTGCTGCATTATTTACCGACGTTGTTGCATTATTTAAGAACTGTGCTGCTTTATTTAAGGACTTTGCATTATTTAAGGACTATGCTGCATTATTTAATGACTTTGCTGAAGCATTTGAGGACTCTGCTGCATTATTAGAGGACTCTGCTGCATTATTTAATGACTTTGTTGGATTTTTTAAGGACTCTGCTGCATTATTTAAGGAATTTGCTGCTATATTAAAGGACTCTGCTTCAGTATTTAAGGACTCTGCTGCGGTATTTAAGGACTCTGCTGCATTATTTAAGGACTCTGCTGCATTATTTAAGGACTTTGCTGCATTATTTAAGGACTCTGCTGCATTATTTAAGGACTTTGTTGCATTATTTAAGGACTCTAATGCATTATTTAAGGACTTTGCTGCAATATTTAAGGACTCTGCTTCAGTATTTAAGGACTCTGCTGCATTATTTAAGGACGTTGTTGCATTATTTAAGGACTCTGCTGCATTATTTAATGACTTTACTGCATTATTTAAGGACTCTGCTGCATTATTTAAGGACTTTCTTGCATTATTTAAGGACTCTGCTGCATTAGTTAAGGACTTTGCTGCATTATTTAAGGACTCTGCTGCATTATTTAACGACGTTGTTGCATTACTTAAGAACTGTGCTGCATTATTTAAGGACTTTGCTGCATTATTTAAGGACTATGCTGCATTATTTAATGACTTTGCTGAAGCATTTGAGGACTCTGCTGCATTATTAGAGGACTCTGCTGCATTATTTAAGGACTTGCTGCATTATTTAATGACTTTGTTGGATTTTTTTATGGACTCTGCTGCATTATTTAAGGAATTTGCTGCTATATTAAAGGACTCTGCTTCAGTATTTAAGGACTCTGCTGCGGTATTTCAGGACTCTGCTGCATTATTTAAGGACTCTGCTGCATTATTTAAGGACTTTGCTGCATTATTTAAGGAATCTGCTGCATTATTTAAGGACTTTGTTGCATTATCTAAGGACTCTGCTGCATTATTGAAGGACTTTGCTGCAATATTTAAGGACTCTGCTTCAGTATTTAAGGACTCTGCTGCATTATTTAAGGACTTTGCTGCATTATTTAAGGACTTTGTTGCATTATTTAAGTACTCTGCTGCATTATTTAAGGACTTTGTTGCATTATTTAAGGACTCTGCTGCTTTATTTAAGGACTTTGTTGCATTATCTAAGGACTCTGCTGCATTATTGAAGGACTTTGCTGCAATATTTAAGGACTCTGCTTCAGTATTTAAGGACTCTGCTGCATTATTTAAGGACTTTGTTGCATTATTTAAGGACTCTGCTGCATTATTTAAGGACTTTGTTGCATTATTTAAGGACTCTGCTGCATTATTTAAGGACTTTGCTGCAATATTTAAGGACTCTGCTTCAGTATTTAAGGACTCTGCTGCATTATTTAAGGACTTTGTTGCATTATTTAAGGACTCTGCTGCATTATTTAAGGACTTTGCTGCATTATTTAAGGACTCTGCTGCATTTTTTAAGGACTCTGCTGAAGCATTTGAGGACTCTGCTGCATTATTTAAGCACTTTGCTGCGGTATTTAAGGACTCTGTTGCATTATTTAAGGACTTTGTTGCATTATTTAAGGACTCTGCTGCATTAGTTAAGGACTTTGCTGCATTATTTAAGGACTCTGCTGCATTATTTACCGACGTTTTTGCATTATTTAAGAACTGTGCTGCTTTATTTAAGGACTTTGCATTATTTAAGGACTATGCTGCATTATTTAATGACTTTGCTGAAGCATTTGAGGACTCTGCTGCATTATTAGAGGACTCTGCTGCATTATTTGAGGACTCTGTTGCATTATTTAAGGACTTTGCTGCTTTATTTAAGGACGTTGTTGGATTATTTAAGGACTCTGCTGTATTATTTAAGGAATTTGCTGCATATTTAAAGAATTTGCTCCATTATTTAAGGACTCTGCTGCATTATTTATTCACTCTGCTGAAGTATTTGAGGACTCTGCTGCATTATTTAAGGACTCTGCTGCATTATTTAAGGACTTTGTTGCATTATTTAAGGACTCTGCTGCATTATTTAAGGACTTTGCTGCAATATTTAAGGACTCTGCTTCAGTATTTAAGGACTCTGCTGCATTATTTAAGGACTTTGCTGCATTATTTAAGGACTTTGTTGCATTATTTAAGTACTCTGCTGCATTATTTAAGGACTTTGTTGCATTATTTAAGGACTCTGCTGCATTATTTAAGGACTTTGTTGCATTATCTAAGGACTCTGCTGCATTATTGAAGGACTTTGCTGCAATATTTAAGGACTCTGCTTCAGTATTTAAGGACTCTGCTGCATTATTTAAGGACTTTGTTGCATTATTTAAGGACTCTGCTGCATTATTTAAGGACTTTGTTGCATTATTTAAGGACTCTGCTGCATTATTTAAGGACTTTGCTGCAATATTTAAGGACTCTGCTTCAGTATTTAAGGACTCTGCTGCATTATTTAAGGACTTTGTTGCATTATTTAAGGACTCTGCTGCATTATTTAAGGACTTTGCTGCATTATTTAAGGACTCTGCTGCATTTTTTAAGGACTCTGCTGAAGCATTTGAGGACTCTGCTGCATTATTTAAGCACTTTGCTGCGGTATTTAAGGACTCTGTTGCATTATTTAAGGACTTTGTTGCATTATTTAAGGACTCTGCTGCATTAGTTAAGGACTTTGCTGCATTATTTAAGGACTCTGCTGCATTATTTACCGACGTTGTTGCATTATTTAAGAACTGTGCTGCTTTATTTAAGGACTTTGCATTATTTAAGGACTATGCTGCATTATTTAATGACTTTGCTGAAGCATTTGAGGACTCTGCTGCATTATTAGAGGACTCTGCTGCATTATTAAATGACTTTGTTGGATTTTTTAAGGACTCTGCTGCATTATTTGAGGACTCTGTTGCATTATTTAAGGACTTTGCTGCTTTATTTAAGGACGTTGTTGGATTATTTAAGGACTCTGCTGTATTATTTAAGGAATTTGCTGCATATTTAAAGAATTTGCTCCATTATTTAAGGACTCTGCTGCATTATTTATTCACTCTGCTGAAGTATTTGAGGACTCTGCTGCATTATTTAAGGACTCTGCTGCATTATTTAAGGACTTTGTTGCATTATTTAAGGACTCTGCTGCATTATTTAAGGACTTTGCTGCAATATTTAAGGACTCTGCTTCAGTATTTAAGGACTCTGCTGCATTATTTAAGGACTTTGCTGCATTATTTAAGGACTTTGTTGCATTATTTAAGTACTCTGCTGCATTATTTAAGGACTTTGTTGCAATATTTAAGGACTCTGCTGCATTATTTAAGGACTTTGCTGCAATATTTAAGGACTCTGCTTCAGTATTTAAGGACTCTGCTGCATTATTTAAGGACTTTGCTGCATTATTTAAGGACTTTGTTGCATTATTTAAGTACTCTGCTGCATTATTTAAGGACTTTGTTGCATTATTTAAGGACTCTGCTGCATTATTTAAGGACTTTGCTGCAATATTTAAGGACTCTGCTTCAGTATTTAAGGACTCTGCTGCATTATTTAAGGACTTTGCTGCATTATTTAAGGACTTTGTTGCATTATTTAAGTACTCTGCTGCATTATTTAAGGACTTTGTTGCATTATTTAAGGACTCTGCTGCATTATTTAAGGACTTTGTTGCATTATCTAAGGACTCTGCTGCATTATTGAAGGACTTTGCTGCAATATTTAAGGACTCTGCTTCAGTATTTAAGGACTCTGCTGCATTATTTAAGGACTTTGTTGCATTATTTAAGGACTCTGCTGCATTATTTAAGGACTTTGTTGCATTATTTAAGGACTCTGCTGCATTATTTAAGGACTTTGCTGCAATATTTAATGACTCTGCTTCAGTATTTAAGGACTCTGCTGCATTATTTAAGGACTTTGTTGCATTATTTAAGGACACTGCTGCATTATTTAAGGACTTTGCTGCATTATTTAAGGACTCTGCTGCATTTTTTAAGGACTCTGCTGAAGCATTTGAGGACTCTGCTGCATTATTTAAGCACTTTGCTGCGGTATTTAAGGACTCTGTTGCATTATTTAAGGACTTTGTTGCATTATTTAAGGTCTCTGCTGCATTAGTTAAGGACTTTGCTGCATTATTTAAGGACTCTGCTGCATTATTTACCGACGTTGTTGCATTATTTAAGAACTGTGCTGCTTTATTTAAGGACTTTGCATTATTTAAGGACTATGCTGCATTATTTAATGACTTTGCTGAAGCATTTGAGGACTCTGCTGCATTATTAGAGGACTCTGCTGCATTATTAAATGACTTTGTTGGATTTTTTAAGGACTCTGCTGCATTATTTGAGGACTCTGTTGCATTATTTAAGGACTTTGCTGCTTTATTTAAGGACGTTGTTGGATTATTTAAGGACTCTGCTGTATTATTTAAGGAATTTGCTGCATATTTAAAGAATTTGCTCCATTATTTAAGGACTCTGCTGCATTATTTATTCACTCTGCTGAAGTATTTGAGGACTCTGCTGCATTATTTAAGGACTCTGCTGCATTATTTAAGGACTTTGTTGCATTATTTAAGGACTCTGCTGCATTATTTAAGGACTTTGCTGCAATATTTAAGGACTCTGCTTCAGTATTTAAGGACTCTGCTGCATTATTTAAGGACTTTGCTGCATTATTTAAGGACTTTGTTGCATTATTTAAGGACTCTGCTGCATTATTTAAGGACTTTGTTGCATTATCTAAGGACTCTGCTGCATTATTGAAGGACTTTGCTGCAATATTTAAGGACTCTGCTTCAGTATTTAAGGACTCTGCTGCATTATTTAAGGACTTTGTTGCATTATTTAAGGACTCTGCTGCATTATTTAAGGACTTTGTTGTATTATTTAAGGACTCTGCTGCATTATTTAAGGACTTTGCTGCAATATTTAAGGACTCTGCTTCAGTATTTAAGGACTCTGCTGCCTTATTTAAGGACTTTGTTGCATTATTTAAGGACTCTGCTGCATTATTTAAGGACTTTGCTGCATTATTTAAGGACTTTGCTGCATTTTTTAAGGACTCTGCTGAAGCATTTGAGGACTCTGCTGCATTATTTAAGCACTTTGCTGCGGTATTTAAGGACTCTGTTGCATTATTTAAGGACTTTGTTGCATTATTTAAGGACTTTGCTGCAATATTTAAGGACTATGCTTCAGTATTTAAGGACTCTGCTGCATTATTTAAGGACTTTGCTGCATTATTTAAGGACTTTGTTGCATTATTTAAGGACTCTGCTGCATTATTTAAGGACTTTGTTGCATTATCTAAGGACTCTGCTGCATTATTGAAGGACTTTGCTGCAATATTTAAGGACTCTGCTTCAGTATTTAAGGACTCTGCTGCATTATTTAAGGACTTTGTTGCATTATTTAAGGACTCTGCTGCATTATTTAAGGACTTTGTTGTATTATTTAAGGACTCTGCTGCATTATTTAAGGACTTTGCTGCAATATTTAAGGACTCTGCTTCAGTATTTAAGGACTCTGCTGCATTATTTAAGGACTTTGTTGCATTATTTAAGGACTCTGCTGCATTATTTAAGGACTTTGCTGCATTATTTAAGGACTTTGCTGCATTTTTTAAGGACTCTGCTGAAGCATTTGAGGACTCTGCTGCATTATTTAAGCACTTTGCTGCGGTATTTAAGGACTCTGTTGCATTATTTAAGGACTTTGTTGCATTATTTAAGGACTCTGCTGCATTAGTTAAGGACTTTGCTGCATTATTTAAGGACTCTGCTGCATTATTTACCGACGTTGTTGCATTATTTAAGAACTGTGCTGCTTTATTTAAGGACTTTGCATTATTTAAGGACTATGCTGCATTATTTAATGACTTTGCTGAAGCATTTGAGGACTCTGCTGCATTATTAGAGGACTCTGCTGCATTATTTAATGACTTTGTTGGATTTTTTAAGGACTCTGCTGCATTATTTAAGGACTTTGCTGCATTATTTAAGGACTCTGCTGCATTATTTAAGGACTTTGTTGCATTATTTAAGGACTCTAATGCATTATTTAAGGACTTTGCTGCAATATTTAAGGACTCTGCTTCAGTATTTAAGGACTCTGCTGCATTATTTAAGGACGTTGTTGCATTATTTAGGGACTCTGCTGCATTATTTAATGACTGTACTGCATTATTTAAGGACTCTGCTGCATTATTTCAGGACTTTCTTGCATTATTTAAGGACTCTGCTGCATTAGTTAAGGACTTTGCTGCATTATTTAAGGACTCTGCTGCATTATTTAACGACGTTGTTGCATTACTTAAGAACTGTGCTGCATTATTTAAGGACTTTGCTGCATTATTTAAGGACTATGCTGCATTATTTAATGACTTTGCTGAAGCATTTGAGGACTCTGCTGCATTATTAGAGGACTCTGCTGCATTATTTAAGGACTTGCTGCATTATTTAATGACTTTGTTGGATTTTTTTATGGACTCTGCTGCATTATTTAAGGAATTTGCTGCTATATTAAAGGACTCTGCTTCAGTATTTAAGGACTCTGCTGCGGTATTTCAGGACTCTGCTGCATTATTTAAGGACTCTGCTGCATTATTTAAGGACTTTGCTGCATTATTTAAGGAATCTGCTGCATTATTTAAGGACTTTGTTGCATTATCTAAGGACTCTGCTGCATTATTGAAGGACTTTGCTGCAATATTTAAGGACTCTGCTTCAGTATTTAAGGACTCTGCTGCATTATTTAAGGACTTTGCTGCATTATTTAAGGACTTTGTTGCATTATTTAAGTACTCTGCTGCATTATTTAAGGACTTTGTTGCATTATTTAAGGACTCTGCTGCATTATTTAAGGACTTTGTTGCATTATTTAAGGACTCTGCTGCTTTATTTAAGGACTTTGTTGCATTATCTAAGGACTCTGCTGCATTATTGAAGGACTTTGCTGCAATATTTAAGGACTCTGCTTCAGTATTTAAGGAATCTGCTGCATTATTTAAGGACTTTGTTGCATTATTTAAGGACTCTGCTGCATTATTTAAGGACTTTGTTGCATTATTTAAGGACTCTGCTGCATTATTTAAGGACTTTGCTGCAATATTTAAGGACTCTGCTTCAGTATTTAAGGACTCTGCTGCATTATTTAAGGACTTTGTTGCATTATTTAAGGACTCTGCTGCATTATTTAAGGACTTTGCTGCATTATTTAAGGACTCTGCTGCATTTTTTAAGGACTCTGCTGAAGCATTTGAGGACTCTGCTGCATTATTTAAGCACTTTGCTGCGGTATTTAAGGACTCTGTTGCATTATTTAAGGACTTTGTTGCATTATTTAAGGACTCTGCTGCATTAGTTAAGGACTTTGCTGCATTATTTAAGGACTCTGCTGCATTATTTACCGACGTTGTTGCATTATTTAAGAACTGTGCTGCTTTATTTAAGGACTTTGCATTATTTAAGGACTATGCTGCATTATTTAATGACTTTGCTGAAGCATTTGAGGACTCTGCTGCATTATTAGAGGACTCTGCTGCATTATTTGAGGACTCTGTTGCATTATTTAAGGACTTTGCTGCTTTATTTAAGGACGTTGTTGGATTATTTAAGGACTCTGCTGTATTATTTAAGGAATTTGCTGCATATTTAAAGAATTTGCTCCATTATTTAAGGACTCTGCTGCATTATTTATTCACTCTGCTGAAGTATTTGAGGACTCTGCTGCATTATTTAAGGACTCTGCTGCATTATTTAAGGACTTTGTTGCATTATTTAAGGACTCTGCTGCATTATTTAAGGACTTTGCTGCAATATTTAAGGACTCTGCTTCAGTATTTAAGTACTCTGCTGCATTATTTAAGGACTTTGCTGCATTATTTAAGGACTTTGTTGCATTATTTAAGTACTCTGCTGCATTATTTAAGGACTTTGTTGCATTATTTAAGGACTCTGCTGCATTATTTAAGGACTTTGTTGCATTATCTAAGGACTCTGCTGCATTATTGAAGGACTTTGCTGCAATATTTAAGGACTCTGCTTCAGTATTTAAGGACTCTGCTGCATTATTTAAGGACTTTGTTGCATTATTTAAGGACTCTGCTGCATTATTTAAGGACTTTGTTGCATTATTTAAGGACTCTGCTGCATTATTTAAGGACTTTGCTGCAATATTTAAGGACTCTGCTTCAGTATTTAAGGACTCTGCTGCATTATTTAAGGACTTTGTTGCATTATTTAAGGACTCTGCTGCATTATTTAAGGACTTTGCTGCATTATTTAAGGACTCTGCTGCATTTTTTAAGGACTCTGCTGAAGCATTTGAGGACTCTGCTGCATTATTTAAGCACTTTGCTGCGGTATTTAAGGACTCTGTTGCATTATTTAAGGACTTTGTTGCATTATTTAAGGACTCTGCTGCATTAGTTAAGGACTTTGCTGCATTATTTAAGGACTCTGCTGCATTATTTACCGACGTTGTTGCATTATTTAAGAACTGTGCTGCTTTATTTAAGGACTTTGCATTATTTAAGGACTATGCTGCATTATTTAATGACTTTGCTGAAGCATTTGAGGACTCTGCTGCATTATTAGAGGACTCTGCTGCATTATTAAATGACTTTGTTGGATTTTTTAAGGACTCTGCTGCATTATTTGAGGACTCTGTTGCATTATTTAAGGACTTTGCTGCTTTATTTAAGGACGTTGTTGGATTATTTAAGGACTCTGCTGTATTATTTAAGGAATTTGCTGCATATTTAAAGAATTTGCTCCATTATTAAAGGACTCTGCTGCATTATTTATTCACTCTGCTGAAGTATTTGAGGACTCTGCTGCATTATTTAAGGACTCTGCTGCATTATTTAAGGACTTTGTTGCATTATTTAAGGACTCTGCTGCATTATTTAAGGACTTTGCTGCAATATTTAAGGACTCTGCTTCAGTATTTAAGGACTCTGCTGCATTATTTAAGGACTTTGCTGCATTATTTAAGGACTTTGTTGCATTATTTAAGTACTCTGCTGCATTATTTAAGGACTTTGTTGCATTATTTAAGGACTCTGCTGCATTATTTAAGGAC
Organism: Phyllobates terribilis; assembly: GCF_046119375.1. Lineage (NCBI taxonomy): Eukaryota > Metazoa > Chordata > Amphibia > Anura > Dendrobatidae > Phyllobates > Phyllobates terribilis. The sequence continues at coordinate 2,102,486 of NW_027363068.1, read as the reverse complement.
TTTGCTGCAATATTTAAGGACTCTGCTTCAGTATTTAAGGACTCTGCTGCATTATTTAAGGACTTTGCTGCATTATTTAAGGACTTTGTTGCATTATTTAAGTACTCTGCTGCATTATTTAAGGACTTTGTTGCATTATTTAAGGACTCTGCTGCATTATTTAAGGACTTTGTTGCATTATCTAAGGACTCTGCTGCATTATTGAAGGACTTTGCTGCAATATTTAAGGACTCTGCTTCAGTATTTAAGGACTCTGCTGCATTATTTAAGGACTTTGTTGCATTATTTAAGGACTCTGCTGCATTATTTAAGGACTTTGTTGCATTATTTAAGGACTCTGCTGCATTATTTAAGGACTTTGCTGCAATATTTAAGGACTCTGCTTCAGTATTTAAGGACTCTGCTGCATTATTTAAGGACTCTGCTGCATTATTTAAGGACTTTGTTGCATTATCTAAGGACTCTGCTGCATTATTGAAGGACTTTGCTGCAATATTTAAGGACTCTGCTTCAGTATTTAAGGACTCTGCTGCATTATTTAAGGACTTTGTTGCATTATTTAAGGACTCTGCTGCATTATTTAAGGACTTTGTTGTATTATTTAAGGACTCTGCTGCATTATTTAAGGACTTTGCTGCAATATTTAAGGACTCTGCTTCAGTATTTAAGGACTCTGCTGCCTTATTTAAGGACTTTGTTGCATTATTTAAGGACTCTGCTGCATTATTTAAGGACTTTGCTGCATTATTTAAGGACTTTGCTGCATTTTTTAAGGACTCTGCTGAAGCATTTGAGGACTCTGCTGCATTATTTAAGCACTTTGCTGCGGTATTTAAGGACTCTGTTGCATTATTTAAGGACTTTGTTGCATTATTTAAGGACTTTGCTGCAATATTTAAGGACTATGCTTCAGTATTTAAGGACTCTGCTGCATTATTTAAGGACTTTGCTGCATTATTTAAGGACTTTGTTGCATTATTTAAGGACTCTGCTGCATTATTTAAGGACTTTGTTGCATTATCTAAGGACTCTGCTGCATTATTGAAGGACTTTGCTGCAATATTTAAGGACTCTGCTTCAGTATTTAAGGACTCTGCTGCATTATTTAAGGACTTTGTTGCATTATTTAAGGACTCTGCTGCATTATTTAAGGACTTTGTTGTATTATTTAAGGACTCTGCTGCATTATTTAAGGACTTTGCTGCAATATTTAAGGACTCTGCTTCAGTATTTAAGGACTCTGCTGCATTATTTAAGGACTTTGTTGCATTATTTAAGGACTCTGCTGCATTATTTAAGGACTTTGCTGCATTATTTAAGGACTTTGCTGCATTTTTTAAGGACTCTGCTGAAGCATTTGAGGACTCTGCTGCATTATTTAAGCACTTTGCTGCGGTATTTAAGGACTCTGTTGCATTATTTAAGGACTTTGTTGCATTATTTAAGGACTCTGCTGCATTAGTTAAGGACTTTGCTGCATTATTTAAGGACTCTGCTGCATTATTTACCGACGTTGTTGCATTATTTAAGAACTGTGCTGCTTTATTTAAGGACTTTGCATTATTTAAGGACTATGCTGCATTATTTAATGACTTTGCTGAAGCATTTGAGGACTCTGCTGCATTATTAGAGGACTCTGCTGCATTATTTAATGACTTTGTTGGATTTTTTAAGGACTCTGCTGCATTATTTAAGGACTTTGCTGCATTATTTAAGGACTCTGCTGCATTATTTAAGGACTTTGTTGCATTATTTAAGGACTCTAATGCATTATTTAAGGACTTTGCTGCAATATTTAAGGACTCTGCTTCAGTATTTAAGGACTCTGCTGCATTATTTAAGGACGTTGTTGCATTATTTAGGGACTCTGCTGCATTATTTAATGACTGTACTGCATTATTTAAGGACTCTGCTGCATTATTTCAGGACTTTCTTGCATTATTTAAGGACTCTGCTGCATTAGTTAAGGACTTTGCTGCATTATTTAAGGACTCTGCTGCATTATTTAACGACGTTGTTGCATTACTTAAGAACTGTGCTGCATTATTTAAGGACTTTGCTGCATTATTTAAGGACTATGCTGCATTATTTAATGACTTTGCTGAAGCATTTGAGGACTCTGCTGCATTATTAGAGGACTCTGCTGCATTATTTAAGGACTTGCTGCATTATTTAATGACTTTGTTGGATTTTTTTATGGACTCTGCTGCATTATTTAAGGAATTTGCTGCTATATTAAAGGACTCTGCTTCAGTATTTAAGGACTCTGCTGCGGTATTTCAGGACTCTGCTGCATTATTTAAGGACTCTGCTGCATTATTTAAGGACTTTGCTGCATTATTTAAGGAATCTGCTGCATTATTTAAGGACTTTGTTGCATTATCTAAGGACTCTGCTGCATTATTGAAGGACTTTGCTGCAATATTTAAGGACTCTGCTTCAGTATTTAAGGACTCTGCTGCATTATTTAAGGACTTTGCTGCATTATTTAAGGACTTTGTTGCATTATTTAAGTACTCTGCTGCATTATTTAAGGACTTTGTTGCATTATTTAAGGACTCTGCTGCATTATTTAAGGACTTTGTTGCATTATTTAAGGACTCTGCTGCTTTATTTAAGGACTTTGTTGCATTATCTAAGGACTCTGCTGCATTATTGAAGGACTTTGCTGCAATATTTAAGGACTCTGCTTCAGTATTTAAGGAATCTGCTGCATTATTTAAGGACTTTGTTGCATTATTTAAGGACTCTGCTGCATTATTTAAGGACTTTGTTGCATTATTTAAGGACTCTGCTGCATTATTTAAGGACTTTGCTGCAATATTTAAGGACTCTGCTTCAGTATTTAAGGACTCTGCTGCATTATTTAAGGACTTTGTTGCATTATTTAAGGACTCTGCTGCATTATTTAAGGACTTTGCTGCATTATTTAAGGACTCTGCTGCATTTTTTAAGGACTCTGCTGAAGCATTTGAGGACTCTGCTGCATTATTTAAGCACTTTGCTGCGGTATTTAAGGACTCTGTTGCATTATTTAAGGACTTTGTTGCATTATTTAAGGACTCTGCTGCATTAGTTAAGGACTTTGCTGCATTATTTAAGGACTCTGCTGCATTATTTACCGACGTTGTTGCATTATTTAAGAACTGTGCTGCTTTATTTAAGGACTTTGCATTATTTAAGGACTATGCTGCATTATTTAATGACTTTGCTGAAGCATTTGAGGACTCTGCTGCATTATTAGAGGACTCTGCTGCATTATTTGAGGACTCTGTTGCATTATTTAAGGACTTTGCTGCTTTATTTAAGGACGTTGTTGGATTATTTAAGGACTCTGCTGTATTATTTAAGGAATTTGCTGCATATTTAAAGAATTTGCTCCATTATTTAAGGACTCTGCTGCATTATTTATTCACTCTGCTGAAGTATTTGAGGACTCTGCTGCATTATTTAAGGACTCTGCTGCATTATTTAAGGACTTTGTTGCATTATTTAAGGACTCTGCTGCATTATTTAAGGACTTTGCTGCAATATTTAAGGACTCTGCTTCAGTATTTAAGTACTCTGCTGCATTATTTAAGGACTTTGCTGCATTATTTAAGGACTTTGTTGCATTATTTAAGTACTCTGCTGCATTATTTAAGGACTTTGTTGCATTATTTAAGGACTCTGCTGCATTATTTAAGGACTTTGTTGCATTATCTAAGGACTCTGCTGCATTATTGAAGGACTTTGCTGCAATATTTAAGGACTCTGCTTCAGTATTTAAGGACTCTGCTGCATTATTTAAGGACTTTGTTGCATTATTTAAGGACTCTGCTGCATTATTTAAGGACTTTGTTGCATTATTTAAGGACTCTGCTGCATTATTTAAGGACTTTGCTGCAATATTTAAGGACTCTGCTTCAGTATTTAAGGACTCTGCTGCATTATTTAAGGACTTTGTTGCATTATTTAAGGACTCTGCTGCATTATTTAAGGACTTTGCTGCATTATTTAAGGACTCTGCTGCATTTTTTAAGGACTCTGCTGAAGCATTTGAGGACTCTGCTGCATTATTTAAGCACTTTGCTGCGGTATTTAAGGACTCTGTTGCATTATTTAAGGACTTTGTTGCATTATTTAAGGACTCTGCTGCATTAGTTAAGGACTTTGCTGCATTATTTAAGGACTCTGCTGCATTATTTACCGACGTTGTTGCATTATTTAAGAACTGTGCTGCTTTATTTAAGGACTTTGCATTATTTAAGGACTATGCTGCATTATTTAATGACTTTGCTGAAGCATTTGAGGACTCTGCTGCATTATTAGAGGACTCTGCTGCATTATTAAATGACTTTGTTGGATTTTTTAAGGACTCTGCTGCATTATTTGAGGACTCTGTTGCATTATTTAAGGACTTTGCTGCTTTATTTAAGGACGTTGTTGGATTATTTAAGGACTCTGCTGTATTATTTAAGGAATTTGCTGCATATTTAAAGAATTTGCTCCATTATTAAAGGACTCTGCTGCATTATTTATTCACTCTGCTGAAGTATTTGAGGACTCTGCTGCATTATTTAAGGACTCTGCTGCATTATTTAAGGACTTTGTTGCATTATTTAAGGACTCTGCTGCATTATTTAAGGACTTTGCTGCAATATTTAAGGACTCTGCTTCAGTATTTAAGGACTCTGCTGCATTATTTAAGGACTTTGCTGCATTATTTAAGGACTTTGTTGCATTATTTAAGTACTCTGCTGCATTATTTAAGGACTTTGTTGCATTATTTAAGGACTCTGCTGCATTATTTAAGGACTTTGCTGCAATATTTAAGGACTCTGCTTCAGTATTTAAGGACTCTGCTGCATTATTTAAGGACTTTGCTGCATTATTTAAGGACTTTGTTGCATTATTTAAGTACTCTGCTGCATTATTTAAGGACTTTGTTGCATTATTTAAGGACTCTGCTGCATTATTTAAGGACTTTGTTGCATTATCTAAGGACTCTGCTGCATTATTGAAGGACTTTGCTGCAATATTTAAGGACTCTGCTTCAGTATTTAAGGACTCTGCTGCATTATTTAAGGACTTTGTTGCATTATTTAAGGACTCTGCTGCATTATTTAAGGACTTTGTTGCATTATTTAAGGACTCTGCTGCATTATTTAAGGACTTTGCTGCAATATTTAAGGACTCTGCTTCAGTATTTAAGGACTCTGCTGCATTATTTAAGGACTCTGCTGCATTATTTAAGGACTTTGCTGCATTATTTAAGGACTCTGCTGCATTTTTTAAGGACTCTGCTGAAGCATTTGAGGACTCTGCTGCATTATTTAAGCACTTTGCTGCGGTATTTAAGGACTCTGTTGCATTATTTAAGGACTTTGTTGCATTATTTAAGGACTCTGCTGCATTAGTTAAGGACTTTGCTGCATTATTTAAGGACTCTGCTGCATTATTTACCGACGTTGTTGCATTATTTAAGAACTGTGCTGCTTTATTTAAGGACTTTGCATTATTTAAGGACTATGCTGCATTATTTAATGACTTTGCTGAAGCATTTGAGGACTCTGCTGCATTATTAGAGGACTCTGCTGCATTATTAAATGACTTTGTTGGATTTTTTAAGGACTCTGCTGCATTATTTGAGGACTCTGTTGCATTATTTAAGGACTTTGCTGCTTTATTTAAGGACGTTGTTGGATTATTTAAGGACTCTGCTGTATTATTTAAGGAATTTGCTGCATATTTAAAGAATTTGCTCCATTATTTAAGGACTCTGCTGCATTATTTATTCACTCTGCTGAAGTATTTGAGGACTCTGCTGCATTATTTAAGGATTCTGCTGCATTATTTAAGGACTTTGTTGCATTATTTAAGGACTCTGCTGCATTATTTAAGGACTTTGCTGCAATATTTAAGGACTCTGCTTCAGTATTTAAGGACTCTGCTGCATTATTTAAGGACTTTGCTGCATTATTTAAGGACTTTGTTGCATTATTTAAGTACTCTGCTGCATTATTTAAGGACTTTGTTGCATTATTTAAGGACTCTGCTGCATTATTTAAGGACTTTGCTGCAATATTTAAGGACTCTGCTTCAGTATTTAAGGACTCTGCTGCATTATTTAAGGACTTTGCTGCATTATTTAAGGACTTTGTTGCATTATTTAAGTACTCTGCTGCATTATTTAAGGACTTTGTTTCATTATTTAAGGACTCTGCTGCATTATTTAAGGACTTTGCTGCAATATTTAAGGACTCTGCTTCAGTATATAAGGACTCTGCTGCATTATTTAAGGACTTTGCTGCATTATTTAAGGACTTTGTTGCATTATTTAAGTACTCTGCTGCATTATTTAAGGACTTTGTTGCATTATTTAAGGACTCTGCTGCATTATTTAAGGACTTTGTTGCATTATCTAAGGACTCTGCTGCATTATTGAAGGACTTTGCTGCAATATTTAAGGACTCTGCTTCAGTATTTAAGGACTCTGCTGCATTATTTAAGGACTTTGTTGCATTATTTAAGGACTCTGCTGCATTATTTAAGGACTTTGTTGCATTATTTAAGGACTCTGCTGCATTATTTAAGGACTTTGCTGCAATATTTAAGGACTCTGCTTCAGTATTTAAGGACTCTGCTGCATTATTTAAGGACTTTGTTGCATTATTTAAGGACTCTGCTGCATTATTTAAGGACTTTGCTGCATTATTTAAGGACTCTGCTGCATTTTTTAAGGACTCTGCTGAAGCATTTGAGGACTCTGCTGCATTATTTAAGCACTTTGCTGCGGTATTTAAGGACTCTGTTGCATTATTTAAGGACTTTGTTGCATTATTTAAGGACTCTGCTGCATTAGTTAAGGACTTTGCTGCATTATTTAAGGACTCTGCTGCATTATTTACCGACGTTGTTGCATTATTTAAGAACTGTGCTGCTTTATTTAAGGACTTTGCATTATTTAAGGACTATGCTGCATTATTTAATGACTTTGCTGAAGCATTTGAGGACTCTGCTGCATTATTAGAGGACTCTGCTGCATTATTAAATGACTTTGTTGGATTTTTTAAGGACTCTGCTGCATTATTTGAGGACTCTGTTGCATTATTTAAGGACTTTGCTGCTTTATTTAAGGACGTTGTTGGATTATTTAAGGACTCTGCTGTATTATTTAAGGAATTTGCTGCATATTTAAAGAATTTGCTCCATTATTTAAGGACTCTGCTGCATTATTTATTCACTCTGCTGAAGTATTTGAGGACTCTGCTGCATTATTTAAGGACTCTGCTGCATTATTTAAGGACTTTGTTGCATTATTTAAGGACTCTGCTGCATTATTTAAGGACTTTGCTGCAATATTTAAGGACTCTGCTTCAGTATTTAAGGACTCTGCTGCATTATTTAAGGACTTTGCTGCATTATTTAAGGACTTTGTTGCATTATTTAAGTACTCTGCTGCATTATTTAAGGACTTTGTTGCATTATTTAAGGACTCTGCTGCATTATTTAAGGACTTTGTTGCATTATCTAAGGACTCTGCTGCATTATTGAAGGACTTTGCTGCAATATTTAAGGACTCTGCTTCAGTATTTAAGGACTCTGCTGCATTATTTAAGGACTTTGTTGCATTATTTAAGGACTCTGCTGCATTATTTAAGGACTTTGTTGTATTATTTAAGGACTCTGCTGCATTGTTTAAGGACTTTGCTGCAATATTTAAGGACTCTGCTTCAGTATTTAAGGACTCTGCTGCATTATTTAAGGACTTTGTTGCATTATTTAAGGACTCTGCTGCATTATTTAAGGACTTTGCTGCATTATTTAAGGACTTTGCTGCATTTTTTAAGGACTCTGCTGAAGCATTTGAGGACTCTGCTGCATTATTTAAGCACTTTGCTGCGGTATTTAAGGACTCTGTTGCATTATTTAAGGACTTTGTTGCATTATTTAAGGACTCTGCTGCATTAGTTAAGGACTTTGCTGCATTATTTAAGGACTCTGCTGCATTATTTACCGACGTTGTTGCATTATTTAAGAACTGTGCTGCTTTATTTAAGGACTTTGCATTATTTAAGGACTATGCTGCATTATTTAATGACTTTGCTGAAGCATTTGAGGACTCTGCTGCATTATTAGAGGACTCTGCTGCATTATTTAATGACTTTGTTGGATTTTTTAAGGACTCTGCTGCATTATTTAAGGACTTTGCTGCATTATTTAAGGACTCTGCTGCATTATTTAAGGACTTTGTTGCATTATTTAAGGACTCTAATGCATTATTTAAGGACTTTGCTGCAATATTTAAGGACTCTGCTTCAGTATTTAAGGACTCTGCTGCGTTATTTAAGGACGTTGTTGCATTATTTAGGGACTCTGCTGCATTATTTAATGACTTTACTGCATTATTTAAGGACTCTGCTGCATTATTTAAGGACTTTCTTGCATTATTTAAGGACTCTGCTGCATTAGTTAAGGACTTTGCTGCATTATTTAAGGACTCTGCTGCATTATTTAACGACGTTGTTGCATTACTTAAGAACTGTGCTGCATTATTTAAGGACTTTGCTGCATTATTTAAGGACTATGCTGCATTATTTAATGACTTTGCTGAAGCATTTGAGGACTCTGCTGCATTATTAGAGGACTCTGCTGCATTATTTAAGGACTTGCTGCATTATTTAATGACTTTGTTGGATTTTTTTATGGACTCTGCTGCATTATTTAAGGAATTTGCTGCTATATTAAAGGACTCTGCTTCAGTATTTAAGGACTCTGCTGCGGTATTTCAGGACTCTGCTGCATTATTTAAGGACTCTGCTGCATTATTTAAGGACTTTGCTGCATTATTTAAGGAATCTGCTGCATTATTTAAGGACTTTGTTGCATTATCTAAGGACTCTGCTGCATTATTGAAGGACTTTGCTGCAATATTTAAGGACTCTTCTTCAGTATTTAAGGACTCTGCTGCATTATTTAAGGACTTTGCTGCATTATTTAACGACTTTGTTGCATTATTTAAGTACTCTGCTGCATTATTTAAGGACTTTGTTGCATTATTTAAGGACTCTGCTGCTTTATTTAAGGACTTTGTTGCATTATCTAAGGACTCTGCTGCATTATTGAAGGACTTTGCTGCAATATTTAAGGACTCTGCTTCAGTATTTAAGGACTCTGCTGCATTATTTAAGGACTCTGCTGCATTATTTAAGGACTTTGTTGCATTATTTAAGGACTCTGCTGCATTATTTAAGGACTTTGCTGCAATATTTAAGGACTCTGCTTCAGTATTTAAGGACTCTGCTGCATTATTTAAGGACTTTGCTGCATTATTTAAGGACTTTGTTGCATTATTTAAGTACTCTGCTGCATTATTTAAGGACTTTGTTGCATTATTTAAGGACTCTGCTGCATTAGATAAGGACTTTGTTGCATTATCTAAGGACTCTGCTGCATTATTGAAGGACTTTGCTGCAATATTTAAGGACTCTGCTTCAGTATTTAAGGACTCTGCTGCATTATTTAAGGACTTTGTTGCATTATTTAAGGACTCTGCTGCATTATTTAAGGACTTTGTTGCATTATTTAAGGACTCTGCTGCATTATTTAAGGACTTTGCTGCAATATTTAAGGACTCTGCTTCAGTATTTAAGGACTCTGCTGCATTATTTAAGGACTTTGTTGCATGATTTAAGGACTCTGCTGCATTATTTAAGGACTTTGCTGCATTATTTAAGGACTTTGCTGCATTTTTTAAGGACTCTGCTGAAGCATTTGAGGACTCTGCTGCATTATTTAAGCACTTTGCTGCGGTATTTAAGGACTCTGTTGCATTATTTAAGGACTTTGTTGCATTATTTAAGGACTCTGCTGCATTAGTTAAGGACTTTGCTGCATTATTTAAGGACTCTGCTGCATTATTTACCGACGTTGTTGCATTATTTAAGAACTGTGCTGCTTTATTTAAGGACTTTGCATTATTTAAGGACTATGCTGCATTATTTAATGACTTTGCTGAAGCATTTGAGGACTCTGCTGCATTATTAGAGGACTCTGCTGCATTATTTAATGACTTTGTTGGATTTTTTAAGGACTTTGCTGCATTATTTAAGGAATTTGCTGCTATATTAAAGGACTCTGCTTCAGTATTTAAGGACTCTGCTGCGGTATTTAAGGACTCTGCTGCATTATTTAAGGACTCTGCTGCATTATTTAAGGACTTTGCTGCATTATTTAAGGACTCTGCTGCATTATTTAAGGACTTTGTTGCATTATTTAAGGACTCTAATGCATTATTTAAGGACTTTGCTGCAATATTTAAGGACTCTGCTTCAGTATTTAAGGACTCTGCTGCATTATTTAAGGACGTTGTTGCATTATTTAAGGACTCTGCTGCATTATTTAAGGACTTTACTGCATTATTTAAGGACTCTGCTGCATTATTTAAGGACTTTCTTGCATTATTTAAGGACTCTGCTGCATTAGTTAAGGACTTTGCTGCATTATTTAAGGACTCTGCTGCATTATTTAACGACGTTGTTGCATTACTTAAGAACTGTGCTGCATTATTTAAGGACTTTGCTGCATTATTTAAGGACTATGCTGCATTATTTAATGACTTTGCTGAAGCATTTGAGGACTCTGCTGCATTATTAGAGGACTCTGCTGCATTATTAAATGACTTTGTTGGATTTTTTAAGGACTCTGCTGCATTATTTGAGGACTCTGTTGCATTATTTAAGGAATTTGCTGCTATATTAAAGGACTCTGCTTCAGTATTTAAGGACTCTGCTGCGGTATTTCAGGACTCTGCTGCATTATTTAAGGACTCTGCTGCATTATTTAAGGACTTTGCTGCATTATTTAAGGAATCTGCTGCATTATTTAAGGACTTTGTTGCATTATCTAAGGACTCTGCTGCATTATTGAAGGACTTTGCTGCAATATTTAAGGACTCTGCTTCAGTATTTAAGGACTCTGCTGCATTATTTAAGGACTTTGTTGCATTATTTAAGGACTCTGCTGCATTATTTAAGGACTTTGTTGCATTATTTAAGGACTCTGCTGCATTATTTAAGGACTTTGCTGCAATATTTAAGGACTCTGCTTCAGTATTTAAGGACTCTGCTGCATTATTTAAGGACTTTGTTGCATTATTTAAGGACTCTGCTGCATTATTTAAGGACTTTGCTGCATTATTTAAGGACTTTGTTGCATTATTTAAGTACTCTGCTGCATTATTTAAGGACTTTGTTGCATTATTTAAGGACTCTGCTGCATTATTTAAGGACTTTGCTGCAATATTTAAGGACTCTGCTTCAGTATTTAAGGACTCTGCTGCATTATTTAAGGACTTTGCTGCATTATTTAAGGACTTTGTTGCATTATTTAAGTACTCTGCTGCATTATTTAAGGACTTTGTTGCATTATTTAAGGACTCTGCTGCATTATTTAAGGACTTTGTTGCATTATCTAAGGACTCTGCTGCATTATTGAAAGACTTTGCTGCAATATTTAAGGACTCTGCTTCAGTATTTAAGGACTCTGCTGCATTATTTAAGGACTTTGTTGCATTATTTAAGGACTCTGCTGCATTATTTAAGGACTTTGTTGCATTATTTAAGGACTCTGCTGCATTATTTAAGGACTTTGCTGCAATATTTAAGGACTCTGCTTCAGTATTTAAGGACTCTGCTGCATTATTTAAGGACTTTGTTGCATTATTTAAGGACTCTGCTGCATTATTTAAGGACTTTGCTGCATTATTTAAGGACTCTGCTGCATTTTTTAAGGACTCTGCTGAAGCATTTGAGGACTCTGCTGCATTATTTAAGCACTTTGCTGCGGTATTTAAGGACTCTGTTGCATTATTTAAGGACTTTGTTGCATTATTTAAGGACTCTGCTGCATTAGTTAAGGACTTTGCTGCATTATTTAAGGACTCTGCTGCATTATTTACCGACGTTGTTGCATTATTTAAGAACTGTGCTGCTTTATTTAAGGACTTTGCATTATTTAAGGACTATGCTGCATTATTTAATGACTTTGCTGAAGCATTTGAGGACTCTGCTGCATTATTAGAGGACTCTGCTGCATTATTAAATGACTTTGTTGGATTTTTTAAGGACTCTGCTGCATTATTTGAGGACTCTGTTGCATTATTTAAGGACTTTGCTGATTTATTTAAGGACGTTGTTGGATTATTTAAGGACTCTGCTGTATTATTTAAGGAATTTGCTGCATATTTAAAGAATTTGCTCCATTATTTAAGGACTCTGCTGCATTATTTATTCACTCTGCTGAAGTATTTGAGGACTCTGCTGCATTATTTAAGGACTCTGCTGCATTATTTAAGGACTTTGTTGCATTATTTAAGGACTCTGCTGCATTATTTAAGGACTTTGCTGCAATATTTAAGGACTCTGCTTCAGTATTTAAGGACTCTGCTGCATTATTTAAGGACTTTGCTGCATTATTTAAGGACTTTGTTGCATTATTTAAGTACTCTGCTGCATTATTTAAGGACTTTGTTGCATTATTTAAGGACTCTGCTGCATTATTTAAGGACTTTGCTGCAATATTTAAGGACTCTGCTTCAGTATTTAAGGACTCTGCTGCATTATTTAAGGACTTTGCTGCATTATTTAAGGACTTTGTTGCATTATTTAAGTACTCTGCTGCATTATTTAAGGACTTTGTTGCATTATTTAAGGACTCTGCTGCATTATTTAAGGACTTTGCTGCAATATTTAAGGACTCTGCTTCAGTATTTAAGGACTCTGCTGCATTATTTAAGGACTTTGCTGCATTATTTAAGGACTTTGTTGCATTATTTAAGTACTCTGCTGCATTATTTAAGGACTTTGTTGCATTATTTAAGGACTCTGCTGCATTATTTAAGGACTTTGTTGCATTATCTAAGGACTCTGCTGCATTATTGAAGGACTTTGCTGCAATATTTAAGGACTCTGCTTCAGTATTTAAGGACTCTGCTGCATTATTTAAGGACTTTGTTGCATTATTTAAGGACTCTGCTGCATTATTTAAGGACTTTGTTGCATTATTTAAGGACTCTGCTGCATTATTTAAGGACTTTGCTGCAATATTTAAGGACTCTGCTTCAGTATTTAAGGACTCTGCTGCATTATTTAAGGACTTTGTTGCATTATTTAAGGACTCTGCTGCATTATTTAAGGACTTTGCTGCATTATTTAAGGACTCTGCTGCATTTTTTAAGGACTCTGCTGAAGCATTTGAGGACTCTGCTGCATTATTTAAGCACTTTGCTGCGGTATTTAAGGACTCTGTTGCATTATTTAAGGACTTTGTTGCATTATTTAAGGACTCTGCTGCATTAGTTAAGGACTTTGCTGCATTATTTAAGGACTCTGCTGCATTATTTACCGACGTTGTTGCATTATTTAAGAACTGTGCTGCTTTATTTAAGGACTTTGCATTATTTAAGGACTATGCTGCATTATTTAATGACTTTGCTGAAGCATTTGAGGACTCTGCTGCATTATTAGAGGACTCTGCTGCATTATTAAATGACTTTGTTGGATTTTTTAAGGACTCTGCTGCATTATTTGAGGACTCTGTTGCATTATTTAAGGACTTTGCTGCTTTATTTAAGGACGTTGTTGGATTATTTAAGGACTCTGCTGTATTATTTAAGGAATTTGCTGCATATTTAAAGAATTTGCTCCATTATTTAAGGACTCTGCTGCATTATTTATTCACTCTGCTGAAGTATTTGAGGACTCTGCTGCATTATTTAAGGACTCTGCTGCATTATTTAAGGACTTTGTTGCATTATTTAAGGACTCTGCTGCATTATTTAAGGACTTTGCTGCAATATTTAAGGACTCTGCTTCAGTATTTAAGGACTCTGCTGCATTATTTAAGGACTTTGCTGCATTATTTAAGGACTTTGTTGCATTATTTAAGTACTCTGCTGCATTATTTAAGGACTTTGTTGCATTATTTAAGGACTCTGCTGCATTATTTAAGGATTTTGTTGCATTATCTAAGGACTCTGCTGCATTATTGAAGGACTTTGCTGCAATATTTAAGGACTCTGCTTCAGTATTTAAGGACTCTGCTGCATTATTTAAGGACTTTGTTGCATTATTTAAGGACTCTGCTGCATTATTTAAGGACTTTGCTGCATTATTTAAGGACTTTGCTGCATTTTTTAAGGACTCTGCTGAAGCATTTGAGGACTCTGCTGCATTATTTAAGCACTTTGCTGCGGTATTTAAGGACTCTGTTGCATTATTTAAGGACTTTGTTGCATTATTTAAGGACTCTGCTGCATTAGTTAAGGACTTTGCTGCATTATTTAAGGACTCTGCTGCATTATTTACCGACGTTGTTGCATTATTTAAGAACTGTGCTGCTTTATTTAAGGACTTTGCATTATTTAAGGACTATGCTGCATTATTTAATGACTTTGCTGAAGCATTTGAGGACTCTGCTGCATTATTAGAGGACTCTGCTGCATTATTTAATGACTTTGTTGGATTTTTTAAGGACTCTGCTGCATTATTTAAGGACTTTGCTGCATTATTTAAGGACTCTGCTGCATTATTTAAGGACTTTGCTGCATTATTTAAGGATTCTAATGCATTATTTAAGGACTTTGCTGCAATATTTAAGGACTCTGCTTCAGTATTTAAGGACTCTGCTGCATTATTTAAGGACGTTGTTGCATTATTTAGGGACTCTGCTGCATTATTTAATGACTTTACTGCATTATTTAAGGACTCTGCTGCATTATTTAAGGACTTTCTTGCATTATTTAAGGACTCTGCTGCATTAGTTAAGGACTTTGCTGCATTATTTAAGGACTCTGCTGCATTATTTAACGACGTTGTTGCATTACTTAAGAACTGTGCTGCATTATTTAAGGACTTTGCTGCATTATTTAAGGACTATGCTGCATTATTTAATGACTTTGCTGAAGCATTTGAGGACTCTGCTGCATTATTAGAGGACTCTGCTGCATTATTTAAGGACTTGCTGCATTATTTAATGACTTTGTTGGATTTTTTTATGGACTCTGCTGCATTATTTAAGGAATTTGCTGCTATATTAAAGGACTCTGCTTCAGTATTTAAGGACTCTGCTGCGGTATTTCAGGACTCTGCTGCATTATTTAAGGACTCTGCTGCATTATTTAAGGACTTTGCTGCATTATTTAAGGAATCTGCTGCATTATTTAAGGACTTTGTTGCATTATCTAAGGACTCTGCTGCATTATTGAAGGACTTTGCTGCAATATTTAAGGACTCTGCTTCAGTATTTAAGGACTCTGCTGCATTATTTAAGGACTTTGCTGCATTATTTAAGGACTTTGTTGCATTATTTAAGTACTCTGCTGCATTATTTAAGGACTTTGTTGCATTATTTAAGGACTCTGCTGCTTTATTTAAGGACTTTGTTGCATTATCTAAGGACTCTGCTGCATTATTGAAGGACTTTGCTGCAATATTTAAGGACTCTGCTTCAGTATTTAAGGACTCTGCTGCATTATTTAAGGACTTTGTTGCATTATTTAAGGACTCTGCTGCATTATTTAAGGACTCTGTTGCATTATTTAAGGACTCTGCTGCATTATTTAAGGACTTTGCTGCAATATTTAAGGACTCTGCTTCAGTATTTAAGGACTCAGCTGCATTATTTAAGGACTTTGTTGCATTATTTAAGGACTCTGCTGCATTATTTAAGGACTTTGCTGCATTATTTAAGGACTCTGCTGCATTTTTTAAGGACTCTGCTGAAGCATTTGAGGACTCTGCTGCATTATTTAAGCACTTTGCTGCGGTATTTAAGGACTCTGTTGCATTATTTAAGGACTTTGTTGCATTATTTAAGGACTCTGCTGCATTAGTTAAGGACTTTGCTGCATTATTTAAGGACTCTGCTGCATTATTTACCGACGTTGTTGCATTATTTAAGAACAGTGCTGCTTTATTTAAGGACTTTGCATTATTTAAGGACTATGCTGCATTATTTAATGACTTTGCTGAAGCATTTGAGGACTCTGCTGCATTATTAGAGGACTCTGCTGCATTATTTGAGGACTCTGTTGCATTATTTAAGGACTTTGCTGCTTTATTTAAGGACGTTGTTGGATTATTTAAGGACTCTGCTGTATTATTTAAGGAATTTGCTGCATATTTAAAGAATTTGCTCCATTATTTAAGGACTCTGCTGCATTATTTATTCACTCTGCTGAAGTATTTGAGGACTCTGCTGCATTATTTAAGGACTCTGCTGCATTATTTAAGGACTTTGTTGCATTATTTAAGGACTCTGCTGCATTATTTAAGGACTTTGCTGCAATATTTAAGGACTCTGCTTCAGTATTTAAGGACTCTGCTGCATTATTTAAGGACTTTGCTGCATTATTTAAGGACTTTGTTGCATTATTTAAGTACTCTGCTGCATTATTTAAGGACTTTGTTGCATTATTTAAGGACTCTGCTGCATTATTTAAGGACTTTGCTGCAATATTTAAGGACTCTGCTTCAGTATTTAAGGACTCTGCTGCATTATTTAAGGACTTTGTTGCATTATTTAAGGACTCTGCTGCATTATTTAAGGACTTTGTTGCATTATTTAAGGACTCTGCTGCATTATTTAAGGACTTTGCTGCAATATTTAAGGACTCTGCTTCAGTATTTAAGGACTCTGCTGCATTATTTAAGGACTTTGTTGCATTATTTAAGGACTCTGCTGCATTATTTAAGGACTTTGCTGCATTATTTAAGGACTCTGCTGCATTTTTTAAGGACTCTGCTGAAGCATTTGAGGACTCTGCTGCATTATTTAAGCACTTTGCTGCGGTATTTAAGGACTCTGTTGCATTATTTAAGGACTTTGTTGCATTATTTAAGGACTCTGCTGCATTAGTTAAGGACTTTGCTGCATTATTTAAGGACTCTGCTGCATTATTTACCGACATTGTTGCATTATTTAAGAACTGTGCTGCTTTATTTAAGGACTTTGCATTATTTAAGGACTATGCTGCATTATTTAATGACTTTGCTGAAGCATTTGAGGACTCTGCTGCATTATTAGAGGACTCTGCTGCATTATTAAATGACTTTGTTGGATTTTTTAAGGACTCTGCTGCATTATTTGAGGACTCTGTTGCATTATTTAAGGACTTTGCTGCTTTATTTAAGGACGTTGTTGGATTATTTAAGGACTCTGCTGTATTATTTAAGGAATTTGCTGCATATTTAAAGAATTTGCTCCATTATTTAAGGACTCTGCTGCATTATTTATTCACTCTGCTGAAGTATTTGAGGACTCTGCTGCATTATTTAAGGACTCTGCTGCATTATTTAAGGACTTTGTTGCATTATTTAAGGACTCTGCTGCATTATTTAAGGACTTTGCTGCAATATTTAAGGACTCTGCTTCAGTATTTAAGGACTCTGCTGCATTATTTAAGGACTTTGCTGCATTATTTAAGGACTTTGTTGCATTATTTAAGTACTCTGCTGCATTATTTAAGGACTTTGTTGCATTATTTAAGGACTCTGCTGCATTAGATAAGGACTTTGTTGCATTATCTAAGGACTCTGCTGCATTATTGAAGGACTTTGCTGCAATATTTAAGGACTCTGCTTCAGTATTTAAGGACTCTGCTGCATTATTTAAGGACTTTGTTGCATTATTTAAGGACTCTGCTGCATTATTTAAGGACTTTGTTGCATTATTTAAGGACTCTGCTGCATTATTTAAGGACTTTGCTGCAATATTTAAGGACTCTGCTTCAGTATTTAAGGACTCTGCTGCATTATTTAAGGACTTTGTTGCATTATTTAAGGACTCTGCTGCATTATTTAAGGACTTTGCTGCATTATTTAAGGACTCTGCTGCATTTTTTAAGGACTCTGCTGAAGCATTTGAGGACTCTGCTGCATTATTTAAGCACTTTGCTGCGGTATTTAAGGACTCTGTTGCATTATTTAAGGACTTTGTTGCATTATTTAAGGACTCTGCTGCATTAGTTAAGGACTTTGCTGCATTATTTAAGGACTCTGCTGCATTATTTAAGGACTTTGCTGCAATATTTAAGGACTCTGCTTCAGTATTTAAGGACTCTGCTGCATTATTTAAGGACTTTGCTGCATTATTTAAGGACTTTGTTGCATTATTTAAGTACTCTGCTGCATTATTTAAGGACTTTGTTGCATTATTTAAGGACTCTGCTGCATTAGATAAGGACTTTGTTGCATTATCTAAGGACTCTGCTGCATTATTGAAGGACTTTGCTGCAATATTTAAGGACTCTGCTTCAGTATTTAAGGACTCTGCTGCATTATTTAAGGACTTTGTTGCATTATTTAAGGACTCTGCTGCATTATTTAAGGACTTTGTTGCATTATTTAAGGACTCTGCTGCATTATTTAAGGACTTTGCTGCAATATTTAAGGACTCTGCTTCAGTATTTAAGGACTCTGCTGCATTATTTAAGGACTTTGTTGCATTATTTAAGGACTCTGCTGCATTATTTAAGGACTTTGCTGCATTATTTAAGGACTCTGCTGCATTTTTTAAGGACTCTGCTGAAGCATTTGAGGACTCTGCTGCATTATTTAAGCACTTTGCTGCGGTATTTAAGGACTCTGTTGCATTATTTAAGGACTTTGTTGCATTATTTAAGGACTCTGCTGCATTAGTTAAGGACTTTGCTGCATTATTTAAGGACTCTGCTGCATTATTTACCGACGTTGTTGCATTGTTTAAGAACTGTGCTGCTTTATTTAAGGACTTTGCATTATTTAAGGACTATGCTGCATTATTTAATGACTTTGCTGAAGCATTTGAGGACTCTGCTGCATTATTAGAGGACTCTGCTGCATTATTAAATGACTTTGTTGGATTTTTTAAGGACTCTGCTGCATTATTTGAGGACTCTGTTGCATTATTTAAGGACTTTGCTGCTTTATTTAAGGACGTTGTTGGATTATTTAAGGACTCTGCTGTATTATTTAAGGAATTTGCTGCATATTTAAAGAATTTGCTCCATTATTTAAGGACTCTGCTGCATTATTTATTCACTCTGCTGAAGTATTTGAGGACTCTGCTGCATTATTTAAGGACTCTGCTGCATTATTTAAGGACTTTGTTGCATTATTTAAGGACTCTGCTGCATTAGTTAAGGACTTTGCTGCAATATTTAAGGACTCTGCTTCAGTATTTAAGGACTCTGCTGCATTATTTAAGGACTTTGCTGCATTATTTAAGGACTTTGTTGCATTATTTAAGTACTCTGCTGCATTATTTAAGGACTTTGTTGCATTATTTAAGGACTCTGCTGCATTATTTAAGGACTTTGCTGCAATATTTAAGGACTCTGCTTCAGTATTTAAGGACTCTGCTGCATTATTTAAGGACTTTGCTGCATTATTTAAGGACTTTGTTGCATTATTTAAGTACTCTGCTGCATTATTTAAGGACTTTGTTGCATTATTTAAGGACTCTGCTGCATTATTTAAGGACTTTGTTGCATTATCTAAGGACTCTGCTGCATTATTGAAAGACTTTGCTGCAATATTTAAGGACTCTGCTTCAGTATTTAAGGACTCTGCTGCATTATTTAAGGACTTTGTTGCATTATTTAAGGACTCTGCTGCATTATTTAAGGACTTTGTTGCATTATTTAAGGACTCTGCTGCATTATTTAAGGACTTTGCTGCAATATTTAAGGACTCTGCTTCAGTATTTAAGGACTCAGCTGCATTATTTAAGGACTTTGTTGCATTATTTAAGGACTCTGCTGCATTATTTAAGGACTTTGCTGCATTATTTAAGGACTCTGCTGCATTTTTTAAGGACTCTGCTGAAGCATTTGAGGACTCTGCTGCATTATTTAAGCACTTTGCTGCGGTATTTAAGGACTCTGTTGCATTATTTAAGGACTTTGTTGCATTATTTAAGGACTCTGCTGCATTAGTTAAGGACTTTGCTGCATTATTTAAGGACTCTGCTGCATTATTTACCGACGTTGTTGCATTATTTAAGAACTGTGCTGCTTTATTTAAGGACTTTGCATTATTTAAGGACTATGCTGCATTATTTAATGACTTTGCTGAAGCATTTGAGGACTCTGCTGCATTATTAGAGGACTCTGCTGCATTATTTGAGGACTCTGTTGCATTATTTAAGGACTTTGCTGCTTTATTTAAGGACGTTGTTGGATTATTTAAGGACTCTGCTGTATTATTTAAGGAATTTGCTGCATATTTAAAGAATTTGCTCCATTATTTAAGGACTCTGCTGCATTATTTATTCACTCTGCTGAAGTATTTGAGGACTCTGCTGCATTATTTAAGGACTCTGCTGCATTATTTAAGGACTTTGTTGCATTATTTAAGGACTCTGCTGCATTATTTAAGGACTTTGCTGCAATATTTAAGGACTCTGCTTCAGTATTTAAGGACTCTGCTGCATTATTTAAGGACTTTGCTGCATTATTTAAGGACTTTGTTGCATTATTTAAGTACTCTGCTGCATTATTTAAGGACTTTGTTGCATTATTTAAGGACTCTGCTGCATTATTTAAGGACTTTGTTGCATTATCTAAGGACTCTGCTGCATTATTGAAGGACTTTGCTGCAATATTTAAGGACTCTGCTTCAGTATTTAAGGACTCTGCTGCATTATTTAAGGACTTTGTTGCATTATTTAAGGACTCTGCTGCATTATTTAAGGACTTTGTTGCATTATTTAAGGACTCTGCTGCATTATTTAAGGACTTTGCTGCAATATTTAAGGACTCTGCTTCAGTATTTAAGGACTCTGCTGCATTATTTAAGGACTTTGTTGCATTATTTAAGGACTCTGCTGCATTATTTAAGGACTTTGCTGCATTATTTAAGGACTCTGCTGCATTTTTTAAGGACTCTGCTGAAGCATTTGAGGACTCTGCTGCATTATTTAAGCACTTTGCTGTGGTATTTAAGGACTCTGTTGCATTATTTAAGGACTTTGTTGCATTATTTAAGGACTCTGCTGCATTAGTTAAGGACTTTGCTGCATTATTTAAGGACTCTGCTGCATTATTTACCGACATTGTTGCATTATTTAAGAACTGTGCTGCTTTATTTAAGGACTTTGCATTATTTAAGGACTATGCTGCATTATTTAATGACTTTGCTGAAGCATTTGAGGACTCTGCTGCATTATTAGAGGACTCTGCTGCATTATTAAATGACTTTGTTGGATTTTTTAAGGACTCTGCTGCATTATTTGAGGACTCTGTTGCATTATTTAAGGACTTTGCTGCTTTATTTAAGGACGTTGTTGGATTATTTAAGGACTCTGCTGTATTATTTAAGGAATTTGCTGCATATTTAAAGAATTTGCTCCATTATTTAAGGACTCTGCTGCATTATTTATTCACTCTGCTGAAGTATTTGAGGACTCTGCTGCATTATTTAAGGACTCTGCTGCATTATTTAAGGACTTTGTTGCATTATTTAAGGACTCTGCTGCATTATTTAAGGACTTTGCTGCAATATTTAAGGACTCTGCTTCAGTATTTAAGGACTCTGCTGCATTATTTAAGGACTTTGCTGCATTATTTAAGGACTTTGTTGCATTATTTAAGTACTCTGCTGCATTATTTAAGGACTTTGTTGCATTATTTAAGGACTCTGCTGCATTAGATAAGGACTTTGTTGCATTATCTAAGGACTCTGCTGCATTATTGAAGGACTTTGCTGCAATATTTAAGGACTCTGCTTCAGTATTTAAGGACTCTGCTGCATTATTTAAGGACTTTGTTGCATTATTTAAGGACTCTGCTGCATTATTTAAGGACTTTGTTGCATTATTTAAGGACTCTGCTGCATTATTTAAGGACTTTGCTGCAATATTTAAGGA
This sequence comes from Phyllobates terribilis, assembly GCF_046119375.1. Lineage (NCBI taxonomy): Eukaryota > Metazoa > Chordata > Amphibia > Anura > Dendrobatidae > Phyllobates > Phyllobates terribilis. The sequence goes on along the minus strand of NW_027363068.1, from coordinate 2,080,598 downwards.
CTTTGCTTCAGTATTTAAGGACTCTGCTGCATTATTTAAGGACTTTGTTGCATTATTTAAGGACTCTGCTGCATTATTTAAGGACTTTGCTGCATTATTTAAGGACTCTGCTGCATTTTTTAAGGACTCTGCTGAAGCATTTGAGGACTCTGCTGCATTATTTAAGCACTTTGCTGCGGTATTTAAGGACTCTGTTGCATTATTTAAGGACTTTGTTGCATTATTTAAGGACTCTGCTGCATTAGTTAAGGACTTTGCTGCATTATTTAAGGACTCTGCTGCATTATTTAAGGACTTTGCTGCAATATTTAAGGACTCTGCTTCAGTATTTAAGGACTCTGCTGCATTATTTAAGGACTTTGCTGCATTATTTAAGGACTTTGTTGCATTATTTAAGTACTCTGCTGCATTATTTAAGGACTTTGTTGCATTATTTAAGGACTCTGCTGCATTAGATAAGGACTTTGTTGCATTATCTAAGGACTCTGCTGCATTATTGAAGGACTTTGCTGCAATATTTAAGGACTCTGCTTCAGTATTTAAGGACTCTGCTGCATTATTTAAGGACTTTGTTGCATTATTTAAGGACTCTGCTGCATTATTTAAGGACTTTGTTGCATTATTTAAGGACTCTGCTGCATTATTTAAGGACTTTGCTGCAATATTTAAGGACTCTGCTTCAGTATTTAAGGACTCTGCTGCATTATTTAAGGACTTTGTTGCATTATTTAAGGACTCTGCTGCATTATTTAAGGACTTTGCTGCATTATTTAAGGACTCTGCTGCATTTTTTAAGGACTCTGCTGAAGCATTTGAGGACTCTGCTGCATTATTTAAGCACTTTGCTGCGGTATTTAAGGACTCTGTTGCATTATTTAAGGACTTTGTTGCATTATTTAAGGACTCTGCTGCATTAGTTAAGGACTTTGCTGCATTATTTAAGGACTCTGCTGCATTATTTACCGACGTTGTTGCATTATTTAAGAACTGTGCTGCTTTATTTAAGGACTTTGCATTATTTAAGGACTATGCTGCATTATTTAATGACTTTGCTGAAGCATTTGAGGACTCTGCTGCATTATTAGAGGACTCTGCTGCATTATTAAATGACTTTGTTGGATTTTTTAAGGACTCTGCTGCATTATTTGAGGACTCTGTTGCATTATTTAAGGACTTTGCTGCTTTATTTAAGGACGTTGTTGGATTATTTAAGGACTCTGCTGTATTATTTAAGGAATTTGCTGCATATTTAAAGAATTTGCTCCATTATTTAAGGACTCTGCTGCATTATTTATTCACTCTGCTGAAGTATTTGAGGACTCTGCTGCATTATTTAAGGACTCTGCTGCATTATTTAAGGACTTTGTTGCATTATTTAAGGACTCTGCTGCATTAGTTAAGGACTTTGCTGCAATATTTAAGGACTCTGCTTCAGTATTTAAGGACTCTGCTGCATTATTTAAGGACTTTGCTGCATTATTTAAGGACTTTGTTGCATTATTTAAGTACTCTGCTGCATTATTTAAGGACTTTGTTGCATTATTTAAGGACTCTGCTGCATTATTTAAGGACTTTGCTGCAATATTTAAGGACTCTGCTTCAGTATTTAAGGACTCTGCTGCATTATTTAAGGACTTTGCTGCATTATTTAAGGACTTTGTTGCATTATTTAAGTACTCTGCTGCATTATTTAAGGACTTTGTTGCATTATTTAAGGACTCTGCTGCATTATTTAAGGACTTTGTTGCATTATCTAAGGACTCTGCTGCATTATTGAAAGACTTTGCTGCAATATTTAAGGACTCTGCTTCAGTATTTAAGGACTCTGCTGCATTATTTAAGGACTTTGTTGCATTATTTAAGGACTCTGCTGCATTATTTAAGGACTTTGTTGCATTATTTAAGGACTCTGCTGCATTATTTAAGGACTTTGCTGCAATATTTAAGGACTCTGCTTCAGTATTTAAGGACTCTGCTGCATTATTTAAGGACTTTGTTGCATTATTTAAGGACTCTGCTGCATTATTTAAGGACTTTGCTGCATTATTTAAGGACTCTGCTGCATTTTTTAAGGACTCTGCTGAAGCATTTGAGGACTCTGCTGCATTATTTAAGCACTTTGCTGCGGTATTTAAGGACTCTGTTGCATTATTTAAGGACTTTGTTGCATTATTTAAGGACTCTGCTGCATTAGTTAAGGACTTTGCTGCATTATTTAAGGACTCTGCTGCATTATTTACCGACGTTGTTGCATTATTTAAGAACTGTGCTGCTTTATTTAAGGACTTTGCATTATTTAAGGACTATGCTGCATTATTTAATGACTTTGCTGAAGCATTTGAGGACTCTGCTGCATTATTAGAGGACTCTGCTGCATTATTAAATGACTTTGTTGGATTTTTTAAGGACTCTGCTGCATTATTTGAGGACTCTGTTGCATTATTTAAGGACTTTGCTGCTTTATTTAAGGACGTTGTTGGATTATTTAAGGACTCTGCTGTATTATTTAAGGAATTTGCTGCATATTTAAAGAATTTGCTCCATTATTTAAGGACTCTGCTGCATTATTTATTCACTCTGCTGAAGTATTTGAGGACTCTGCTGCATTATTTAAGGACTCTGCTGCATTATTTAAGGACTTTGTTGCATTATTTAAGGACTCTGCTGCATTATTTAAGGACTTTGCTGCAATATTTAAGGACTCTGCTTCAGTATTTAAGGACTCTGCTGCATTATTTAAGGACTTTGCTGCATTATTTAAGGACTTTGTTGCATTATTTAAGTACTCTGCTGCATTATTTAAGGACTTTGTTGCATTATTTAAGGACTCTGCTGCATTAGATAAGGACTTTGTTGCATTATCTAAGGACTCTGCTGCATTATTGAAGGACTTTGCTGCAATATTTAAGGACTCTGCTTCAGTATTTAAGGACTCTGCTGCATTATTTAAGGACTTTGTTGCATTATTTAAGGACTCTGCTGCATTATTTAAGGACTTTGTTGCATTATTTAAGGACTCTGCTGCATTATTTAAGGACTTTGCTGCAATATTTAAGGACTCTGCTTCAGTATTTAAGGACTCTGCTGCATTATTTAAGGACTTTGTTGCATTATTTAAGGACTCTGCTGCATTATTTAAGGACTTTGCTGCATTATTTAAGGACTCTGCTGCATTTTTTAAGGACTCTGCTGAAGCATTTGAGGACTCTGCTGCATTATTTAAGCACTTTGCTGCGGTATTTAAGGACTCTGTTGCATTATTTAAGGACTTTGTTGCATTATTTAAGGACTCTGCTGCATTAGTTAAGGACTTTGCTGCATTATTTAAGGACTCTGCTGCATTATTTAAGGACTTTGCTGCAATATTTAAGGACTCTGCTTCAGTATTTAAGGACTCTGCTGCATTATTTAAGGACTTTGCTGCATTATTTAAGGACTTTGTTGCATTATTTAAGTACTCTGCTTCATTATTTAAGGACTTTGTTGCATTATTTAAGGACTCTGCTGCATTAGATAAGGACTTTGTTGCATTATCTAAGGACTCTGCTGCATTATTGAAGGACTTTGCTGCAATATTTAAGGACTCTGCTTCAGTATTTAAGGACTCTGCTGCATTATTTAAGGACTTTGTTGCATTATTTAAGGACTCTGCTGCATTATTTAAGGACTTTGTTGCATTATTTAAGGACTCTGCTGCATTATTTAAGGACTTTGCTGCAATATTTAAGGACTCTGCTTCAGTATTTAAGGACTCTGCTGCATTATTTAAGGACTTTGTTGCATTATTTAAGGACTCTGCTGCATTATTTAAGGACTTTGCTGCATTATTTAAGGACTCTGCTGCATTTTTTAAGGACTCTGCTGAAGCATTTGAGGACTCTGCTGCATTATTTAAGCACTTTGCTGCGGTATTTAAGGACTCTGTTGCATTATTTAAGGACTTTGTTGCATTATTTAAGGACTCTGCTGCATTAGTTAAGGACTTTGCTGCATTATTTAAGGACTCTGCTGCATTATTTACCGACGTTGTTGCATTGTTTAAGAACTGTGCTGCTTTATTTAAGGACTTTGCATTATTTAAGGACTATGCTGCATTATTTAATGACTTTGCTGAAGCATTTGAGGACTCTGCTGCATTATTAGAGGACTCTGCTGCATTATTAAATGACTTTGTTGGATTTTTTAAGGACTCTGCTGCATTATTTGAGGACTCTGTTGCATTATTTAAGGACTTTGCTGCTTTATTTAAGGACGTTGTTGGATTATTTAAGGACTCTGCTGTATTATTTAAGGAATTTGCTGCATATTTAAAGAATTTGCTCCATTATTTAAGGACTCTGCTGCATTATTTATTCACTCTGCTGAAGTATTTGAGGACTCTGCTGCATTATTTAAGGACTCTGCTGCATTATTTAAGGACTTTGTTGCATTATTTAAGGACTCTGCTGCATTAGTTAAGGACTTTGCTGCAATATTTAAGGACTCTGCTTCAGTATTTAAGGACTCTGCTGCATTATTTAAGGACTTTGCTGCATTATTTAAGGACTTTGTTGCATTATTTAAGTACTCTGCTGCATTATTTAAGGACTTTGTTGCATTATTTAAGGACTCTGCTGCATTATTTAAGGACTTTGCTGCAATATTTAAGGACTCTGCTTCAGTATTTAAGGACTCTGCTGCATTATTTAAGGACTTTGCTGCATTATTTAAGGACTTTGTTGCATTATTTAAGTACTCTGCTGCATTATTTAAGGACTTTGTTGCATTATTTAAGGACTCTGCTGCATTATTTAAGGACTTTGTTGCATTATCTAAGGACTCTGCTGCATTATTGAAAGACTTTGCTGCAATATTTAAGGACTCTGCTTCAGTATTTAAGGACTCTGCTGCATTATTTAAGGACTTTGTTGCATTATTTAAGGACTCTGCTGCATTATTTAAGGACTTTGTTGCATTATTTAAGGACTCTGCTGCATTATTTAAGGACTTTGCTGCAATATTTAAGGACTCTGCTTCAGTATTTAAGGACTCAGCTGCATTATTTAAGGACTTTGTTGCATTATTTAAGGACTCTGCTGCATTATTTAAGGACTTTGCTGCATTATTTAAGGACTCTGCTGCATTTTTTAAGGACTCTGCTGAAGCATTTGAGGACTCTGCTGCATTATTTAAGCACTTTGCTGCGGTATTTAAGGACTCTGTTGCATTATTTAAGGACTTTGTTGCATTATTTAAGGACTCTGCTGCATTAGTTAAGGACTTTGCTGCATTATTTAAGGACTCTGCTGCATTATTTACCGACGTTGTTGCATTATTTAAGAACTGTGCTGCTTTATTTAAGGACTTTGCATTATTTAAGGACTATGCTGCATTATTTAATGACTTTGCTGAAGCATTTGAGGACTCTGCTGCATTATTAGAGGACTCTGCTGCATTATTTGAGGACTCTGTTGCATTATTTAAGGACTTTGCTGCTTTATTTAAGGACGTTGTTGGATTATTTAAGGACTCTGCTGTATTATTTAAGGAATTTGCTGCATATTTAAAGAATTTGCTCCATTATTTAAGGACTCTGCTGCATTATTTATTCACTCTGCTGAAGTATTTGAGGACTCTGCTGCATTATTTAAGGACTCTGCTGCATTATTTAAGGACTTTGTTGCATTATTTAAGGACTCTGCTGCATTATTTAAGGACTTTGCTGCAATATTTAAGGACTCTGCTTCAGTATTTAAGGACTCTGCTGCATTATTTAAGGACTTTGCTGCATTATTTAAGGACTTTGTTGCATTATTTAAGTACTCTGCTGCATTATTTAAGGACTTTGTTGCATTATTTAAGGACTCTGCTGCATTATTTAAGGACTTTGTTGCATTATCTAAGGACTCTGCTGCATTATTGAAGGACTTTGCTGCAATATTTAAGGACTCTGCTTCAGTATTTAAGGACTCTGCTGCATTATTTAAGGACTTTGTTGCATTATTTAAGGACTCTGCTGCATTATTTAAGGACTTTGTTGCATTATTTAAGGACTCTGCTGCATTATTTAAGGACTTTGCTGCAATATTTAAGGACTCTGCTTCAGTATTTAAGGACTCTGCTGCATTATTTAAGGACTTTGTTGCATTATTTAAGGACTCTGCTGCATTATTTAAGGACTTTGCTGCATTATTTAAGGACTCTGCTGCATTTTTTAAGGACTCTGCTGAAGCATTTGAGGACTCTGCTGCATTATTTAAGCACTTTGCTGTGGTATTTAAGGACTCTGTTGCATTATTTAAGGACTTTGTTGCATTATTTAAGGACTCTGCTGCATTAGTTAAGGACTTTGCTGCATTATTTAAGGACTCTGCTGCATTATTTACCGACATTGTTGCATTATTTAAGAACTGTGCTGCTTTATTTAAGGACTTTGCATTATTTAAGGACTATGCTGCATTATTTAATGACTTTGCTGAAGCATTTGAGGACTCTGCTGCATTATTAGAGGACTCTGCTGCATTATTAAATGACTTTGTTGGATTTTTTAAGGACTCTGCTGCATTATTTGAGGACTCTGTTGCATTATTTAAGGACTTTGCTGCTTTATTTAAGGACGTTGTTGGATTATTTAAGGACTCTGCTGTATTATTTAAGGAATTTGCTGCATATTTAAAGAATTTGCTCCATTATTTAAGGACTCTGCTGCATTATTTATTCACTCTGCTGAAGTATTTGAGGACTCTGCTGCATTATTTAAGGACTCTGCTGCATTATTTAAGGACTTTGTTGCATTATTTAAGGACTCTGCTGCATTATTTAAGGACTTTGCTGCAATATTTAAGGACTCTGCTTCAGTATTTAAGGACTCTGCTGCATTATTTAAGGACTTTGCTGCATTATTTAAGGACTTTGTTGCATTATTTAAGTACTCTGCTGCATTATTTAAGGACTTTGTTGCATTATTTAAGGACTCTGCTGCATTAGATAAGGACTTTGTTGCATTATCTAAGGACTCTGCTGCATTATTGAAGGACTTTGCTGCAATATTTAAGGACTCTGCTTCAGTATTTAAGGACTCTGCTGCATTATTTAAGGACTTTGTTGCATTATTTAAGGACTCTGCTGCATTATTTAAGGACTTTGTTGCATTATTTAAGGACTCTGCTGCATTATTTAAGGACTTTGCTGCAATATTTAAGGACTTTGCTTCAGTATTTAAGGACTCTGCTGCATTATTTAAGGACTTTGTTGCATTATTTAAGGACTCTGCTGCATTATTTAAGGACTTTGCTGCATTATTTAAGGACTCTGCTGCATTTTTTAAGGACTCTGCTGAAGCATTTGAGGACTCTGCTGCATTATTTAAGCACTTTGCTGCGGTATTTAAGGACTCTGTTGCATTATTTAAGGACTTTGTTGCATTATTTAAGGACTCTGCTGCATTAGTTAAGGACTTTGCTGCATTATTTAAGGACTCTGCTGCATTATTTAAGGACTTTGCTGCAATATTTAAGGACTCTGCTTCAGTATTTAAGGACTCTGCTGCATTATTTAAGGACTTTGCTGCATTATTTAAGGACTTTGTTGCATTATTTAAGTACTCTGCTGCATTATTTAAGGACTTTGTTGCATTATTTAAGGACTCTGCTGCATTAGATAAGGACTTTGTTGCATTATCTAAGGACTCTGCTGCATTATTGAAGGACTTTGCTGCAATATTTAAGGACTCTGCTTCAGTATTTAAGGACTCTGCTGCATTATTTAAGGACTTTGTTGCATTATTTAAGGACTCTGCTGCATTATTTAAGGACTTTGTTGCATTATTTAAGGACTCTGCTGCATTATTTAAGGACTTTGCTGCAATATTTAAGGACTCTGCTTCAGTATTTAAGGACTCTGCTGCATTATTTAAGGACTTTGTTGCATTATTTAAGGACTCTGCTGCATTATTTAAGGACTTTGCTGCATTATTTAAGGACTCTGCTGCATTTTTTAAGGACTCTGCTGAAGCATTTGAGGACTCTGCTGCATTATTTAAGCACTTTGCTGCGGTATTTAAGGACTCTGTTGCATTATTTAAGGACTTTGTTGCATTATTTAAGGACTCTGCTGCATTAGTTAAGGACTTTGCTGCATTATTTAAGGACTCTGCTGCATTATTTACCGACGTTGTTGCATTATTTAAGAACTGTGCTGCTTTATTTAAGGACTTTGCATTATTTAAGGACTATGCTGCATTATTTAATGACTTTGCTGAAGCATTTGAGGACTCTGCTGCATTATTAGAGGACTCTGCTGCATTATTAAATGACTTTGTTGGATTTTTTAAGGACTCTGCTGCATTATTTGAGGACTCTGTTGCATTATTTAAGGACTTTGCTGCTTTATTTAAGGACGTTGTTGGATTATTTAAGGACTCTGCTGTATTATTTAAGGAATTTGCTGCATATTTAAAGAATTTGCTCCATTATTTAAGGACTCTGCTGCATTATTTATTCACTCTGCTGAAGTATTTGAGGACTCTGCTGCATTATTTAAGGACTCTGCTGCATTATTTAAGGACTTTGTTGCATTATTTAAGGACTCTGCTGCATTAGTTAAGGACTTTGCTGCAATATTTAAGGACTCTGCTTCAGTATTTAAGGACTCTGCTGCATTATTTAAGGACTTTGCTGCATTATTTAAGGACTTTGTTGCATTATTTAAGTACTCTGCTGCATTATTTAAGGACTTTGTTGCATTATTTAAGGACTCTGCTGCATTATTTAAGGACTTTGCTGCAATATTTAAGGACTCTGCTTCAGTATTTAAGGACTCTGCTGCATTATTTAAGGACTTTGCTGCATTATTTAAGGACTTTGTTGCATTATTTAAGTACTCTGCTGCATTATTTAAGGACTTTGTTGCATTATTTAAGGACTCTGCTGCATTATTTAAGGACTTTGTTGCATTATCTAAGGACTCTGCTGCATTATTGAAAGACTTTGCTGCAATATTTAAGGACTCTGCTTCAGTATTTAAGGACTCTGCTGCATTATTTAAGGACTTTGTTGCATTATTTAAGGACTCTGCTGCATTATTTAAGGACTTTGTTGCATTATTTAAGGACTCTGCTGCATTATTTAAGGACTTTGCTGCAATATTTAAGGACTCTGCTTCAGTATTTAAGGACTCTGCTGCATTATTTAAGGACTTTGTTGCATTATTTAAGGACTCTGCTGCATTATTTAAGGACTTTGCTGCATTATTTAAGGACTCTGCTGCATTTTTTAAGGACTCTGCTGAAGCATTTGAGGACTCTGCTGCATTATTTAAGCACTTTGCTGCGGTATTTAAGGACTCTGTTGCATTATTTAAGGACTTTGTTGCATTATTTAAGGACTCTGCTGCATTAGTTAAGGACTTTGCTGCATTATTTAAGGACTCTGCTGCATTATTTACCGACGTTGTTGCATTATTTAAGAACTGTGCTGCTTTATTTAAGGACTTTGCATTATTTAAGGACTATGCTGCATTATTTAATGACTTTGCTGAAGCATTTGAGGACTCTGCTGCATTATTAGAGGACTCTGCTGCATTATTAAATGACTTTGTTGGATTTTTTAAGGACTCTGCTGCATTATTTGAGGACTCTGTTGCATTATTTAAGGACTTTGCTGCTTTATTTAAGGACGTTGTTGGATTATTTAAGGACTCTGCTGTATTATTTAAGGAATTTGCTGCATATTTAAAGAATTTGCTCCATTATTTAAGGACTCTGCTGCATTATTTATTCACTCTGCTGAAGTATTTGAGGACTCTGCTGCATTATTTAAGGACTCTGCTGCATTATTTAAGGACTTTGTTGCATTATTTAAGGACTCTGCTGCATTATTTAAGGACTTTGCTGCAATATTTAAGGACTCTGCTTCAGTATTTAAGGACTCTGCTGCATTATTTAAGGACTTTGCTGCATTATTTAAGGACTTTGTTGCATTATTTAAGTACTCTGCTGCATTATTTAAGGACTTTGTTGCATTATTTAAGGACTCTGCTGCATTATTTAAGGACTTTGCTGCAATATTTAAGGACTCTGCTTCAGTATTTAAGGACTCTGCTGCATTATTTAAGGACTTTGCTGCATTATTTAAGGACTTTGTTGCATTATTTAAGTACTCTGCTGCATTATTTAAGGACTTTGTTGCATTATTTAAGGACTCTGCTGCATTATTTAAGGACTTTGCTGCAATATTTAAGGACTCTGCTTCAGTATTTAAGGACTCTGCTGCATTATTTAAGGACTTTGCTGCATTATTTAAGGACTTTGTTGCATTATTTAAGTACTCTGCTGCATTATTTAAGGACTTTGTTGCATTATTTAAGGACTCTGCTGCATTATTTAAGGACTTTGTTGCATTATCTAAGGACTCTGCTGCATTATTGAAGGACTTTGCTGCAATATTTAAGGACTCTGCTTCAGTATTTAAGGACTCTGCTGCATTATTTAAGGACTTTGTTGCATTATTTAAGGACTCTGCTGCATTATTTAAGGACTTTGTTGCATTATTTAAGGACTCTGCTGCATTATTTAAGGACTTTGCTGCAATATTTAAGGACTCTGCTTCAGTATTTAAGGACTCTGCTGCATTATTTAAGGACTTTGTTGCATTATTTAAGGACTCTGCTGCATTATTTAAGGACTTTGCTGCATTATTTAAGGACTCTGCTGCATTTTTTAAGGACTCTGCTGAAGCATTTGAGGACTCTGCTGCATTATTTAAGCACTTTGCTGCGGTATTTAAGGACTCTGTTGCATTATTTAAGGACTTTGTTGCATTATTTAAGGACTCTGCTGCATTAGTTAAGGACTTTGCTGCATTATTTAAGGACTCTGCTGCATTATTTACCGACGTTGTTGCATTATTTAAGAACTGTGCTGCTTTATTTAAGGACTTTGCATTATTTAAGGACTATGCTGCATTATTTAATGACTTTGCTGAAGCATTTGAGGACTCTGCTGCATTATTAGAGGACTCTGCTGCATTATTAAATGACTTTGTTGGATTTTTTAAGGACTCTGCTGCATTATTTGAGGACTCTGTTGCATTATTTAAGGACTTTGCTGCTTTATTTAAGGACGTTGTTGGATTATTTAAGGACTCTGCTGTATTATTTAAGGAATTTGCTGCATATTTAAAGAATTTGCTCCATTATTTAAGGACTCTGCTGCATTATTTATTCACTCTGCTGAAGTATTTGAGGACTCTGCTGCATTATTTAAGGACTCTGCTGCATTATTTAAGGACTTTGTTGCATTATTTAAGGACTCTGCTGCATTATTTAAGGACTTTGCTGCAATATTTAAGGACTCTGCTTCAGTATTTAAGGACTCTGCTGCATTATTTAAGGACTTTGCTGCATTATTTAAGGACTTTGTTGCATTATTTAAGTACTCTGCTGCATTATTTAAGGACTTTGTTGCATTATTTAAGGACTCTGCTGCATTATTTAAGGATTTTGTTGCATTATCTAAGGACTCTGCTGCATTATTGAAGGACTTTGCTGCAATATTTAAGGACTCTGCTTCAGTATTTAAGGACTCTGCTGCATTATTTAAGGACTTTGTTGCATTATTTAAGGACTCTGCTGCATTATTTAAGGACTTTGTTGTATTATCTAAGGACTCTGCTGCATTATTTAAGGACTTTGCTGCAATATTTAAGGACTCTGCTTCAGTATTTAAGGACTCTGCTGCATTATTTAAGGACTTTGTTGCATTATTTAAGGACTCTGCTGCATTATTTAAGGACTTTGCTGCATTATTTAAGGACTTTGCTGCATTTTTTAAGGACTCTGCTGAAGCATTTGAGGACTCTGCTGCATTATTTAAGCACTTTGCTGCGGTATTTAAGGACTCTGTTGCATTATTTAAGGACTTTGTTGCATTATTTAAGGACTCTGCTGCATTAGTTAAGGACTTTGCTGCATTATTTAAGGACTCTGCTGCATTATTTACCGACGTTGTTGCATTATTTAAGAACTGTGCTGCTTTATTTAAGGACTTTGCATTATTTAAGGACTATGCTGCATTATTTAATGACTTTGCTGAAGCATTTGAGGACTCTGCTGCATTATTAGAGGACTCTGCTGCATTATTTAATGACTTTGTTGGATTTTTTAAGGACTCTGCTGCATTATTTAAGGACTTTGCTGCATTATTTAAGGACTCTGCTGCATTATTTAAGGACTTTGCTGCATTATTTAAGGACTCTAATGCATTATTTAAGGACTTTGCTGCAATATTTAAGGACTCTGCTTCAGTATTTAAGGACTCTGCTGCATTATTTAAGGACGTTGTTGCATTATTTAGGGACTCTGCTGCATTATTTAATGACTTTACTGCATTATTTAAGGACTCTGCTGCATTATTTAAGGACTTTCTTGCATTATTTAAGGACTCTGCTGCATTAGTTAAGGACTTTGCTGCATTATTTAAGGACTCTGCTGCATTATTTAACGACGTTGTTGCATTACTTAAGAACTGTGCTGCATTATTTAAGGACTTTGCTGCATTATTTAAGGACTATGCTGCATTATTTAATGACTTTGCTGAAGCATTTGAGGACTCTGCTGCATTATTAGAGGACTCTGCTGCATTATTTAAGGACTTGCTGCATTATTTAATGACTTTGTTGGATTTTTTTATGGACTCTGCTGCATTATTTAAGGAATTTGCTGCTATATTAAAGGACTCTGCTTCAGTATTTAAGGACTCTGCTGCGGTATTTCAGGACTCTGCTGCATTATTTAAGGACTCTGCTGCATTATTTAAGGACTTTGCTGCATTATTTAAGGAATCTGCTGCATTATTTAAGGACTTTGTTGCATTATCTAAGGACTCTGCTGCATTATTGAAGGACTTTGCTGCAATATTTAAGGACTCTGCTTCAGTATTTAAGGACTCTGCTGCATTATTTAAGGACTTTGCTGCATTATTTAAGGACTTTGTTGCATTATTTAAGTACTCTGCTGCATTATTTAAGGACTTTGTTGCATTATTTAAGGACTCTGCTGCTTTATTTAAGGACTTTGTTGCATTATCTAAGGACTCTGCTGCATTATTGAAGGACTTTGCTGCAATATTTAAGGACTCTGCTTCAGTATTTAAGGACTCTGCTGCATTATTTAAGGACTTTGTTGCATTATTTAAGGACTCTGCTGCATTATTTAAGGACTTTGTTGCATTATTTAAGGACTCTGCTGCATTATTTAAGGACTTTGCTGCAATATTTAAGGACTCTGCTTCAGTATTTAAGGACTCAGCTGCATTATTTAAGGACTTTGTTGCATTATTTAAGGACTCTGCTGCATTATTTAAGGACTTTGCTGCATTATTTAAGGACTCTGCTGCATTTTTTAAGGACTCTGCTGAAGCATTTGAGGACTCTGCTGCATTATTTAAGCACTTTGCTGCGGTATTTAAGGACTCTGTTGCATTATTTAAGGACTTTGTTGCATTATTTAAGGACTCTGCTGCATTAGTTAAGGACTTTGCTGCATTATTTAAGGACTCTGCTGCATTATTTACCGACGTTGTTGCATTATTTAAGAACTGTGCTGCTTTATTTAAGGACTTTGCATTATTTAAGGACTATGCTGCATTATTTAATGACTTTGCTGAAGCATTTGAGGACTCTGCTGCATTATTAGAGGACTCTGTTGCATTATTTGAGGACTCTGTTGCATTATTTAAGGACTTTGCTGCTTTATTTAAGGACGTTGTTGGATTATTTAAGGACTCTGCTGTATTATTTAAGGAATTTGCTGCATATTTAAAGAATTTGCTCCATTATTTAAGGACTCTGCTGCATTATTTATTCACTCTGCTGAAGTATTTGAGGACTCTGCTGCATTATTTAAGGACTCTGCTGCATTATTTAAGGACTTTGTTGCATTATTTAAGGACTCTGCTGCATTATTTAAGGACTTTGCTGCAATATTTAAGGACTCTGCTTCAGTATTTAAGGACTCTGCTGCATTATTTAAGGACTTTGCTGCATTATTTAAGGACTTTGTTGCATTATTTAAGTACTCTGCTGCATTATTTAAGGACTTTGTTGCATTATTTAAGGACTCTGCTGCATTATTTAAGGACTTTGTTGCATTATCTAAGGACTCTGCTGCATTATTGAAGGACTTTGCTGCAATATTTAAGGACTCTGCTTCAGTATTTAAGGACTCTGCTGCATTATTTAAGGACTTTGTTGCATTATTTAAGGACTCTGCTGCATTATTTAAGGACTTTGTTGCATTATTTAAGGACTCTGCTGCATTATTTAAGGACTTTGCTGCAATATTTAAGGACTCTGCTTCAGTATTTAAGGACTCTGCTGCATTATTTAAGGACTTTGTTGCATTATTTAAGGACTCTGCTGCATTATTTAAGGACTTTGCTGCATTATTTAAGGACTCTGCTGCATTTTTTAAGGACTCTGCTGAAGCATTTGAGGACTCTGCTGCATTATTTAAGCACTTTGCTGCGGTATTTAAGGACTCTGTTGCATTATTTAAGGACTTTGTTGCATTATTTAAGGACTCTGCTGCATTAGTTAAGGACTTTGCTGCATTATTTAAGGACTCTGCTGCATTATTTACCGACATTGTTGCATTATTTAAGAACTGTGCTGCTTTATTTAAGGACTTTGCATTATTTAAGGACTATGCTGCATTATTTAATGACTTTGCTGAAGCATTTGAGGACTCTGCTGCATTATTAGAGGACTCTGCTGCATTATTAAATGACTTTGTTGGATTTTTTAAGGACTCTGCTGCATTATTTGAGGACTCTGTTGCATTATTTAAGGACTTTGCTGCTTTATTTAAGGACGTTGTTGGATTATTTAAGGACTCTGCTGTATTATTTAAGGAATTTGCTGCATATTTAAAGAATTTGCTCCATTATTTAAGGACTCTGCTGCATTATTTATTCACTCTGCTGAAGTATTTGAGGACTCTGCTGCATTATTTAAGGACTCTGCTGCATTATTTAAGGACTTTGTTGCATTATTTAAGGACTCTGCTGCATTATTTAAGGACTTTGCTGCAATATTTAAGGACTCTGCTTCAGTATTTAAGGACTCTGCTGCATTATTTAAGGACTTTGCTGCATTATTTAAGGACTTTGTTGCATTATTTAAGTACTCTGCTGCATTATTTAAGGACTTTGTTGCATTATTTAAGGACTCTGCTGCATTAGATAAGGACTTTGTTGCATTATCTAAGGACTCTGCTGCATTATTGAAGGACTTTGCTGCAATATTTAAGGACTCTGCTTCAGTATTTAAGGACTCTGCTGCATTATTTAAGGACTTTGTTGCATTATTTAAGGACTCTGCTGCATTATTTAAGGACTTTGTTGCATTATTTAAGGACTCTGCTGCATTATTTAAGGACTTTGCTGCAATATTTAAGGACTCTGCTTCAGTATTTAAGGACTCTGCTGCATTATTTAAGGACTTTGTTGCATTATTTAAGGACTCTGCTGCATTATTTAAGGACTTTGCTGCATTATTTAAGGACTCTGCTGCATTTTTTAAGGACTCTGCTGAAGCATTTGAGGACTCTGCTGCATTATTTAAGCACTTTGCTGCGGTATTTAAGGACTCTGTTGCATTATTTAAGGACTTTGTTGCATTATTTAAGGACTCTGCTGCATTAGTTAAGGACTTTGCTGCATTATTTAAGGACTCTGCTGCATTATTTAAGGACTTTGCTGCAATATCTAAGGACTCTGCTTCAGTATTTAAGGACTCTGCTGCATTATTTAAGGACTTTGCTGCATTATTTAAGGACTTTGTTGCATTATTTAAGTACTCTGCTGCATTATTTAAGGACTTTGTTGCATTATTTAAGGACTCTGCTGCATTAGATAAGGACTTTGTTGCATTATCTAAGGACTCTGCTGCATTATTGAAGGACTTTGCTGCAATATTTAAGGACTCTGCTTCAGTATTTAAGGACTCTGCTGCATTATTTAAGGACTTTGTTGCATTATTTAAGGACTCTGCTGCATTATTTAAGGACTTTGTTGCATTATTTAAGGACTCTGCTGCATTATTTAAGGACTTTGCTGCAATATTTAAGGACTCTGCTTCAGTATTTAAGGACTCTGCTGCATTATTTAAGGACTTTGTTGCATTATTTAAGGACTCTGCTGCATTATTTAAGGACTTTGCTGCATTATTTAAGGACTCTGCTGCATTTTTTAAGGACTCTGCTGAAGCATTTGAGGACTCTGCTGCATTATTTAAGCACTTTGCTGCGGTATTTAAGGACTCTGTTGCATTATTTAAGGACTTTGTTGCATTATTTAAGGACTCTGCTGCATTAGTTAAGGACTTTGCTGCATTATTTAAGGACTCTGCTGCATTATTTACCGACGTTGTTGCATTATTTAAGAACTGTGCTGCTTTATTTAAGGACTTTGCATTATTTAAGGACTATGCTGCATTATTTAATGACTTTGCTGAAGCATTTGAGGACTCTGCTGCATTATTAGAGGACTCTGCTGCATTATTAAATGACTTTGTTGGATTTTTTAAGGACTCTGCTGCATTATTTGAGGACTCTGTTGCATTATTTAAGGACTTTGCTGCTTTATTTAAGGACGTTGTTGGATTATTTAAGGGCTCTGCTGTATTATTTAAGGAATTTGCTGCATATTTAAAGAATTTGCTCCATTATTTAAGGACTCTGCTGCATTATTTATTCACTCTGCTGAAGTATTTGAGGACTCTGCTGCATTATTTAAGGACTCTGCTGCATTATTTAAGGACTTTGTTGCATTATTTAAGGACTCTGCTGCATTAGTTAAGGACTTTGCTGCAATATTTAAGGACTCTGCTTCAGTATTCAAGGACTCTGCTGCATTATTTAAGGACTTTGCTGCATTATTTAAGGACTTTGTTGCATTATTTAAGTACTCTGCTGCATTATTTAAGGACTTTGTTGCATTATTTAAGGACTCTGCTGCATTATTTAAGGACTTTGCTGCAATATTTAAGGACTCTGCTTCAGTATTTAAGGACTCTGCTGCATTATTTAAGGACTTTGCTGCATTATTTAAGGACTTTGTTGCATTATTTAAGTACTCTGCTGCATTATTTAAGGACTTTGTTGCATTATTTAAGGACTCTGCTGCATTATTTAAGGACTTTGTTGCATTATCTAAGGACTCTGCTGCATTATTGAAAGACTTTGCTGCAATATTTAAGGACTCTGCTTCAGTATTTAAGGACTCTGCTGCATTATTTAAGGACTTTGTTGCATTATTTAAGGACTCTGCTGCATTATTTAAGGACTTTGTTGCATTATTTAAGGACTCTGCTGCATTATTTAAGGACTTTGCTGCAATATTTAAGGACTCTGCTTCAGTATTTAAGGACTCTGCTGCATTATTTAAGGACTTTGTTGCATTATTTAAGGACTCTGCTGCATTATTTAAGGACTTTGCTGCATTATTTAAGGACTCTGCTGCATTTTTTAAGGACTCTGCTGAAGCATTTGAGGACTCTGCTGCATTATTTAAGCACTTTGCTGCGGTATTTAAGGACTCTGTTGCATTATTTAAGGACTTTGTTGCATTATTTAAGGACTCTGCTGCATTAGTTAAGGACTTTGCTGCATTATTTAAGGACTCTGCTGCATTATTTACCGACGTTGTTGCATTATTTAAGAACTGTGCTGCTTTATTTAAGGACTTTGCATTATTTAAGGACTATGCTGCATTATTTAATGACTTTGCTGAAGCATTTGAGGACTCTGCTGCATTATTAGAGGACTCTGCTGCATTATTAAATGACTTTGTTGGATTTTTTAAGGACTCTGCTGCATTATTTGAGGACTCTGTTGCATTATTTAAGGACTTTGCTGCTTTATTTAAGGACGTTGTTGGATTATTTAAGGACTCTGCTGTATTATTTAAGGAATTTGCTGCATATTTAAAGAATTTGCTCCATTATTTAAGGACTCTGCTGCATTATTTATTCACTCTGCTGAAGTATTTGAGGACTCTGCTGCATTATTTAAGGACTCTGCTGCATTATTTAAGGACTTTGTTGCATTATTTAAGGACTCTGCTGCATTATTTAAGGACTTTGCTGCAATATTTAAGGACTCTGCTTCAGTATTTAAGGACTCTGCTGCATTATTTAAGGACTTTGCTGCATTATTTAAGGACTTTGTTGCATTATTTAAGTACTCTGCTGCATTATTTAAGGACTTTGTTGCATTATTTAAGGACTCTGCTGCATTATTTAAGGACTTTGCTGCAATATTTAAGGACTCTGCTTCAGTATTTAAGGACTCTGCTGCATTATTTAAGGACTTTGCTGCATTATTTAAGGACTTTGTTGCATTATTTAAGTACTCTGCTGCATTATTTAAGGACTTTGTTGCATTATTTAAGGACTCTGCTGCATTATTTAAGGACTTTGCTGCAATATTTAAGGACTCTGCTTCAGTATTTAAGGACTCTGCTGCATTATTTAAGGACTTTGCTGCATTATTTAAGGACTTTGTTGCATTATTTAAGTACTCTGCTGCATTATTTAAGGACTTTGTTGCATTATTTAAGGACTCTGCTGCATTATTTAAGGACTTTGTTGCATTATCTAAGGACTCTGCTGCATTATTGAAGGACTTTGCTGCAATATTTAAGGACTCTGCTTCAGTATTTAAGGACTCTGCTGCATTATTTAAGGACTTTGTTGCATTATTTAAGGACTCTGCTGCATTATTTAAGGACTTTGTTGCATTATTTAAGGACTCTGCTGCATTATTTAAGGACTTTGCTGCAATATTTAAGGACTCTGCTTCAGTATTTAAGGACTCTGCTGCATTATTTAAGGACTTTGTTGCATTATTTAAGGACTCTGCTGCATTATTTAAGGACTTTGCTGCATTATTTAAGGACTCTGCTGCATTTTTTAAGGACTCTGCTGAAGCATTTGAGGACTCTGCTGCATTATTTAAGCACTTTGCTGCGGTATTTAAGGACTCTGTTGCATTATTTAAGGACTTTGTTGCATTATTTAAGGACTCTGCTGCATTAGTTAAGGACTTTGCTGCATTATTTAAGGACTCTGCTGCATTATTTACCGACGTTGTTGCATTATTTAAGAACTGTGCTGCTTTATTTAAGGACTTTGCATTATTTAAGGACTATGCTGCATTATTTAATGACTTTGCTGAAGCATTTGAGGACTCTGCTGCATTATTAGAGGACTCTGCTGCATTATTAAATGACTTTGTTGGATTTTTTAAGGACTCTGCTGCATTATTTGAGGACTCTGTTGCATTATTTAAGGACTTTGCTGCTTTATTTAAGGACGTTGTTGGATTATTTAAGGACTCTGCTGTATTATTTAAGGAATTTGCTGCATATTTAAAGAATTTGCTCCATTATTTAAGGACTCTGCTGCATTATTTATTCACTCTGCTGAAGTATTTGAGGACTCTGCTGCATTATTTAAGGACTCTGCTGCATTATTTAAGGACTTTGTTGCATTATTTAAGGACTCTGCTGCATTATTTAAGGACTTTGCTGCAATATTTAAGGACTCTGCTTCAGTATTTAAGGACTCTGCTGCATTATTTAAGGACTTTGCTAAATTATTTAAGGACTTTGTTGCATTATTTAAGTACTCTGCTGCATTATTTAAGGACTTTGTTGCATTATTTAAGGACTCTGCTGCATTATTTAAGGATTTTGTTGCATTATCTAAGGACTCTGCTGCATTATTGAAGGACTTTGCTGCAATATTTAAGGACTCTGCTTCAGTATTTAAGGACTCTGCTGCATTATTTAAGGACTTTGTTGCATTATTTAAGGACTCTGCTGCATTATTTAAGGACTTTGTTGTATTATCTAAGGACTCTGCTGCATTATTTAAGGACTTTGCTGCAATATTTAAGGACTCTGCTTCAGTATTTAAGGACTCTGCTGCATTATTTAAGGACTTTGTTGCATTATTTAAGGACTCTGCTGCATTATTTAAGGACTTTGCTGCATTATTTAAGGACTTTGCTGCATTTTTTAAGGACTCTGCTGAAGCATTTGAGGACTCTGCTGCATTATTTAAGCACTTTGCTGCGGTATTTAAGGACTCTGTTGCATTATTTAAGGACTTTGTTGCATTATTTAAGGACTCTGCTGCATTAGTTAAGGACTTTGCTGCATTATTTAAGGACTCTGCTGCATTATTTACCGACGTTGTTGCATTATTTAAGAACTGTGCTGCTTTATTTAAGGACTTTGCATTATTTAAGGACTATGCTGCATTATTTAATGACTTTGCTGAAGCATTTGAGGACTCTGCTGCATTATTAGAGGACTCTGCTGCATTATTTAATGACTTTGTTGGATTTTTTAAGGACTCTGCTGCATTATTTAAGGACTTTGCTGCATTATTTAAGGACTGTGCTGCATTATTTAAGGACTTTGCTGCATTATTTAAGGACTCTAATGCATTATTTAAGGACTTTGCTGCAATATTTAAGGACTCTGCTTCAGTATTTAAGGACTCTGCTGCATTATTTAAGGACGTTGTTGCATTATTTAGGGACTCTGCTGCATTATTTAATGACTTTACTGCATTATTTAAGGACTCTGCTGCATTATTTAAGGACTTTCTTGCATTATTTAAGGACTCTGCTGCATTAGTTAAGGACTTTGCTGCATTATTTAAGGACTCTGCTGCATTATTTAACGACGTTGTTGCATTACTTAAGAACTGTGCTGCATTATTTAAGGACTTTGCTGCATTATTTAAGGACTATGCTGCATTATTTAATGACTTTGCTGAAGCATTTGAGGACTCTGCTGCATTATTAGAGGACTCTGCTGCATTATTTAAGGACTTGCTGCATTATTTAATGACTTTGTTGGATTTTTTTATGGACTCTGCTGCATTATTTAAGGAATTTGCTGCTATATTAAAGGACTCTGCTTCAGTATTTAAGGACTCTGCTGCGGTATTTCAGGACTCTGCTGCATTATTTAAGGACTCTGCTGCATTATTTAAGGACTTTGCTGCATTATTTAAGGAATCTGCTGCATTATTTAAGGACTTTGTTGCATTATCTAAGGACTCTGCTGCATTATTGAAGGACTTTGCTGCAATATTTAAGGACTCTGCTTCAGTATTTAAGGACTCTGCTGCATTATTTAAGGACTTTGCTGCATTATTTAAGGACTTTGTTGCATTATTTAAGTACTCTGCTGCATTATTTAAGGACTTTGTTGCATTATTTAAGGACTCTGCTGCTTTATTTAAGGACTTTGTTGCATTATCTAAGGACTCTGCTGCATTATTGAAGGACTTTGCTGCAATATTTAAGGACTCTGCTTCAGTATTTAAGGACTCTGCTGCATTATTTAAGGACTTTGTTGCATTATTTAAGGACTCTGCTGCATTATTTAAGGACTTTGTTGCATTATTTAAGGACTCTGCTGCATTATTTAAGGACTTTGCTGCAATATTTAAGGACTCTGCTTCAGTATTTAAGGACTCAGCTGCATTATTTAAGGACTTTGTTGCATTATTTAAGGACTCTGCTGCATTATTTAAGGACTTTGCTGCATTATTTAAGGACTCTGCTGCATTTTTTAAGGACTCTGCTGAAGCATTTGAGGACTCTGCTGCATTATTTAAGCACTTTGCTGCGGTATTTAAGGACTCTGTTGCATTATTTAAGGACTTTGTTGCATTATTTAAGGACTCTGCTGCATTAGTTAAGGACTTTGCTGCATTATTTAAGGACTCTGCTGCATTATTTACCGACGTTGTTGCATTATTTAAGAACTGTGCTGCTTTATTTAAGGACTTTGCATTATTTAAGGACTATGCTGCATTATTTAATGACTTTGCTGAAGCATTTGAGGACTCTGCTGCATTATTAGAGGACTCTGCTGCATTATTTGAGGACTCTGTTGCATTATTTAAGGACTTTGCTGCTTTATTTAAGGACGTTGTTGGATTATTTAAGGACTCTGCTGTATTATTTAAGGAATTTGCTGCATATTTAAAGAATTTGCTCCATTATTTAAGGACTCTGCTGCATTATTTATTCACTCTGCTGAAGTATTTGAGGACTCTGCTGCATTATTTAAGGACTCTGCTGCATTATTTAAGGACTTTGTTGCATTATTTAAGGACTCTGCTGCATTATTTAAGGACTTTGCTGCAATATTTAAGGACTCTGCTTCAGTATTTAAGGACTCTGCTGCATTATTTAAGGACTTTGCTGCATTATTTAAGGACTTTGTTGCATTATTTAAGTACTCTGCTGCACTATTTAAGGACTTTGTTGCATTATTTAAGGACTCTGCTGCATTATTTAAGGACTTTGTTGCATTATCTAAGGACTCTGCTGCATTATTGAAGGACTTTGCTGCAATATTTAAGGACTCTGCTTCAGTATTTAAGGACTCTGCTGCATTATTTAAGGACTTTGTTGCATTATTTAAGGACTCTGCTGCATTATTTAAGGACTTTGTTGCATTATTTAAGGACTCTGCTGCATTATTTAAGGACTTTGCTGCAATATTTAAGGACTCTGCTTCAGTATTTAAGGACTCTGCTGCATTATTTAAGGACTTTGTTGCATTATTTAAGGACTCTGCTGCATTATCTAAGGACTTTGCTGCATTATTTAAGGACTCTGCTGCATTTTTTAAGGACTCTGCTGAAGCATTTGAGGACTCTGCTGCATTATTTAAGCACTTTGCTGCGGTATTTAAGGACTCTGTTGCATTATTTAAGGACTTTGTTGCATTATTTAAGGACTCTGCTGCATTAGTTAAGGACTTTGCTGCATTATTTAAGGACTCTGCTGCATTATTTACCGACATTGTTGCATTATTTAAGAACTGTGCTGCTTTATTTAAGGACTTTGCATTATTTAAGGACTATGCTGCATTATTTAATGACTTTGCTGAAGCATTTGAGGACTCTGCTGCATTATTAGAGGACTCTGCTGCATTATTAAATGACTTTGTTGGATTTTTTAAGGACTCTGCTGCATTATTTGAGGACTCTGTTGCATTATTTAAGGACTTTGCTGCTTTATTTAAGGACGTTGTTGGATTATTTAAGGACTCTGCTGTATTATTTAAGGAATTTGCTGCATATTTAAAGAATTTGCTACATTATTTAAGGACTCTGCTGCATTATTTATTCACTCTGCTGAAGTATTTGAGGACTCTGCTGCATTATTTAAGGACTCTGCTGCATTATTTGAGGACTTTGTTGCATTATTTAAGGACTCTGCTGCATTATTTAAGGACTTTGCTGCAATATTTAAGGACTCTGCTTCAGTATTTAAGGACTCTGCTGCATTATTTAAGGACTTTGCTGCATTATTTAAGGACTTTGTTGCATTATTTAAGTACTCTGCTGCATTATTTAAGGACTTTGTTGCATTATTTAAGGACTCTGCTGCATTAGATAAGGACTTTGTTGCATTATCTAAGGACTCTGCTGCATTATTGAAGGACTTTGCTGCAATATTTAAGGACTCTGCTTCAGTATTTAAGGACTCTGCTGCATTATTTAAGGACTTTGTTGCATTATTTAAGGACTCTGCTGCATTATTTAAGGACTTTGTTGCATTATTTAAGGACTCTGCTGCATTATTTAAGGACTTTGCTGCAATATTTAAGGACTCTGCTTCAGTATTTAAGGACTCTGCTGCATTATTTAAGGACTTTGTTGCATTATTTAAGGACTCTGCTGCATTATTTAAGGACTTTGCTGCATTATTTAAGGACTTTGCTGCAATATTTAAGGACTCTGCTTCAGTATTTAAGGACTCTGCTGCATTATTTAAGGACTTTGTTGCATTATTTAAGGACTCTGCTGCATTATTTAAGGACTTTGTTGCATTATTTAAGGACTTTGCTGCAATATTTAAGGACTCTGCTTCAGTATTTAAGGACTCTGCTGCATTATTTAAGGACTTTGTTGCATTATTTAAGGACTCTGCTGCATTATTTAAGGACTTTGCTGCATTATTTAAGGACTTTGCTGCATTTTTAAGGACTCTGCTGAAGCATTTGAGGACTCTGCTGCATTATTTAAGCACTTTGCTGCGGTATTTAAGGACTCTGTTGCATTATTTAAGGACTTTGTTGCATTATTTAAGGACTCTGCTGCATTAGTTAAGGACTTTGCTGCATTATTTAAGGACTCTGCTGCATTATTTACCGACGTTGTTGCATTATTTAAGAACTGTGCTGCTTTATTTAAGGACTTTGCATTATTTAAGGACTATGCTGCATTATTTAATGACTTTGCTGAAGCATTTGAGGACTCTACTGCATTATTAGAGGACTCTGCTGCATTATTTAATGACTTTGTTGGATTTTTTAAGGACTCTGCTGCATTATTTAAGGAATTTGCTGCTATATTAAAGGACTCTGCTTCAGTATTTAAGGACTCTGCTGCGGTATTTAAGGACTCTGCTGCATTATTTAAGGACTCTGCTGCATTATTTAAGGACTTTGCTGCATTATTTAAGGACTCTGCTGCATTATTTAAGGACTTTGTTGCATTATTTAAGGACTCTAATGCATTATTTAAGGACTTTGCTGCAATATTTAAGGACTCTGCTTCAGTATTTAAGGACTCTGCTGCATTATTTAAGGACGTTGTTGCATTATTTAAGGACTCTGCTGCATTATTTAAGGACTTTACTGCATTATTTAAGGACTCTGCTGCATTATTTAAGGACTTTCTTGCATTATTTAAGGACTCTGCTGCATTAGTTAAGGACTTTGCTGCATTATTTAAGGACTCTGCTGCATTATTTAACGACGTTGTTGCATTACTTAAGAACTGTGCTGCATTATTTAAGGACTTTGCTGCATTATTTAAGGACTATGCTGCATTATTTAATGACTTTGCTGAAGCATTTGAGGACTCTGCTGCATTATTAGAGGACTCTGCTGCATTATTTAAGGACTTGCTGCATTATTTAATGACTTTGTTGGATTTTTTTATGGACTCTGCTGCATTATTTAAGGAATTTGCTGCTATATTAAAGGACTCTGCTTCAGTAATTAAGGACTCTGCTGCGGTATTTAAGGACTCTGCTGCATTATTTAAGGACTCTGCTGCATTATTTAAGGACTTTGCTGCATTATTTAAGGAATCTGCTGCATTATTTAAGGACTTTGTTGCATTATCTAAGGACTCTGCTGCATTATTGAAGGACTTTGCTGCAATATTTAAGGACTCTGCTTCAGTATTTAAGGACTCTGCTGCATTATTTAAGGACTTTGTTGCATTATTTAAGGACTCTGCTGCATTAGATAAGGACTTTGCTGCATTATTTAAGGACTCTGCTGCATTATTTAAGGACTTTGCTGCAATATTTAAGGACTCTGCTTCAGTATTTAAGGACTCTGCTGCATTATTTAAGGACTTTGTTGCATTATTTAAGGACTCTGCTGCATTATTTAAGGACTTTGCTGCATTATTTAAGGACTCTGCTGCATTATTTAAGGACTCTGCTGAAGCATTTGAGGACTCTGCTGCATTATTTAAGCACTTTGCTGCGGTATTTAAGGACTCTGTTGCATTATTTAAGGACTTTGTTGCATTATTTAAGGACTCTGCTGCATTAGTTAAGGACTTTGCTGCATTATTTAAGGAATCTGCTGCATTATTTAAGGACTTTGTTGCATTATCTAAGGACTCTGCTGCATTATTGAAGGACTTTGCTGCAATATTTAAGGACTCTGCTTCAGTATTTAAGGACTCTGCTGCATTATTTAAGGACTTTGTTGCATTATTTAAGGATTCTGCTGCATTATTTAAGGACTTTGCTGCATTATTTATGGACTCTGCTGCATTATTTAAGGACTTTGCTGCAATATTTAAGGACTCTGCTTCAGTATTTAAGGACTCTGCTGCATTATTTAAGGACTTTGTTGCATTATTTAAGGACTCTGCTGCATTATTTAATTACTTTGCTGCATTATTTAAGGACTCTGCTGCATTATTTAAGGACTCTGCTGAAGCATTTGAGGACTCTGCTGCATTATTTAATCACTTTGCTGCGGTATTTAAGGACTCTGTTGCATTATTTAAGGACTTTGTTGCATTATTTAAGGACTCTGCTGCATTATTTAAGGACTTTGTTGCATTATTTAAGGACTCTGCTGCATTAGTTAAGGACTTTGCTGCATTATTTAAGGACTCTGCTGCATTATTTAACGACGTTGTTGCATTATTTAAGAACTGTGCTGCATTATTTAAGGACTCTGCTGCATTATTTAAGGACTTTGTTGCATTATTTAAGGACTCTGCTGCATTAGTTAAGGACTTTGCTGCATTATTTAAGGACTCTGCTGCATTATTTAACGAATTTACTGCATTATTTAAGGACTCTGCTGCATTATTTAAGGACTTTGTTGCATTATTTAAGGACTCTGCTGCATTAGTTAAGGACTATGCTGCATTATTTAATGACTTTGCTGAAGCATTTGAGGACTCTGCTGCATTATTAGAGGACTCTGCTGCATTATTTAAGGACTTGCTGCATTATTTAATGACTTTTTTGGATTTTTTAAGGACTCTGCTGCATTATTTAAGGAATTTGCTGCTATATTAAAGGACTCTGCTTCAGTATTTAAGGACTCTGCTGCGGTATTTAAGGACTCTGCTGCATTATTTAAGGACTCTGCTGCATTATTTAAGGACTTTGCTGCATTATTTAAGGACTCTGCTGCATTATTTAAGGACTTTGCTGCAATATTTAAGGACTCTGCTTCAGTATTTAAGGACTCTGCTGCATTATTTAAGGACGTTGTTGCATTATTTAAGGACTCTGCTGCATTATTTAAGGACTTTACTGCATTATTTAAGGACTCTGCTGCATTATTTAAGGACTTTGTTGCATTATTTCAGGAATCTGATGCATTATTTAAGGAATTTGCTTAATTATTTAAGGACTCTGCTTTCTTATTTAATGACTCTGCTGAAGCATTTCAGGACTCTGCTGCATTATTTGAGGACTCTGTTGCATTATTTAAGGACTTTGCTGCTTTATTTAAGGACGTTGTTGGATTATTTAAGGACTCTGCTGTATTATTTAAGGAATTTGCTGCATATTTAAAGAATTTGCTCCATTATTTAAGGAGTCTGCTGCATTATTTATTCACTCTGCTGAAGTATTTGAGGACTCTGCTGCATTATTTAAGGACTCTGCTGCATTATTTAAGGACTTTGTTGCATTATTTAAGGACTCTGCTGCATTATTTAAGGACTTTGCTGCAATATTTAAGGACTCTGCTTCAGTATTTAAGGACTCTGCTGCATTATTTAAGGACTTTGCTGCATTATTTAAGGACTTTGTTGCATTATTTAAGTACTCTGCTGCATTATTTAAGGACTTTGTTGCATTATTTAAGGACTCTGCTGCTTTATTTAAGGACTTTGTTGCATTATCTAAGGACTCTGCTGCATTATTGAAGGACTTTGCTGCAATATTTAAGGACTCTGCTTCAGTATTTAAGTACTCTGCTGCATTATTTAAGGACTTTGTTGCATTATTTAAGGACTCTGCTGCATTATTTAAGGACTTTGTTGCATTATTTAAGGACTCTGCTGCATTATTTATGGACTTTGCTGCAATATTTAAGGACTCTGCTTCAGTATTTAAGGACTCTGCTGCATTATTTAAGGACTTTGTTGCATTATTTAAGGACTTTGTTGCATTATTTAAGGACTCTGCTGCATTAGTTAAGGACTTTGCTGCATTATTTAAGGACTCTGCTGCATTATTTACCGACGTTGTTGCATTATTTAAGAACTGTGCTGCTTTATTTAAGGACTTTGCATTATTTAAGGACTATGCTGCATTATTTAATGACTTTGCTGAAGCATTTGAGGACTCTGCTGCATTATTAGAGGACTCTGCTGCATTATTTGAGGACTCTGTTGCATTATTTAAGGACTTTGCTGCTTTATTTAAGGACGTTGTTGGATTATTTAAGGACTCTGCTGTATTATTTAAGGAATTTGCTGCTTTATTTAAGGACTTTGTTGCATTATCTAAGGACTCTGCTGCATTATTGAAGGACTTTGCTGCAATATTTAAGGACTCTGCTTCAGTATTTAAGGACTCTGCTGCATTATTTAAGGACTTTGTTGCATTATTTAAGGACTCTGCTGCATTATTTAAGGACTTTGCTGCATTATTTAAGGACTCTGCTGCATTTTTTAAGGACTCTGCTGAAGCATTTGAGGACTCTGCTGCATTATTTAAGCACTTTGCTGCAGTATTTAAGGACTCTGTTGCATTATTTCAGGACTTTTTTGCATTATTTAAGGACTCTGCTGCATTAGTTAAGGACTTTGCTGCATTATTTAAGGACTCTGCTGCATTATTTACCGACGTTGTTGCATTATTTAAGAACTGTGCTGCATTATTTAAGGACTTTGCTGCATTATTTAAGGACTATGCTGCATTATTTCATGACTTTGCTGAAGCATTTGAGGACTCTGCTGCATTATTAGAGGACTCTGCTGCATTATTTAATGACTTTTTTGGATTTTTTAAGGACTCTGCTGCATTATTTAAGGAATTTGCTGCTATATTAAAGGACTCTGCTTCAGTATTTAAGGACTCTGCTGCGGTATTTAAGGACTCTG
Source organism: Phyllobates terribilis (assembly GCF_046119375.1). NCBI lineage: Eukaryota > Metazoa > Chordata > Amphibia > Anura > Dendrobatidae > Phyllobates > Phyllobates terribilis. The sequence continues at coordinate 2,051,919 of NW_027363068.1, read as the reverse complement.
CTGCATTATTTAAGGACTCTGCTGCATTATTTAAGGACTTTGCTGCATTATTTAAGGACTCTGCTGCATTATTTAAGGACTTTGCTGCAATATTTAAGGACTCTGCTTCAGTATTTAAGGACTCTGCTGCATTATTTAAGGACTTTGTTGCATTATTTAAGGACTCTGCTGCATTAGTTAAGGACTTTGCTGCATTATTTAAGGACTCTGCTGCATTATTTAACGACGTTGTTGCATTATTTAAGAACTGTGCTGCATTATTTAAGGACTCTGCTGCATTATTTAAGGACTTTGTTGCATTATTTAAGGACTCTGCTGCATTAGTTAAGGACTTTGCTGCATTATTTAAGGACTCTGCTGCATTATTTAACGAATTTACTGCATTATTTAAGGACTCTGCTGCATTATTTAAGGACTTTGTTGCATTATTTAAGGACTCTGCTGCATTAGTTAAGGACTATGCTGCATTATTTAATGACTTTGCTGAAGCATTTGAGGACTCTGCTGCTTTATTAGAGGACTCTGCTGCATTATTTAAGGACTTGCTGCATTATTTAATGACTTTTTTGGATTTTTTAAGGACTCTGCTGCATTATTTAAGGAATTTGCTGCTATATTAAAGGACTCTGCTTCAGTATTTAAGGACTCTGCTGCGGTATTTAAGGACTCTGCTGCATTATTTAAGGACTCTGCTGCATTATTTAAGGACTTTGCTGCATTATTTAAGGACTCTGCTGCATTATTTAAGGACTTTGCTGCAATATTTAAGGACTCTGCTTCAGTATTTAAGGACTCTGCTGCATTATTTAAGGACGTTGTTGCATTATTTAAGGACTCTGCTGCATTATTTAAGGACTTTACTGCATTATTTAAGGACTCTGCTGCATTATTTAAGGACTTTGTTGCATTATTTCAGGAATCTGATGCATTATTTAAGGAATTTGCTTAATTATTTAAGGACTCTGCTTTCTTATTTAATGACTCTGCTGAAGCATTTCAGGACTCTGCTGCATTATTTGAGGACTCTGTTGCATTATTTAAGGACTTTGCTGCTTTATTTAAGGACGTTGTTGGATTATTTAAGGACTCTGCTGTATTATTTAAGGAATTTGCTGCATATTTAAAGAATTTGCTCCATTATTTAAGGAGTCTGCTGCATTATTTATTCACTCTGCTGAAGTATTTGAGGACTCTGCTGCATTATTTAAGGACTCTGCTGCATTATTTAAGGACTTTGTTGCATTATTTAAGGACTCTGCTGCATTATTTAAGGACTTTGCTGCAATATTTAAGGACTCTGCTTCAGTATTTAAGGACTCTGCTGCATTATTTAAGGACTTTGCTGCATTATTTAAGGACTTTGTTGCATTATTTAAGTACTCTGCTGCATTATTTAAGGACTTTGTTGCATTATTTAAGGACTCTGCTGCTTTATTTAAGGACTTTGTTGCATTATCTAAGGACTCTGCTGCATTATTGAAGGACTTTGCTGCAATATTTAAGGACTCTGCTTCAGTATTTAAGGACTCTGCTGCATTATTTAAGGACTTTGTTGCATTATTTAAGGACTTTGTTGCATTATTTAAGGACTCTGCTGCATTAGTTAAGGACTTTGCTGCATTATTTAAGGACTCTGCTGCATTATTTACCGACGTTGTTGCATTATTTAAGAACTGTGCTGCTTTATTTAAGGACTTTGCATTATTTAAGGACTATGCTGCATTATTTAATGACTTTGCTGAAGCATTTGAGGACTCTGCTGCATTATTAGAGGACTCTGCTGCATTATTTGAGGACTCTGTTGCATTATTTAAGGACTTTGCTGCTTTATTTAAGGACGTTGTTGGATTATTTAAGGACTCTGCTGTATTATTTAAGGAATTTGCTGCTTTATTTAAGGACTTTGTTGCATTATCTAAGGACTCTGCTGCATTATTGAAGGACTTTGCTGCAATATTTAAGGACTCTGCTTCAGTATTTAAGGACTCTGCTGCATTATTTAAGGACTTTGTTGCATTATTTAAGGACTCTGCTGCATTATTTAAGGACTTTGCTGCATTATTTAAGGACTCTGCTGCATTTTTTAAGGACTCTGCTGAAGCATTTGAGGACTCTGCTGCATTATTTAAGCACTTTGCTGCGGTATTTAAGGACTCTGTTGCATTATTTAAGGACTTTTTTGCATTATTTAAGGACTCTGCTGCATTAGTTAAGGACTTTGCTGCATTATTTAAGGACTCTGCTGCATTATTTACCGACGTTGTTGCATTATTTAAGAACTGTGCTGCTTTATTTAAGGACTTTGCATTATTTAAGGACTATGCTGCATTATTTAATGACTTTGCTGAAGCATTTGAGGACTCTGCTGCATTATTAGAGGACTCTGCTGCATTATTAAATGACTTTGTTGGATTTTTTAAGGACTCTGCTGCATTATTTGAGGACTCTGTTGCATTATTTAAGGACTTTGCTGCTTTATTTAAGGACGTTGTTGGATTATTTAAGGACTCTGCTGTATTATTTAAGGAATTTGCTGCATATTTAAAGAATTTGCTCCATTATTTAAGGACTCTGCTGCATTATTTATTCACTCTGCTGAAGTATTTGAGGACTCTGCTGCATTATTTAAGGACTCTGCTGCATTATTTAAGGACTTTGTTGCATTATTTAAGGACTCTGCTGCATTATTTAAGGACTTTGCTGCAATATTTAAGGACTCTGCTTCAGTATTTAAGGACTCTGCTGCATTATTTAAGGACTTTGCTGCATTATTTAAGGACTTTGTTGCATTATTTAAGTACTCTGCTGCACTATTTAAGGACTTTGTTGCATTATTTAAGGACTCTGCTGCATTATTTAAGGACTTTGTTGCATTATCTAAGGACTCTGCTGCATTATTGAAGGACTTTGCTGCAATATTTAAGGACTCTGCTTCAGTATTTAAGGACTCTGCTGCATTATTTAAGGACTTTGTTGCATTATTTAAGGACTCTGCTGCATTATTTAAGGACTTTGTTGCATTATTTAAGGACTCTGCTGCATTATTTAAGGACTTTGCTGCAATATTTAAGGACTCTGCTTCAGTATTTAAGGACTCTGCTGCATTATTTAAGGACTTTGTTGCATTATTTAAGGACTCTGCTGCATTATCTAAGGACTTTGCTGCATTATTTAAGGACTCTGCTGCATTTTTTAAGGACTCTGCTGAAGCATTTGAGGACTCTGCTGCATTATTTAAGCACTTTGCTGCGGTATTTAAGGACTCTGTTGCATTATTTAAGGACTTTGTTGCATTATTTAAGGACTCTGCTGCATTAGTTAAGGACTTTGCTGCATTATTTAAGGACTCTGCTGCATTATTTACCGACATTGTTGCATTATTTAAGAACTGTGCTGCTTTATTTAAGGACTTTGCATTATTTAAGGACTATGCTGCATTATTTAATGACTTTGCTGAAGCATTTGAGGACTCTGCTGCATTATTAGAGGACTCTGCTGCATTATTAAATGACTTTGTTGGATTTTTTAAGGACTCTGCTGCATTATTTGAGGACTCTGTTGCATTATTTAAGGACTTTGCTGCTTTATTTAAGGACGTTGTTGGATTATTTAAGGACTCTGCTGTATTATTTAAGGAATTTGCTGCATATTTAAAGAATTTGCTCCATTATTTAAGGACTCTGCTGCATTATTTATTCACTCTGCTGAAGTATTTGAGGACTCTGCTGCATTATTTAAGGACTCTGCTGCATTATTTAAGGACTTTGTTGCATTATTTAAGGACTCTGCTGCATTATTTAAGGACTTTGCTGCAATATTTAAGGACTCTGCTTCAGTATTTAAGGACTCTGCTGCATTATTTAAGGACTTTGCTGCATTATTTAAGGACTTTGTTGCATTATTTAAGTACTCTGCTGCATTATTTAAGGACTTTGTTGCATTATTTAAGGACTCTGCTGCTTTATTTAAGGACTTTGTTGCATTATCTAAGGACTCTGCTGCATTATTGAAGGACTTTGCTGCAATATTTAAGGACTCTGCTTCAGTATTTAAGTACTCTGCTGCATTATTTAAGGACTTTGTTGCATTATTTAAGGACTCTGCTGCATTATTTAAGGACTTTGTTGCATTATTTAAGGACTCTGCTGCATTATTTATGGACTTTGCTGCAATATTTAAGGACTCTGCTTCAGTATTTAAGGACTCTGCTGCATTATTTAAGGACTTTGTTGCATTATTTAAGGACTTTGTTGCATTATTTAAGGACTCTGCTGCATTAGTTAAGGACTTTGCTGCATTATTTAAGGACTCTGCTGCATTATTTACCGACGTTGTTGCATTATTTAAGAACTGTGCTGCTTTATTTAAGGACTTTGCATTATTTAAGGACTATGCTGCATTATTTAATGACTTTGCTGAAGCATTTGAGGACTCTGCTGCATTATTAGAGGACTCTGCTGCATTATTTGAGGACTCTGTTGCATTATTTAAGGACTTTGCTGCTTTATTTAAGGACGTTGTTGGATTATTTAAGGACTCTGCTGTATTATTTAAGGAATTTGCTGCTTTATTTAAGGACTTTGTTGCATTATCTAAGGACTCTGCTGCATTATTGAAGGACTTTGCTGCAATATTTAAGGACTCTGCTTCAGTATTTAAGGACTCTGCTGCATTATTTAAGGACTTTGTTGCATTATTTAAGGACTCTGCTGCATTATTTAAGGACTTTGCTGCATTATTTAAGGACTCTGCTGCATTTTTTAAGGACTCTGCTGAAGCATTTGAGGACTCTGCTGCATTATTTAAGCACTTTGCTGCAGTATTTAAGGACTCTGTTGCATTATTTCAGGACTTTTTTGCATTATTTAAGGACTCTGCTGCATTAGTTAAGGACTTTGCTGCATTATTTAAGGACTCTGCTGCATTATTTACCGACGTTGTTGCATTATTTAAGAACTGTGCTGCATTATTTAAGGACTTTGCTGCATTATTTAAGGACTATGCTGCATTATTTCATGACTTTGCTGAAGCATTTGAGGACTCTGCTGCATTATTAGAGGACTCTGCTGCATTATTTAATGACTTTTTTGGATTTTTTAAGGACTCTGCTGCATTATTTAAGGAATTTGCTGCTATATTAAAGGACTCTGCTTCAGTATTTAAGGACTCTGCTGCGGTATTTAAGGACTCTGCTGCATTATTTAAGGACTCTGCTGCATTATTTAAGGACTTTGCTGCATTATTTAAGGACTCTGCTGCATTATTTAAGGACTTTGCTGCAATATTTAAGGACTCTGCTTCAGTATTTAAGGACTCTGCTGCATTATTTAAGGACTTTGTTGCATTATTTAAGGACTCTGCTGCATTAGTTAAGGACTTTGCTGCATTATTTAAGGACTCTGCTGCATTATTTAACGACGTTGTTGCATTATTTAAGAACTGTGCTGCATTATTTAAGGACTCTGCTGCATTATTTAAGGACTTTGTTGCATTATTTAAGGACTCTGCTGCATTAGTTAAGGACTTTGCTGCATTATTTAAGGACTCTGCTGCATTATTTAACGAATTTACTGCATTATTTAAGGACTCTGCTGCATTATTTAAGGACTTTGTTGCATTATTTAAGGACTCTGCTGCATTAGTTAAGGACTATGCTGCATTATTTAATGACTTTGCTGAAGCATTTGAGGACTCTGCTGCTTTATTAGAGGACTCTGCTGCATTATTTAAGGACTTGCTGCATTATTTAATGACTTTTTTGGATTTTTTAAGGACTCTGCTGCATTATTTAAGGAATTTGCTGCTATATTAAAGGACTCTGCTTCAGTATTTAAGGACTCTGCTGCGGTATTTAAGGACTCTGCTGCATTATTTAAGGACTCTGCTGCATTATTTAAGGACTTTGCTGCATTATTTAAGGACTCTGCTGCATTATTTAAGGACTTTGCTGCAATATTTAAGGACTCTGCTTCAGTATTTAAGGACTCTGCTGCATTATTTAAGGACGTTGTTGCATTATTTAAGGACTCTGCTGCATTATTTAAGGACTTTACTGCATTATTTAAGGACTCTGCTGCATTATTTAAGGACTTTGTTGCATTATTTCAGGAATCTGATGCATTATTTAAGGAATTTGCTTAATTATTTAAGGACTCTGCTTTCTTATTTAATGACTCTGCTGAAGCATTTCAGGACTCTGCTGCATTATTTGAGGACTCTGTTGCATTATTTAAGGACTTTGCTGCTTTATTTAAGGACGTTGTTGGATTATTTAAGGACTCTGCTGTATTATTTAAGGAATTTGCTGCATATTTAAAGAATTTGCTCCATTATTTAAGGAGTCTGCTGCATTATTTATTCACTCTGCTGAAGTATTTGAGGACTCTGCTGCATTATTTAAGGACTCTGCTGCATTATTTAAGGACTTTGTTGCATTATTTAAGGACTCTGCTGCATTATTTAAGGACTTTGCTGCAATATTTAAGGACTCTGCTTCAGTATTTAAGGACTCTGCTGCATTATTTAAGGACTTTGCTGCATTATTTAAGGACTTTGTTGCATTATTTAAGTACTCTGCTGCATTATTTAAGGACTTTGTTGCATTATTTAAGGACTCTGCTGCTTTATTTAAGGACTTTGTTGCATTATCTAAGGACTCTGCTGCATTATTGAAGGACTTTGCTGCAATATTTAAGGACTCTGCTTCAGTATTTAAGGACTCTGCTGCATTATTTAAGGACTTTGTTGCATTATTTAAGGACTTTGTTGCATTATTTAAGGACTCTGCTGCATTAGTTAAGGACTTTACTGCATTATTTAAGGACTCTGCTGCATTATTTAAGGACTTTCTTGCATTATTTAAGGACTCTGCTGCATTAGTTAAGGACTTTGCTGCATTATTTAAGGACTCTGCTGCATTATTTAACGACGTTGTTGCATTACTTAAGAACTGTGCTGCATTATTTAAGGACTTTGCTGCATTATTTAAGGACTATGCTGCATTATTTAATGACTTTGCTGAAGCATTTGAGGACTCTGCTGCATTATTAGAGGACTCTGCTGCATTATTTAAGGACTTGCTGCATTATTTAATGACTTTGTTGGATTTTTTTATGGACTCTGCTGCATTATTTAAGGAATTTGCTGCTATATTAAAGGACTCTGCTTCAGTAATTAAGGACTCTGCTGCGGTATTTAAGGACTCTGCTGCATTATTTAAGGACTCTGCTGCATTATTTAAGGACTTTGCTGCATTATTTAAGGAATCTGCTGCATTATTTAAGGACTTTGTTGCATTATCTAAGGACTCTGCTGCATTATTGAAGGACTTTGCTGCAATATTTAAGGACTCTGCTTCAGTATTTAAGGACTCTGCTGCATTATTTAAGGACTTTGTTGCATTATTTAAGGACTCTGCTGCATTAGATAAGGACTTTGCTGCATTATTTAAGGACTCTGCTGCATTATTTAAGGACTTTGCTGCAATATTTAAGGACTCTGCTTCAGTATTTAAGGACTCTGCTGCATTATTTAAGGACTTTGTTGCATTATTTAAGGACTCTGCTGCATTATTTAAGGACTTTGCTGCATTATTTAAGGACTCTGCTGCATTATTTAAGGACTCTGCTGAAGCATTTGAGGACTCTGCTGCATTATTTAAGCACTTTGCTGCGGTATTTAAGGACTCTGTTGCATTATTTAAGGACTTTGTTGCATTATTTAAGGACTCTGCTGCATTAGTTAAGGACTTTGCTGCATTATTTAAGGAATCTGCTGCATTATTTAAGGACTTTGTTGCATTATCTAAGGACTCTGCTGCATTATTGAAGGACTTTGCTGCAATATTTAAGGACTCTGCTTCAGTATTTAAGGACTCTGCTGCATTATTTAAGGACTTTGTTGCATTATTTAAGGATTCTGCTGCATTATTTAAGGACTTTGCTGCATTATTTATGGACTCTGCTGCATTATTTAAGGACTTTGCTGCAATATTTAAGGACTCTGCTTCAGTATTTAAGGACTCTGCTGCATTATTTAAGGACTTTGTTGCATTATTTAAGGACTCTGCTGCATTATTTAATTACTTTGCTGCATTATTTAAGGACTCTGCTGCATTATTTAAGGACTCTGCTGAAGCATTTGAGGACTCTGCTGCATTATTTAATCACTTTGCTGCGGTATTTAAGGACTCTGTTGCATTATTTAAGGACTTTGTTGCATTATTTAAGGACTCTGCTGCATTATTTAAGGACTTTGTTGCATTATTTAAGGACTCTGCTGCATTAGTTAAGGACTTTGCTGCATTATTTAAGGACTCTGCTGCATTATTTAACGACGTTGTTGCATTATTTAAGAACTGTGCTGCATTATTTAAGGACTCTGCTGCATTATTTAAGGACTTTGTTGCATTATTTAAGGACTCTGCTGCATTAGTTAAGGACTTTGCTGCATTATTTAAGGACTCTGCTGCATTATTTAACGAATTTACTGCATTATTTAAGGACTCTGCTGCATTATTTAAGGACTTTGTTGCATTATTTAAGGACTCTGCTGCATTAGTTAAGGACTATGCTGCATTATTTAATGACTTTGCTGAAGCATTTGAGGACTCTGCTGCATTATTAGAGGACTCTGCTGCATTATTTAAGGACTTGCTGCATTATTTAATGACTTTTTTGGATTTTTTAAGGACTCTGCTGCATTATTTAAGGAATTTGCTGCTATATTAAAGGACTCTGCTTCAGTATTTAAGGACTCTGCTGCGGTATTTAAGGACTCTGCTGCATTATTTAAGGACTCTGCTGCATTATTTAAGGACTTTGCTGCATTATTTAAGGACTCTGCTGCATTATTTAAGGACTTTGCTGCAATATTTAAGGACTCTGCTTCAGTATTTAAGGACTCTGCTGCATTATTTAAGGACGTTGTTGCATTATTTAAGGACTCTGCTGCATTATTTAAGGACTTTACTGCATTATTTAAGGACTCTGCTGCATTATTTAAGGACTTTGTTGCATTATTTCAGGAATCTGATGCATTATTTAAGGAATTTGCTTAATTATTTAAGGACTCTGCTTTCTTATTTAATGACTCTGCTGAAGCATTTCAGGACTCTGCTGCATTATTTGAGGACTCTGTTGCATTATTTAAGGACTTTGCTGCTTTATTTAAGGACGTTGTTGGATTATTTAAGGACTCTGCTGTATTATTTAAGGAATTTGCTGCATATTTAAAGAATTTGCTCCATTATTTAAGGAGTCTGCTGCATTATTTATTCACTCTGCTGAAGTATTTGAGGACTCTGCTGCATTATTTAAGGACTCTGCTGCATTATTTAAGGACTTTGTTGCATTATTTAAGGACTCTGCTGCATTATTTAAGGACTTTGCTGCAATATTTAAGGACTCTGCTTCAGTATTTAAGGACTCTGCTGCATTATTTAAGGACTTTGCTGCATTATTTAAGGACTTTGTTGCATTATTTAAGTACTCTGCTGCATTATTTAAGGACTTTGTTGCATTATTTAAGGACTCTGCTGCTTTATTTAAGGACTTTGTTGCATTATCTAAGGACTCTGCTGCATTATTGAAGGACTTTGCTGCAATATTTAAGGACTCTGCTTCAGTATTTAAGTACTCTGCTGCATTATTTAAGGACTTTGTTGCATTATTTAAGGACTCTGCTGCATTATTTAAGGACTTTGTTGCATTATTTAAGGACTCTGCTGCATTATTTATGGACTTTGCTGCAATATTTAAGGACTCTGCTTCAGTATTTAAGGACTCTGCTGCATTATTTAAGGACTTTGTTGCATTATTTAAGGACTTTGTTGCATTATTTAAGGACTCTGCTGCATTAGTTAAGGACTTTGCTGCATTATTTAAGGACTCTGCTGCATTATTTACCGACGTTGTTGCATTATTTAAGAACTGTGCTGCTTTATTTAAGGACTTTGCATTATTTAAGGACTATGCTGCATTATTTAATGACTTTGCTGAAGCATTTGAGGACTCTGCTGCATTATTAGAGGACTCTGCTGCATTATTTGAGGACTCTGTTGCATTATTTAAGGACTTTGCTGCTTTATTTAAGGACGTTGTTGGATTATTTAAGGACTCTGCTGTATTATTTAAGGAATTTGCTGCTTTATTTAAGGACTTTGTTGCATTATCTAAGGACTCTGCTGCATTATTGAAGGACTTTGCTGCAATATTTAAGGACTCTGCTTCAGTATTTAAGGACTCTGCTGCATTATTTAAGGACTTTGTTGCATTATTTAAGGACTCTGCTGCATTATTTAAGGACTTTGCTGCATTATTTAAGGACTCTGCTGCATTTTTTAAGGACTCTGCTGAAGCATTTGAGGACTCTGCTGCATTATTTAAGCACTTTGCTGCAGTATTTAAGGACTCTGTTGCATTATTTCAGGACTTTTTTGCATTATTTAAGGACTCTGCTGCATTAGTTAAGGACTTTGCTGCATTATTTAAGGACTCTGCTGCATTATTTACCGACGTTGTTGCATTATTTAAGAACTGTGCTGCATTATTTAAGGACTTTGCTGCATTATTTAAGGACTATGCTGCATTATTTCATGACTTTGCTGAAGCATTTGAGGACTCTGCTGCATTATTAGAGGACTCTGCTGCATTATTTAATGACTTTTTTGGATTTTTTAAGGACTCTGCTGCATTATTTAAGGAATTTGCTGCTATATTAAAGGACTCTGCTTCAGTATTTAAGGACTCTGCTGCGGTATTTAAGGACTCTGCTGCATTATTTAAGGACTTTGCTGCATTATTTAAGGACTCTGCTGCATTATTTAAGGACTTTGCTGCAATATTTAAGGACTCTGCTTCAGTATTTAAGGACTCTGCTGCATTATTTAAGGACTTTGTTGCATTATTTAAGGACTCTGCTGCATTAGTTAAGGACTTTGCTGCATTATTTAAGGACTCTGCTGCATTATTTAACGACGTTGTTGCATTATTTAAGAACTGTGCTGCATTATTTAAGGACTCTGCTGCATTATTTAAGGACTTTGTTGCATTATTTAAGGACTCTGCTGCATTAGTTAAGGACTTTGCTGCATTATTTAAGGACTCTGCTGCATTATTTAACGAATTTACTGCATTATTTAAGGACTCTGCTGCATTATTTAAGGACTTTGTTGCATTATTTAAGGACTCTGCTGCATTAGTTAAGGACTATGCTGCATTATTTAATGACTTTGCTGAAGCATTTGAGGACTCTGCTGCTTTATTAGAGGACTCTGCTGCATTATTTAAGGACTTGCTGCATTATTTAATGACTTTTTTGGATTTTTTAAGGACTCTGCTGCATTATTTAAGGAATTTGCTGCTATATTAAAGGACTCTGCTTCAGTATTTAAGGACTCTGCTGCGGTATTTAAGGACTCTGCTGCATTATTTAAGGACTCTGCTGCATTATTTAAGGACTTTGCTGCATTATTTAAGGACTCTGCTGCATTATTTAAGGACTTTGCTGCAATATTTAAGGACTCTGCTTCAGTATTTAAGGACTCTGCTGCATTATTTAAGGACGTTGTTGCATTATTTAAGGACTCTGCTGCATTATTTAAGGACTTTACTGCATTATTTAAGGACTCTGCTGCATTATTTAAGGACTTTGTTGCATTATTTCAGGAATCTGATGCATTATTTAAGGAATTTGCTTAATTATTTAAGGACTCTGCTTTCTTATTTAATGACTCTGCTGAAGCATTTCAGGACTCTGCTGCATTATTTGAGGACTCTGTTGCATTATTTAAGGACTTTGCTGCTTTATTTAAGGACGTTGTTGGATTATTTAAGGACTCTGCTGTATTATTTAAGGAATTTGCTGCATATTTAAAGAATTTGCTCCATTATTTAAGGAGTCTGCTGCATTATTTATTCACTCTGCTGAAGTATTTGAGGACTCTGCTGCATTATTTAAGGACTCTGCTGCATTATTTAAGGACTTTGTTGCATTATTTAAGGACTCTGCTGCATTATTTAAGGACTTTGCTGCAATATTTAAGGACTCTGCTTCAGTATTTAAGGACTCTGCTGCATTATTTAAGGACTTTGCTGCATTATTTAAGGACTTTGTTGCATTATTTAAGTACTCTGCTGCATTATTTAAGGACTTTGTTGCATTATTTAAGGACTCTGCTGCTTTATTTAAGGACTTTGTTGCATTATCTAAGGACTCTGCTGCATTATTGAAGGACTTTGCTGCAATATTTAAGGACTCTGCTTCAGTATTTAAGGACTCTGCTGCATTATTTAAGGACTTTGTTACATTATTTAAGGACTTTGTTGCATTATTTAAGGACTCTGCTGCATTAGTTAAGGACTTTGCTGCATTATTTAAGGACTCTGCTGCATTATTTACCGACGTTGTTGCATTATTTAAGAACTGTGCTGCTTTATTTAAGGACTTTGCATTATTTAAGGACTATGCTGCATTATTTAATGACTTTGCTGAAGCATTTGAGGACTCTGCTGCATTATTAGAGGACTCTGCTGCATTATTTGAGGACTCTGTTGCATTATTTAAGGACTTTGCTGCTTTATTTAAGGACGTTGTTGGATTATTTAAGGACTCTGCTGTATTATTTAAGGAATTTGCTGCTTTATTTAAGGACTTTGTTGCATTATCTAAGGACTCTGCTGCATTATTGAAGGACTTTGCTGCAATATTTAAGGACTCTGCTTCAGTATTTAAGGACTCTGCTGCATTATTTAAGGACTTTGTTGCATTATTTAAGGACTCTGCTGCATTATTTAAGGACTTTGCTGCATTATTTAAGGACTCTGCTGCATTTTTTAAGGACTCTGCTGAAGCATTTGAGGACTCTGCTGCATTATTTAAGCACTTTGCTGCGGTATTTAAGGACTCTGTTGCATTATTTAAGGACTTTTTTGCATTATTTAAGGACTCTGCTGCATTAGTTAAGGACTTTGCTGCATTATTTAAGGACTCTGCTGCATTATTTACCGACGTTGTTGCATTATTTAAGAACTGTGCTGCTTTATTTAAGGACTTTGCATTATTTAAGGACTATGCTGCATTATTTAATGACTTTGCTGAAGCATTTGAGGACTCTGCTGCATTATTAGAGGACTCTGCTGCATTATTAAATGACTTTGTTGGATTTTTTAAGGACTCTGCTGCATTATTTGAGGACTCTGTTGCATTATTTAAGGACTTTGCTGCTTTATTTAAGGACGTTGTTGGATTATTTAAGGACTCTGCTGTATTATTTAAGGAATTTGCTGCATATTTAAAGAATTTGCTCCATTATTTAAGGACTCTGCTGCATTATTTATTCACTCTGCTGAAGTATTTGAGGACTCTGCTGCATTATTTAAGGACTCTGCTGCATTATTTAAGGACTTTGTTGCATTATTTAAGGACTCTGCTGCATTATTTAAGGACTTTGCTGCAATATTTAAGGACTCTGCTTCAGTATTTAAGGACTCTGCTGCATTATTTAAGGACTTTGCTGCATTATTTAAGGACTTTGTTGCATTATTTAAGTACTCTGCTGCACTATTTAAGGACTTTGTTGCATTATTTAAGGACTCTGCTGCATTATTTAAGGACTTTGTTGCATTATCTAAGGACTCTGCTGCATTATTGAAGGACTTTGCTGCAATATTTAAGGACTCTGCTTCAGTATTTAAGGACTCTGCTGCATTATTTAAGGACTTTGTTGCATTATTTAAGGACTCTGCTGCATTATTTAAGGACTTTGTTGCATTATTTAAGGACTCTGCTGCATTATTTAAGGACTTTGCTGCAATATTTAAGGACTCTGCTTCAGTATTTAAGGACTCTGCTGCATTATTTAAGGACTTTGTTGCATTATTTAAGGACTCTGCTGCATTATCTAAGGACTTTGCTGCATTATTTAAGGACTCTGCTGCATTTTTTAAGGACTCTGCTGAAGCATTTGAGGACTCTGCTGCATTATTTAAGCACTTTGCTGCGGTATTTAAGGACTCTGTTGCATTATTTAAGGACTTTGTTGCATTATTTAAGGACTCTGCTGCATTAGTTAAGGACTTTGCTGCATTATTTAAGGACTCTGCTGCATTATTTACCGACATTGTTGCATTATTTAAGAACTGTGCTGCTTTATTTAAGGACTTTGCATTATTTAAGGACTATGCTGCATTATTTAATGACTTTGCTGAAGCATTTGAGGACTCTGCTGCATTATTAGAGGACTCTGCTGCATTATTAAATGACTTTGTTGGATTTTTTAAGGACTCTGCTGCATTATTTGAGGACTCTGTTGCATTATTTAAGGACTTTGCTGCTTTATTTAAGGACGTTGTTGGATTATTTAAGGACTCTGCTGTATTATTTAAGGAATTTGCTGCATATTTAAAGAATTTGCTCCATTATTTAAGGACTCTGCTGCATTATTTATTCACTCTGCTGAAGTATTTGAGGACTCTGCTGCATTATTTAAGGACTCTGCTGCATTATTTAAGGACTTTGTTGCATTATTTAAGGACTCTGCTGCATTATTTAAGGACTTTGCTGCAATATTTAAGGACTCTGCTTCAGTATTTAAGGACTCTGCTGCATTATTTAAGGACTTTGCTGCATTATTTAAGGACTTTGTTGCATTATTTAAGTACTCTGCTGCATTATTTAAGGACTTTGTTGCATTATTTAAGGACTCTGCTGCTTTATTTAAGGACTTTGTTGCATTATCTAAGGACTCTGCTGCATTATTGAAGGACTTTGCTGCAATATTTAAGGACTCTGCTTCAGTATTTAAGTACTCTGCTGCATTATTTAAGGACTTTGTTGCATTATTTAAGGACTCTGCTGCATTATTTAAGGACTTTGTTGCATTATTTAAGGACTCTGCTGCATTATTTATGGACTTTGCTGCAATATTTAAGGACTCTGCTTCAGTATTTAAGGACTCTGCTGCATTATTTAAGGACTTTGTTGCATTATTTAAGGACTTTGTTGCATTATTTAAGGACTCTGCTGCATTAGTTAAGGACTTTGCTGCATTATTTAAGGACTCTGCTGCATTATTTACCGACGTTGTTGCATTATTTAAGAACTGTGCTGCTTTATTTAAGGACTTTGCATTATTTAAGGACTATGCTGCATTATTTAATGACTTTGCTGAAGCATTTGAGGACTCTGCTGCATTATTAGAGGACTCTGCTGCATTATTTGAGGACTCTGTTGCATTATTTAAGGACTTTGCTGCTTTATTTAAGGACGTTGTTGGATTATTTAAGGACTCTGCTGTATTATTTAAGGAATTTGCTGCTTTATTTAAGGACTTTGTTGCATTATCTAAGGACTCTGCTGCATTATTGAAGGACTTTGCTGCAATATTTAAGGACTCTGCTTCAGTATTTAAGGACTCTGCTGCATTATTTAAGGACTTTGTTGCATTATTTAAGGACTCTGCTGCATTATTTAAGGACTTTGCTGCATTATTTAAGGACTCTGCTGCATTTTTTAAGGACTCTGCTGAAGCATTTGAGGACTCTGCTGCATTATTTAAGCACTTTGCTGCAGTATTTAAGGACTCTGTTGCATTATTTCAGGACTTTTTTGCATTATTTAAGGACTCTGCTGCATTAGTTAAGGACTTTGCTGCATTATTTAAGGACTCTGCTGCATTATTTACCGACGTTGTTGCATTATTTAAGAACTGTGCTGCATTATTTAAGGACTTTGCTGCATTATTTAAGGACTATGCTGCATTATTTCATGACTTTGCTGAAGCATTTGAGGACTCTGCTGCATTATTAGAGGACTCTGCTGCATTATTTAATGACTTTTTTGGATTTTTTAAGGACTCTGCTGCATTATTTAAGGAATTTGCTGCTATATTAAAGGACTCTGCTTCAGTATTTAAGGACTCTGCTGCGGTATTTAAGGACTCTGCTGCATTATTTAAGGACTCTGCTGCATTATTTAAGGACTTTGCTGCATTATTTAAGGACTCTGCTGCATTATTTAAGGACTTTGCTGCAATATTTAAGGACTCTGCTTCAGTATTTAAGGACTCTGCTGCATTATTTAAGGACTTTGTTGCATTATTTAAGGACTCTGCTGCATTAGTTAAGGACTTTGCTGCATTATTTAAGGACTCTGCTGCATTATTTAACGACGTTGTTGCATTATTTAAGAACTGTGCTGCATTATTTAAGGACTCTGCTGCATTATTTAAGGACTTTGTTGCATTATTTAAGGACTCTGCTGCATTAGTTAAGGACTTTGCTGCATTATTTAAGGACTCTGCTGCATTATTTAACAAATTTACTGCATTATTTAAGGACTCTGCTGCATTATTTAAGGACTTTGTTGCATTATTTAAGGACTCTGCTGCATTAGTTAAGGACTATGCTGCATTATTTAATGACTTTGCTGAAGCATTTGAGGACTCTGCTGCTTTATTAGAGGACTCTGCTGCATTATTTAAGGACTTGCTGCATTATTTAATGACTTTTTTGGATTTTTTAAGGACTCTGCTGCATTATTTAAGGAATTTGCTGCTATATTAAAGGACTCTGCTTCAGTATTTAAGGACTCTGCTGCGGTATTTAAGGACTCTGCTGCATTATTTAAGGACTCTGCTGCATTATTTAAGGACTTTGCTGCATTATTTAAGGACTCTGCTGCATTATTTAAGGACTTTGCTGCAATATTTAAGGACTCTGCTTCAGTATTTAAGGACTCTGCTGCATTATTTAAGGACGTTGTTGCATTATTTAAGGACTCTGCTGCATTATTTAAGGACTTTACTGCATTATTTAAGGACTCTGCTGCATTATTTAAGGACTTTGTTGCATTATTTCAGGAATCTGATGCATTATTTAAGGAATTTGCTTAATTATTTAAGGACTCTGCTTTCTTATTTAATGACTCTGCTGAAGCATTTCAGGACTCTGCTGCATTATTTGAGGACTCTGTTGCATTATTTAAGGACTTTGCTGCTTTATTTAAGGACGTTGTTGGATTATTTAAGGACTCTGCTGTATTATTTAAGGAATTTGCTGCATATTTAAAGAATTTGCTCCATTATTTAAGGAGTCTGCTGCATTATTTATTCACTCTGCTGAAGTATTTGAGGACTCTGCTGCATTATTTAAGGACTCTGCTGCATTATTTAAGGACTTTGTTGCATTATTTAAGGACTCTGCTGCATTATTTAAGGACTTTGCTGCAATATTTAAGGACTCTGCTTCAGTATTTAAGGACTCTGCTGCATTATTTAAGGACTTTGCTGCATTATTTAAGGACTTTGTTGCATTATGTAAGTACTCTGCTGCATTATTTAAGGACTTTGTTGCATTATTTAAGGACTCTGCTGCTTTATTTAAGGACTTTGTTGCATTATCTAAGGACTCTGCTGCATTATTGAAGGACTTTGCTGCAATATTTAAGGACTCTGCTTCAGTATTTAAGGACTCTGCTGCATTATTTAAGGACTTTGTTGCATTATTTAAGGACTTTGTTGCATTATTTAAGGACTCTGCTGCATTAGTTAAGGACTTTGCTGCATTATTTAAGGACTCTGCTGCATTATTTACCGACGTTGTTGCATTATTTAAGAACTGTGCTGCTTTATTTAAGGACTTTGCATTATTTAAGGACTATGCTGCATTATTTAATGACTTTGCTGAAGCATTTGAGGACTCTGCTGCATTATTAGAGGACTCTGCTGCATTATTTGAGGACTCTGTTGCATTATTTAAGGACTTTGCTGCTTTATTTAAGGACGTTGTTGGATTATTTAAGGACTCTGCTGTATTATTTAAGGAATTTGCTGCTTTATTTAAGGACTTTGTTGCATTATCTAAGGACTCTGCTGCATTATTGAAGGACTTTGCTGCAATATTTAAGGACTCTGCTTCAGTATTTAAGGACTCTGCTGCATTATTTAAGGACTTTGTTGCATTATTTAAGGACTCTGCTGCATTATTTAAGGACTTTGCTGCATTATTTAAGGACTCTGCTGCATTTTTTAAGGACTCTGCTGAAGCATTTGAGGACTCTGCTGCATTATTTAAGCACTTTGCTGCGGTATTTAAGGACTCTGTTGCATTATTTAAGGACTTTTTTGCATTATTTAAGGACTCTGCTGCATTAGTTAAGGACTTTGCTGCATTATTTAAGGACTCTGCTGCATTATTTACCGACGTTGTTGCATTATTTAAGAACTGTGCTGCTTTATTTAAGGACTTTGCATTATTTAAGGACTATGCTGCATTATTTAATGACTTTGCTGAAGCATTTGAGGACTCTGCTGCATTATTAGAGGACTCTGCTGCATTATTAAATGACTTTGTTGGATTTTTTAAGGACTCTGCTGCATTATTTGAGGACTCTGTTGCATTATTTAAGGACTTTGCTGCTTTATTTAAGGACGTTGTTGGATTATTTAAGGACTCTGCTGTATTATTTAAGGAATTTGCTGCATATTTAAAGAATTTGCTCCATTATTTAAGGACTCTGCTGCATTATTTATTCACTCTGCTGAAGTATTTGAGGACTCTGCTGCATTATTTAAGGACTCTGCTGCATTATTTAAGGACTTTGTTGCATTATTTAAGGACTCTGCTGCATTATTTAAGGACTTTGCTGCAATATTTAAGGACTCTGCTTCAGTATTTAAGGACTCTGCTGCATTATTTAAGGACTTTGCTGCATTATTTAAGGACTTTGTTGCATTATTTAAGTACTCTGCTGCACTATTTAAGGACTTTGTTGCATTATTTAAGGACTCTGCTGCATTATTTAAGGACTTTGTTGCATTATCTAAGGACTCTGCTGCATTATTGAAGGACTTTGCTGCAATATTTAAGGACTCTGCTTCAGTATTTAAGGACTCTGCTGCATTATTTAAGGACTTTGTTGCATTATTTAAGGACTCTGCTGCATTATTTAAGGACTTTGTTGCATTATTTAAGGACTCTGCTGCATTATTTAAGGACTTTGCTGCAATATTTAAGGACTCTGCTTCAGTATTTAAGGACTCTGCTGCATTATTTAAGGACTTTGTTGCATTATTTAAGGACTCTGCTGCATTATCTAAGGACTTTGCTGCATTATTTAAGGACTCTGCTGCATTTTTTAAGGACTCTGCTGAAGCATTTGAGGACTCTGCTGCATTATTTAAGCACTTTGCTGCGGTATTTAAGGACTCTGTTGCATTATTTAAGGACTTTGTTGCATTATTTAAGGACTCTGCTGCATTAGTTAAGGACTTTGCTGCATTATTTAAGGACTCTGCTGCATTATTTACCGACATTGTTGCATTATTTAAGAACTGTGCTGCTTTATTTAAGGACTTTGCATTATTTAAGGACTATGCTGCATTATTTAATGACTTTGCTGAAGCATTTGAGGACTCTGCTGCATTATTAGAGGACTCTGCTGCATTATTAAATGACTTTGTTGGATTTTTTAAGGACTCTGCTGCATTATTTGAGGACTCTGTTGCATTATTTAAGGACTTTGCTGCTTTATTTAAGGACGTTGTTGGATTATTTAAGGACTCTGCTGTATTATTTAAGGAATTTGCTGCATATTTATAGAATTTGCTCCATTATTTAAGGACTCTGCTGCATTATTTATTCACTCTGCTGAAGTATTTGAGGACTCTGCTGCATTATTTAAGGACTCTGCTGCATTATTTAAGGACTTTGTTGCATTATTTAAGGACTCTGCTGCATTATTTAAGGACTTTGCTGCAATATTTAAGGACTCTGCTTCAGTATTTAAGGACTCTGCTGCATTATTTAAGGACTTTGCTGCATTATTTAAGGACTTTGTTGCATTATTTAAGTACTCTGCTGCATTATTTAAGGACTTTGTTGCATTATTTAAGGACTCTGCTGCATTAGATAAGGACTTTGTTGCATTATCTAAGGACTCTGCTGCATTATTGAAGGACTTTGCTGCAATATTTAAGGACTCTGCTTCAGTATTTAAGGACTCTGCTGCATTATTTAAGGACTTTGTTGCATTATTTAAGGACTCTGCTGCATTATTTAAGGACTTTGTTGCATTATTTAAGGACTCTGCTGCATTATTTAAGGACTTTGCTGCAATATTTAAGGACTCTGCTTCAGTATTTAAGGACTCTGCTGCATTATTTAAGGACTTTGTTGCATTATTTAAGGACTCTGCTGCATTATTTAAGGACTTTGCTGCATTATTTAAGGACTTTGCTGCAATATTTAAGGACTCTGATTCAGTATTTAAGGACTCTGCTGCATTATTTAAGGACTTTGTTGCATTATTTAAGGACTCTGCTGCATTATTTAAGGACTTTGTTGCATTATTTAAGGACTCTGTTGCATTATTTAAGGACTTTGCTGCAATATTTAAGGACTCTGCTTCAGTATTTAAGGACTCTGCTGCATTATTTAAGGACTTTGTTGCATTATTTAAGGACTCTGCTGCATTATTTAAGGACTTTGCTGCATTATTTAAGGACTTTGCTGCATTTTTAAGGACTCTGCTGAAGCATTTGAGGACTCTGCTGCATTATTTAAGCACTTTGCTGCGGTATTTAAGGACTCTGTTGCATTATTTAAGGACTTTGTTGCATTATTTAAGGACTCTGCTGCATTAGTTAAGGACTTTGCTGCATTATTTAAGGACTCTGCTGCATTATTTACCGACGTTGTTGCATTATTTAAGAACTGTGCTGCTTTATTTAAGGACTTTGCATTATTTAAGGACTATGCTGCATTATTTAATGACTTTGCTGAAGCATTTGAGGACTCTACTGCATTATTAGAGGACTCTGCTGCATTATTTAATGACTTTGTTGGATTTTTTAAGGACTCTGCTGCATTATTTAAGGAATTTGCTGCTATATTAAAGGACTCTGCTTCAGTATTTAAGGACTCTGCTGCGGTATTTAAGGACTCTGCTGCATTATTTAAGGACTCTGCTGCATTATTTAAGGACTTTGCTGCATTATTTAAGGACTCTGCTGCATTATTTAAGGACTTTGTTGCATTATTTAAGGACTCTAATGCATTATTTAAGGACTTTGCTGCAATATTTAAGGACTCTGCTTCAGTATTTAAGGACTCTGCTGCATTATTTAAGGACGTTGTTGCATTATTTAAGGACTCTGCTGCATTATTTAAGGACTTTACTGCATTATTTAAGGACTCTGCTGCATTATTTAAGGACTTTCTTGCATTATTTAAGGACTCTGCTGCATTAGTTAAGGACTTTGCTGCATTATTTAAGGACTCTGCTGCATTATTTAACGACGTTGTTGCATTACTTAAGAACTGTGCTGCATTATTTAAGGACTTTGCTGCATTATTTAAGGACTATGCTGCATTATTTAATGACTTTGCTGAAGCATTTGAGGACTCTGCTGCATTATTAGAGGACTCTGCTGCATTATTTAAGGACTTGCTGCATTATTTAATGACTTTGTTGGATTTTTTTATGGACTCTGCTGCATTATTTAAGGAATTTGCTGCTATAT
Source organism: Phyllobates terribilis (assembly GCF_046119375.1). NCBI lineage: Eukaryota > Metazoa > Chordata > Amphibia > Anura > Dendrobatidae > Phyllobates > Phyllobates terribilis. Next base: position 2,030,399 of record NW_027363068.1, on the reverse strand, counting down.
TAAAGGACTCTGCTTCAGTAATTAAGGACTCTGCTGCGGTATTTAAGGACTCTGCTGCATTATTTAAGGACTCTGCTGCATTATTTAAGGACTTTGCTGCATTATTTAAGGAATCTGCTGCATTATTTAAGGACTTTGTTGCATTATCTAAGGACTCTGCTGCATTATTGAAGGACTTTGCTGCAATATTTAAGGACTCTGCTTCAGTATTTAAGGACTCTGCTGCATTATTTAAGGACTTTGTTGCATTATTTAAGGACTCTGCTGCATTAGATAAGGACTTTGCTGCATTATTTAAGGACTCTGCTGCATTATTTAAGGACTTTGCTGCAATATTTAAGGACTCTGCTTCAGTATTTAAGGACTCTGCTGCATTATTTAAGGACTTTGTTGCATTATTTAAGGACTCTGCTGCATTATTTAAGGACTTTGCTGCATTATTTAAGGACTCTGCTGCATTATTTAAGGACTCTGCTGAAGCATTTGAGGACTCTGCTGCATTATTTAAGCACTTTGCTGCGGTATTTAAGGACTCTGTTGCATTATTTAAGGACTTTGTTGCATTATTTAAGGACTCTGCTGCATTAGTTAAGGACTTTGCTGCATTATTTAAGGAATCTGCTGCATTATTTAAGGACTTTGTTGCATTATCTAAGGACTCTGCTGCATTATTGAAGGACTTTGCTGCAATATTTAAGGACTCTGCTTCAGTATTTAAGGACTCTGCTGCATTATTTAAGGACTTTGTTGCATTATTTAAGGATTCTGCTGCATTATTTAAGGACTTTGCTGCATTATTTATGGATTCTGCTGCATTATTTAAGGACTTTGTTGCATTATTTAAGGACTCTGCTGCATTATTTAAGGACTTTGTTGCATTATTTAAGGACTCTGCTGCATTATTTAAGGACTTTGCTGCAATATTTAAGGACTCTGCTTCAGTATTTAAGGACTCAGCTGCATTATTTAAGGACTTTGTTGCATTATTTAAGGACTCTGCTGCATTATTTAAGGACTTTGCTGCATTATTTAAGGACTCTGCTGCATTTTTTAAGGACTCTGCTGAAGCATTTGAGGACTCTGCTGCATTATTTAAGCACTTTGCTGCGGTATTTAAGGACTCTGTTGCATTATTTAAGGACTTTGTTGCATTATTTAAGGACTCTGCTGCATTAGTTAAGGACTTTGCTGCATTATTTAAGGACTCTGCTGCATTATTTACCGACGTTGTTGCATTATTTAAGAACTGTGCTGCTTTATTTAAGGACTTTGCATTATTTAAGGACTATGCTGCATTATTTAATGACTTTGCTGAAGCATTTGAGGACTCTGCTGCATTATTAGAGGACTCTGCTGCATTATTTGAGGACTCTGTTGCATTATTTAAGGACTTTGCTGCTTTATTTAAGGACGTTGTTGGATTATTTAAGGACTCTGCTGTATTATTTAAGGAATTTGCTGCATATTTAAAGAATTTGCTCCATTATTTAAGGACTCTGCTGCATTATTTATTCACTCTGCTGAAGTATTTGAGGACTCTGCTGCATTATTTAAGGACTCTGCTGCATTATTTAAGGACTTTGTTGCATTATTTAAGGACTCTGCTGCATTATTTAAGGACTTTGCTGCAATATTTAAGGACTCTGCTTCAGTATTTAAGGACTCTGCTGCATTATTTAAGGACTTTGCTGCATTATTTAAGGACTTTGTTGCATTATTTAAGTACTCTGCTGCACTATTTAAGGACTTTGTTGCATTATTTAAGGACTCTGCTGCATTATTTAAGGACTTTGTTGCATTATCTAAGGACTCTGCTGCATTATTGAAGGACTTTGCTGCAATATTTAAGGACTCTGCTTCAGTATTTAAGGACTCTGCTGCATTATTTAAGGACTTTGTTGCATTATTTAAGGACTCTGCTGCATTATTTAAGGACTTTGTTGCATTATTTAAGGACTCTGCTGCATTATTTAAGGACTTTGCTGCAATATTTAAGGACTCTGCTTCAGTATTTAAGGACTCTGCTGCATTATTTAAGGACTTTGTTGCATTATTTAAGGACTCTGCTGCATTATCTAAGGACTTTGCTGCATTATTTAAGGACTCTGCTGCATTTTTTAAGGACTCTGCTGAAGCATTTGAGGACTCTGCTGCATTATTTAAGCACTTTGCTGCGGTATTTAAGGACTCTGTTGCATTATTTAAGGACTTTGTTGCATTATTTAAGGACTCTGCTGCATTAGTTAAGGACTTTGCTGCATTATTTAAGGACTCTGCTGCATTATTTACCGACATTGTTGCATTATTTAAGAACTGTGCTGCTTTATTTAAGGACTTTGCATTATTTAAGGACTATGCTGCATTATTTAATGACTTTGCTGAAGCATTTGAGGACTCTGCTGCATTATTAGAGGACTCTGCTGCATTATTAAATGACTTTGTTGGATTTTTTAAGGACTCTGCTGCATTATTTGAGGACTCTGTTGCATTATTTAAGGACTTTGCTGCTTTATTTAAGGACGTTGTTGGATTATTTAAGGACTCTGCTGTATTATTTAAGGAATTTGCTGCATATTTAAAGAATTTGCTCCATTATTTAAGGACTCTGCTGCATTATTTATTCACTCTGCTGAAGTATTTGAGGACTCTGCTGCATTATTTAAGGACTCTGCTGCATTATTTAAGGACTTTGTTGCATTATTTAAGGACTCTGCTGCATTATTTAAGGACTTTGCTGCAATATTTAAGGACTCTGCTTCAGTATTTAAGGACTCTGCTGCATTATTTAAGGACTTTGCTGCATTATTTAAGGACTTTGTTGCATTATTTAAGTACTCTGCTGCATTATTTAAGGACTTTGTTGCATTATTTAAGGACTCTGCTGCATTAGATAAGGACTTTGTTGCATTATCTAAGGACTCTGCTGCATTATTGAAGGACTTTGCTGCAATATTTAAGGACTCTGCTTCAGTATTTAAGGACTCTGCTGCATTATTTAAGGACTTTGTTGCATTATTTAAGGACTCTGCTGCATTATTTAAGGACTTTGTTGCATTATTTAAGGACTCTGCTGCATTATTTAAGGACTTTGCTGCAATATTTAAGGACTCTGCTTCAGTATTTAAGGACTCTGCTGCATTATTTAAGGACTTTGTTGCATTATTTAAGGACTCTGCTGCATTATTTAAGGACTTTGCTGCATTATTTAAGGACTTTGCTGCAATATTTAAGGACTCTGCTTCAGTATTTAAGGACTCTGCTGCATTATTTAAGGACTTTGTTGCATTATTTAAGGACTCTGCTGCATTATTTAAGGACTTTGTTGCATTATTTAAGGACTTTGCTGCAATATTTAAGGACTCTGCTTCAGTATTTAAGGACTCTGCTGCATTATTTAAGGACTTTGTTGCATTATTTAAGGACTCTGCTGCATTATTTAAGGACTTTGCTGCATTATTTAAGGACTTTGCTGCATTTTTAAGGACTCTGCTGAAGCATTTGAGGACTCTGCTGCATTATTTAAGCACTTTGCTGCGGTATTTAAGGACTCTGTTGCATTATTTAAGGACTTTGTTGCATTATTTAAGGACTCTGCTGCATTAGTTAAGGACTTTGCTGCATTATTTAAGGACTCTGCTGCATTATTTACCGACGTTGTTGCATTATTTAAGAACTGTGCTGCTTTATTTAAGGACTTTGCATTATTTAAGGACTATGCTGCATTATTTAATGACTTTGCTGAAGCATTTGAGGACTCTACTGCATTATTAGAGGACTCTGCTGCATTATTTAATGACTTTGTTGGATTTTTTAAGGACTCTGCTGCATTATTTAAGGAATTTGCTGCTATATTAAAGGACTCTGCTTCAGTATTTAAGGACTCTGCTGCGGTATTTAAGGACTCTGCTGCATTATTTAAGGACTCTGCTGCATTATTTAAGGACATTGCTGCATTATTTAAGGACTCTGCTGCATTATTTAAGGACTTTGTTGCATTATTTAAGGACTCTAATGCATTATTTAAGGACTTTGCTGCAATATTTAAGGACTCTGCTTCAGTATTTAAGGACTCTGCTGCATTATTTAAGGACGTTGTTGCATTATTTAAGGACTCTGCTGCATTATTTAAGGACTTTACTGCATTATTTAAGGACTCTGCTGCATTATTTAAGGACTTTCTTGCATTATTTAAGGACTCTGCTGCATTAGTTAAGGACTTTGCTGCATTATTTAAGGACTCTGCTGCATTATTTAACGACGTTGTTGCATTACTTAAGAACTGTGCTGCATTATTTAAGGACTTTGCTGCATTATTTAAGGACTATGCTGCATTATTTAATGACTTTGCTGAAGCATTTGAGGACTCTGCTGCATTATTAGAGGACTCTGCTGCATTATTTAAGGACTTGCTGCATTATTTAATGACTTTGTTGGATTTTTTTATGGACTCTGCTGCATTATTTAAGGAATTTGCTGCTATATTAAAGGACTCTGCTTCAGTAATTAAGGACTCTGCTGCGGTATTTAAGGACTCTGCTGCATTATTTAAGGACTCTGCTGCATTATTTAAGGACTTTGCTGCATTATTTAAGGAATCTGCTGCATTACTTAAGGACTTTGTTGCATTATCTAAGGACTCTGCTGCATTATTGAAGGACTTTGCTGCAATATTTAAGGACTCTGCTTCAGTATTTAAGGACTCTGCTGCATTATTTAAGGACTTTGTTGCATTATTTAAGGACTCTGCTGCATTAGATAAGGACTTTGCTGCATTATTTAAGGACTCTGCTGCATTATTTAAGGACTTTGCTGCAATATTTAAGGACTCTGCTTCAGTATTTAAGGACTCTGCTGCATTATTTAAGGACTTTGTTGCATTATTTAAGGACTCTGCTGCATTATTTAAGGACTTTGCTGCATTATTTAAGGACTCTGCTGCATTATTTAAGGACTCTGCTGAAGCATTTGAGGACTCTGCTGCATTATTTAAGCACTTTGCTGCGGTATTTAAGGACTCTGTTGCATTATTTAAGGACTTTGTTGCATTATTTAAGGACTCTGCTGCATTAGTTAAGGACTTTGCTGCATTATTTAAGGAATCTGCTGCATTATTTAAGGACTTTGTTGCATTATCTAAGGACTCTGCTGCATTATTGAAGGACTTTGCTGCAATATTTAAGGACTCTGCTTCAGTATTTAAGGACTCTGCTGCATTATTTAAGGACTTTGTTGCATTATTTAAGGATTCTGCTGCATTATTTAAGGACTTTGCTGCATTATTTATGGACTCTGCTGCATTATTTAAGGACTTTGCTGCAATATTTAAGGACTCTGCTTCAGTATTTAAGGACTCTGCTGCATTATTTAAGGACTTTGTTGCATTATTTAAGGACTCTGCTGCATTATTTAATTACTTTGCTGCATTATTTAAGGACTCTGCTGCATTATTTAAGGACTCTGCTGAAGCATTTGAGGACTCTGCTGCATTATTTAATCACTTTGCTGCGGTATTTAAGGACTCTGTTGCATTATTTAAGGACTTTGTTGCATTATTTAAGGACTCTGCTGCATTATTTAAGGACTTTGTTGCATTATTTAAGGACTCTGCTGCATTAGTTAAGGACTTTGCTGCATTATTTAAGGACTCTGCTGCATTATTTAACGACGTTGTTGCATTATTTAAGAACTGTGCTGCATTATTTAAGGACTCTGCTGCATTATTTAAGGACTTTGTTGCATTATTTAAGGACTCTGCTGCATTAGTTAAGGACTTTGCTGCATTATTTAAGGACTCTGCTGCATTATTTAACGAATTTACTGCATTATTTAAGGACTCTGCTGCATTATTTAAGGACTTTGTTGCATTATTTAAGGACTCTGCTGCATTAGTTAAGGACTATGCTGCATTATTTAATGACTTTGCTGAAGCATTTGAGGACTCTGCTGCATTATTAGAGGACTCTGCTGCATTATTTAAGGACTTGCTGCATTATTTAATGACTTTTTTGGATTTTTTAAGGACTCTGCTGCATTATTTAAGGAATTTGCTGCTATATTAAAGGACTCTGCTTCAGTATTTAAGGACTCTGCTGCGGTATTTAAGGACTCTGCTGCATTATTTAAGGACTCTGCTGCATTATTTAAGGACTTTGCTGCATTATTTAAGGACTCTGCTGCATTATTTAAGGACTTTGCTGCAATATTTAAGGACTCTGCTTCAGTATTTAAGGACTCTGCTGCATTATTTAAGGACGTTGTTGCATTATTTAAGGACTCTGCTGCATTATTTAAGGACTTTACTGCATTATTTAAGGACTCTGCTGCATTATTTAAGGACTTTGTTGCATTATTTCAGGAATCTGATGCATTATTTAAGGAATTTGCTTAATTATTTAAGGACTCTGCTTTCTTATTTAATGACTCTGCTGAAGCATTTCAGGACTCTGCTGCATTATTTGAGGACTCTGTTGCATTATTTAAGGACTTTGCTGCTTTATTTAAGGACGTTGTTGGATTATTTAAGGACTCTGCTGTATTATTTAAGGAATTTGCTGCATATTTAAAGAATTTGCTCCATTATTTAAGGAGTCTGCTGCATTATTTATTCACTCTGCTGAAGTATTTGAGGACTCTGCTGCATTATTTAAGGACTCTGCTGCATTATTTAAGGACTTTGTTGCATTATTTAAGGACTCTGCTGCATTATTTAAGGACTTTGCTGCAATATTTAAGGACTCTGCTTCAGTATTTAAGGACTCTGCTGCATTATTTAAGGACTTTGCTGCATTATTTAAGGACTTTGTTGCATTATTTAAGTACTCTGCTGCATTATTTAAGGACTTTGTTGCATTATTTAAGGACTCTGCTGCTTTATTTAAGGACTTTGTTGCATTATCTAAGGACTCTGCTGCATTATTGAAGGACTTTGCTGCAATATTTAAGGACTCTGCTTCAGTATTTAAGTACTCTGCTGCATTATTTAAGGACTTTGTTGCATTATTTAAGGACTCTGCTGCATTATTTAAGGACTTTGTTGCATTATTTAAGGACTCTGCTGCATTATTTATGGACTTTGCTGCAATATTTAAGGACTCTGCTTCAGTATTTAAGGACTCTGCTGCATTATTTAAGGACTTTGTTGCATTATTTAAGGACTTTGTTGCATTATTTAAGGACTCTGCTGCATTAGTTAAGGACTTTGCTGCATTATTTAAGGACTCTGCTGCATTATTTACCGACGTTGTTGCATTATTTAAGAACTGTGCTGCTTTATTTAAGGACTTTGCATTATTTAAGGACTATGCTGCATTATTTAATGACTTTGCTGAAGCATTTGAGGACTCTGCTGCATTATTAGAGGACTCTGCTGCATTATTTGAGGACTCTGTTGCATTATTTAAGGACTTTGCTGCTTTATTTAAGGACGTTGTTGGATTATTTAAGGACTCTGCTGTATTATTTAAGGAATTTGCTGCTTTATTTAAGGACTTTGTTGCATTATCTAAGGACTCTGCTGCATTATTGAAGGACTTTGCTGCAATATTTAAGGACTCTGCTTCAGTATTTAAGGACTCTGCTGCATTATTTAAGGACTTTGTTGCATTATTTAAGGACTCTGCTGCATTATTTAAGGACTTTGCTGCATTATTTAAGGACTCTGCTGCATTTTTTAAGGACTCTGCTGAAGCATTTGAGGACTCTGCTGCATTATTTAAGCACTTTGCTGCAGTATTTAAGGACTCTGTTGCATTATTTCAGGACTTTTTTGCATTATTTAAGGACTCTGCTGCATTAGTTAAGGACTTTGCTGCATTATTTAAGGACTCTGCTGCATTATTTACCGACGTTGTTGCATTATTTAAGAACTGTGCTGCATTATTTAAGGACTTTGCTGCATTATTTAAGGACTATGCTGCATTATTTCATGACTTTGCTGAAGCATTTGAGGACTCTGCTGCATTATTAGAGGACTCTGCTGCATTATTTAATGACTTTTTTGGATTTTTTAAGGACTCTGCTGCATTATTTAAGGAATTTGCTGCTATATTAAAGGACTCTGCTTCAGTATTTAAGGACTCTGCTGCGGTATTTAAGGACTCTGCTGCATTATTTAAGGACTCTGCTGCATTATTTAAGGACTTTGCTGCATTATTTAAGGACTCTGCTGCATTATTTAAGGACTTTGCTGCAATATTTAAGGACTCTGCTTCAGTATTTAAGGACTCTGCTGCATTATTTAAGGACTTTGTTGCATTATTTAAGGACTCTGCTGCATTAGTTAAGGACTTTGCTGCATTATTTAAGGACTCTGCTGCATTATTTAACGACGTTGTTGCATTATTTAAGAACTGTGCTGCATTATTTAAGGACTCTGCTGCATTATTTAAGGACTTTGTTGCATTATTTAAGGACTCTGCTGCATTAGTTAAGGACTTTGCTGCATTATTTAAGGACTCTGCTGCATTATTTAACGAATTTACTGCATTATTTAAGGACTCTGCTGCATTATTTAAGGACTTTGTTGCATTATTTAAGGACTCTGCTGCATTAGTTAAGGACTATGCTGCATTATTTAATGACTTTGCTGAAGCATTTGAGGACTCTGCTGCTTTATTAGAGGACTCTGCTGCATTATTTAAGGACTTGCTGCATTATTTAATGACTTTTTTGGATTTTTTAAGGACTCTGCTGCATTATTTAAGGAATTTGCTGCTATATTAAAGGACTCTGCTTCAGTATTTAAGGACTCTGCTGCGGTATTTAAGGACTCTGCTGCATTATTTAAGGACTCTGCTGCATTATTTAAGGACTTTGCTGCATTATTTAAGGACTCTGCTGCATTATTTAAGGACTTTGCTGCAATATTTAAGGACTCTGCTTCAGTATTTAAGGACTCTGCTGCATTATTTAAGGACGTTGTTGCATTATTTAAGGACTCTGCTGCATTATTTAAGGACTTTACTGCATTATTTAAGGACTCTGCTGCATTATTTAAGGACTTTGTTGCATTATTTCAGGAATCTGATGCATTATTTAAGGAATTTGCTTAATTATTTAAGGACTCTGCTTTCTTATTTAATGACTCTGCTGAAGCATTTCAGGACTCTGCTGCATTATTTGAGGACTCTGTTGCATTATTTAAGGACTTTGCTGCTTTATTTAAGGACGTTGTTGGATTATTTAAGGACTCTGCTGTATTATTTAAGGAATTTGCTGCATATTTAAAGAATTTGCTCCATTATTTAAGGAGTCTGCTGCATTATTTATTCACTCTGCTGAAGTATTTGAGGACTCTGCTGCATTATTTAAGGACTCTGCTGCATTATTTAAGGACTTTGTTGCATTATTTAAGGACTCTGCTGCATTATTTAAGGACTTTGCTGCAATATTTAAGGACTCTGCTTCAGTATTTAAGGACTCTGCTGCATTATTTAAGGACTTTGCTGCATTATTTAAGGACTTTGTTGCATTATTTAAGTACTCTGCTGCATTATTTAAGGACTTTGTTGCATTATTTAAGGACTCTGCTGCTTTATTTAAGGACTTTGTTGCATTATCTAAGGACTCTGCTGCATTATTGAAGGACTTTGCTGCAATATTTAAGGACTCTGCTTCAGTATTTAAGGACTCTGCTGCATTATTTAAGGACTTTGTTGCATTATTTAAGGACTTTGTTGCATTATTTAAGGACTCTGCTGCATTAGTTAAGGACTTTGCTGCATTATTTAAGGACTCTGCTGCATTATTTACCGACGTTGTTGCATTATTTAAGAACTGTGCTGCTTTATTTAAGGACTTTGCATTATTTAAGGACTATGCTGCATTATTTAATGACTTTGCTGAAGCATTTGAGGACTCTGCTGCATTATTAGAGGACTCTGCTGCATTATTTGAGGACTCTGTTGCATTATTTAAGGACTTTGCTGCTTTATTTAAGGACGTTGTTGGATTATTTAAGGACTCTGCTGTATTATTTAAGGAATTTGCTGCTTTATTTAAGGACTTTGTTGCATTATCTAAGGACTCTGCTGCATTATTGAAGGACTTTGCTGCAATATTTAAGGACTCTGCTTCAGTATTTAAGGACTCTGCTGCATTATTTAAGGACTTTGTTGCATTATTTAAGGACTCTGCTGCATTATTTAAGGACTTTGCTGCATTATTTAAGGACTCTGCTGCATTTTTTAAGGACTCTGCTGAAGCATTTGAGGACTCTGCTGCATTATTTAAGCACTTTGCTGCGGTATTTAAGGACTCTGTTGCATTATTTAAGGACTTTTTTGCATTATTTAAGGACTCTGCTGCATTAGTTAAGGACTTTGCTGCATTATTTAAGGACTCTGCTGCATTATTTACCGACGTTGTTGCATTATTTAAGAACTGTGCTGCTTTATTTAAGGACTTTGCATTATTTAAGGACTATGCTGCATTATTTAATGACTTTGCTGAAGCATTTGAGGACTCTGCTGCATTATTAGAGGACTCTGCTGCATTATTAAATGACTTTGTTGGATTTTTTAAGGACTCTGCTGCATTATTTGAGGACTCTGTTGCATTATTTAAGGACTTTGCTGCTTTATTTAAGGACGTTGTTGGATTATTTAAGGACTCTGCTGTATTATTTAAGGAATTTGCTGCATATTTAAAGAATTTGCTCCATTATTTAAGGACTCTGCTGCATTATTTATTCACTCTGCTGAAGTATTTGAGGACTCTGCTGCATTATTTAAGGACTCTGCTGCATTATTTAAGGACTTTGTTGCATTATTTAAGGACTCTGCTGCATTATTTAAGGACTTTGCTGCAATATTTAAGGACTCTGCTTCAGTATTTAAGGACTCTGCTGCATTATTTAAGGACTTTGCTGCATTATTTAAGGACTTTGTTGCATTATTTAAGTACTCTGCTGCACTATTTAAGGACTTTGTTGCATTATTTAAGGACTCTGCTGCATTATTTAAGGACTTTGTTGCATTATCTAAGGACTCTGCTGCATTATTGAAGGACTTTGCTGCAATATTTAAGGACTCTGCTTCAGTATTTAAGGACTCTGCTGCATTATTTAAGATCTTTGTTGCATTATTTAAGGACTCTGCTGCATTATTTAAGGACTTTGTTGCATTATTTAAGGACTCTGCTGCATTATTTAAGGACTTTGCTGCAATATTTAAGGACTCTGCTTCAGTATTTAAGGACTCTGCTGCATTATTTAAGGACTTTGTTGCATTATTTAAGGACTCTGCTGCATTATCTAAGGACTTTGCTGCATTATTTAAGGACTCTGCTGCATTTTTTAAGGACTCTGCTGAAGCATTTGAGGACTCTGCTGCATTATTTAAGCACTTTGCTGCGGTATTTAAGGACTCTGTTGCATTATTTAAGGACTTTGTTGCATTATTTAAGGACTCTGCTGCATTAGTTAAGGACTTTGCTGCATTATTTAAGGACTCTGCTGCATTATTTACCGACATTGTTGCATTATTTAAGAACTGTGCTGCTTTATTTAAGGACTTTGCATTATTTAAGGACTATGCTGCATTATTTAATGACTTTGCTGAAGCATTTGAGGACTCTGCTGCATTATTAGAGGACTCTGCTGCATTATTAAATGACTTTGTTGGATTTTTTAAGGACTCTGCTGCATTATTTGAGGACTCTGTTGCATTATTTAAGGACTTTGCTGCTTTATTTAAGGACGTTGTTGGATTATTTAAGGACTCTGCTGTATTATTTAAGGAATTTGCTGCATATTTAAAGAATTTGCTCCATTATTTAAGGACTCTGCTGCATTATTTATTCACTCTGCTGAAGTATTTGAGGACTCTGCTGCATTATTTAAGGACTCTGCTGCATTATTTAAGGACTTTGTTGCATTATTTAAGGACTCTGCTGCATTATTTAAGGACTTTGCTGCAATATTTAAGGACTCTGCTTCAGTATTTAAGGACTCTGCTGCATTATTTAAGGACTTTGCTGCATTATTTAAGGACTTTGTTGCATTATTTAAGTACTCTGCTGCATTATTTAAGGACTTTGTTGCATTATTTAAGGACTCTGCTGCATTAGATAAGGACTTTGTTGCATTATCTAAGGACTCTGCTGCATTATTGAAGGACTTTGCTGCAATATTTAAGGACTCTGCTTCAGTATTTAAGGACTCTGCTGCATTATTTAAGGACTTTGTTGCATTATTTAAGGACTCTGCTGCATTATTTAAGGACTTTGTTGCATTATTTAAGGACTCTGCTGCATTATTTAAGGACTTTGCTGCAATATTTAAGGACTCTGCTTCAGTATTTAAGGACTCTGCTGCATTATTTAAGGACTTTGTTGCATTATTTAAGGACTCTGCTGCATTATTTAAGGACTTTGCTGCATTATTTAAGGACTTTGCTGCAATATTTAAGGACTCTGCTTCAGTATTTAAGGACTCTGCTGCATTATTTAAGGACTTTGTTGCATTATTTAAGGACTCTGCTGCATTATTTAAGGACTTTGTTGCATTATTTAAGGACTCTGTTGCATTATTTAAGGACTTTGCTGCAATATTTAAGGACTCTGCTTCAGTATTTAAGGACTCTGCTGCATTATTTAAGGACTTTGCTGCATTATTTAAGGACTTTGCTGCATTTTTAAGGACTCTGCTGAAGCATTTGAGGACTCTGCTGCATTATTTAAGCACTTTGCTGCGGTATTTAAGGACTCTGTTGCATTATTTAAGGACTTTGTTGCATTATTTAAGGACTCTGCTGCATTAGTTAAGGACTTTGCTGCATTATTTAAGGACTCTGCTGCATTATTTACCGACGTTGTTGCATTATTTAAGAACTGTGCTGCTTTATTTAAGGACTTTGCATTATTTAAGGACTATGCTGCATTATTTAATGACTTTGCTGAAGCATTTGAGGACTCTACTGCATTATTAGAGGACTCTGCTGCATTATTTAATGACTTTGTTGGATTTTTTAAGGACTCTGCTGCATTATTTAAGGAATTTGCTGCTATATTAAAGGACTCTGCTTCAGTATTTAAGGACTCTGCTGCGGTATTTAAGGACTCTGCTGCATTATTTAAGGACTCTGCTGCATTATTTAAGGACTTTGCTGCATTATTTAAGGACTCTGCTGCATTATTTAAGGACTTTGTTGCATTATTTAAGGACTCTAATGCATTATTTAAGGACTTTGCTGCAATATTTAAGGACTCTGCTTCAGTATTTAAGGACTCTGCTGCATTATTTAAGGACGTTGTTGCATTATTTAAGGACTCTGCTGCATTATTTAAGGACTTTACTGCATTATTTAAGGACTCTGCTGCATTATTTAAGGACTTTCTTGCATTATTTAAGGACTCTGCTGCATTAGTTAAGGACTTTGCTGCATTATTTAAGGACTCTGCTGCATTATTTAACGACGTTGTTGCATTACTTAAGAACTGTGCTGCATTATTTAAGGACTTTGCTGCATTATTTAAGGACTATGCTGCATTATTTAATGACTTTGCTGAAGCATTTGAGGACTCTGCTGCATTATTAGAGGACTCTGCTGCATTATTTAAGGACTTGCTGCATTATTTAATGACTTTGTTGGATTTTTTTATGGACTCTGCTGCATTATTTAAGGAATTTGCTGCTATATTAAAGGACTCTGCTTCAGTAATTAAGGACTCTGCTGCGGTATTTAAGGACTCTGCTGCATTATTTAAGGACTCTGCTGCATTATTTAAGGACTTTGCTGCATTATTTAAGGAATCTGCTGCATTATTTAAGGACTTTGTTGCATTATCTAAGGACTCTGCTGCATTATTGAAGGACTTTGCTGCAATATTTAAGGACTCTGCTTCAGTATTTAAGGACTCTGCTGCATTATTTAAGGACTTTGTTGCATTATTTAAGGACTCTGCTGCATTAGATAAGGACTTTGCTGCATTATTTAAGGACTCTGCTGCATTATTTAAGGACTTTGCTGCAATATTTAAGGACTCTGCTTCAGTATTTAAGGACTCTGCTGCATTATTTAAGGACTTTGTTGCATTATTTAAGGACTCTGCTGCATTATTTAAGGACTTTGCTGCATTATTTAAGGACTCTGCTGCATTATTTAAGGACTCTGCTGAAGCATTTGAGGACTCTGCTGCATTATTTAAGCACTTTGCTGCGGTATTTAAGGACTCTGTTGCATTATTTAAGGACTTTGTTGCATTATTTAAGGACTCTGCTGCATTAGTTAAGGACTTTGCTGCATTATTTAAGGAATCTGCTGCATTATTTAAGGACTTTGTTGCATTATCTAAGGACTCTGCTGCATTATTGAAGGACTTTGCTGCAATATTTAAGGACTCTGCTTCAGTATTTAAGGACTCTGCTGCATTATTTAAGGACTTTGTTGCATTATTTAAGGATTCTGCTGCATTATTTAAGGACTTTGCTGCATTATTTATGGACTCTGCTGCATTATTTAAGGACTTTGCTGCAATATTTAAGGACTCTGCTTCAGTATTTAAGGACTCTGCTGCATTATTTAAGGACTTTGTTGCATTATTTAAGGACTCTGCTGCATTATTTAATTACTTTGCTGCATTATTTAAGGACTCTGCTGCATTATTTAAGGACTCTGCTGAAGCATTTGAGGACTCTGCTGCATTATTTAATCACTTTGCTGCGGTATTTAAGGACTCTGTTGCATTATTTAAGGACTTTGTTGCATTATTTAAGGACTCTGCTGCATTATTTAAGGACTTTGTTGCATTATTTAAGGACTCTGCTGCATTAGTTAAGGACTTTGCTGCATTATTTAAGGACTCTGCTGCATTATTTAACGACGTTGTTGCATTATTTAAGAACTGTGCTGCATTATTTAAGGACTCTGCTGCATTATTTAAGGACTTTGTTGCATTATTTAAGGACTCTGCTGCATTAGTTAAGGACTTTGCTGCATTATTTAAGGACTCTGCTGCATTATTTAACGAATTTACTGCATTATTTAAGGACTCTGCTGCATTATTTAAGGACTTTGTTGCATTATTTAAGGACTCTGCTGCATTAGTTAAGGACTATGCTGCATTATTTAATGACTTTGCTGAAGCATTTGAGGACTCTGCTGCATTATTAGAGGACTCTGCTGCATTATTTAAGGACTTGCTGCATTATTTAATGACTTTTTTGGATTTTTTAAGGACTCTGCTGCATTATTTAAGGAATTTGCTGCTATATTAAAGGACTCTGCTTCAGTATTTAAGGACTCTGCTGCGGTATTTAAGGACTCTGCTGCATTATTTAAGGACTCTGCTGCATTATTTAAGGACTTTGCTGCATTATTTAAGGACTCTGCTGCATTATTTAAGGACTTTGCTGCAATATTTAAGGACTCTGCTTCAGTATTTAAGGACTCTGCTGCATTATTTAAGGACGTTGTTGCATTATTTAAGGACTCTGCTGCATTATTTAAGGACTTTACTGCATTATTTAAGGACTCTGCTGCATTATTTAAGGACTTTGTTGCATTATTTCAGGAATCTGATGCATTATTTAAGGAATTTGCTTAATTATTTAAGGACTCTGCTTTCTTATTTAATGACTCTGCTGAAGCATTTCAGGACTCTGCTGCATTATTTGAGGACTCTGTTGCATTATTTAAGGACTTTGCTGCTTTATTTAAGGACGTTGTTGGATTATTTAAGGACTCTGCTGTATTATTTAAGGAATTTGCTGCATATTTAAAGAATTTGCTCCATTATTTAAGGAGTCTGCTGAATTATTTATTCACTCTGCTGAAGTATTTGAGGACTCTGCTGCATTATTTAAGGACTCTGCTGCATTATTTAAGGACTTTGTTGCATTATTTAAGGACTCTGCTGCATTATTTAAGGACTTTGCTGCAATATTTAAGGACTCTGCTTCAGTATTTAAGGACTCTGCTGCATTATTTAAGGACTTTGCTGCATTATTTAAGGACTTTGTTGCATTATTTAAGTACTCTGCTGCATTATTTAAGGACTTTGTTGCATTATTTAAGGACTCTGCTGCTTTATTTAAGGACTTTGTTGCATTATCTAAGGACTCTGCTGCATTATTGAAGGACTTTGCTGCAATATTTAAGGACTCTGCTTCAGTATTTAAGTACTCTGCTGCATTATTTAAGGACTTTGTTGCATTATTTAAGGACTCTGCTGCATTATTTAAGGACTTTGTTGCATTATTTAAGGACTCTGCTGCATTATTTATGGACTTTGCTGCAATATTTAAGGACTCTGCTTCAGTATTTAAGGACTCTGCTGCATTATTTAAGGACTTTGTTGCATTATTTAAGGACTTTGTTGCATTATTTAAGGACTCTGCTGCATTAGTTAAGGACTTTGCTGCATTATTTAAGGACTCTGCTGCATTATTTACCGACGTTGTTGCATTATTTAAGAACTGTGCTGCTTTATTTAAGGACTTTGCATTATTTAAGGACTATGCTGCATTATTTAATGACTTTGCTGAAGCATTTGAGGACTCTGCTGCATTATTAGAGGACTCTGCTGCATTATTTGAGGACTCTGTTGCATTATTTAAGGACTTTGCTGCTTTATTAAAGGACGTTGTTGGATTATTTAAGGACTCTGCTGTATTATTTAAGGAATTTGCTGCTTTATTTAAGGACTTTGTTGCATTATCTAAGGACTCTGCTGCATTATTGAAGGACTTTGCTGCAATATTTAAGGACTCTGCTTCAGTATTTAAGGACTCTGCTGCATTATTTAAGGACTTTGTTGCATTATTTAAGGACTCTGCTGCATTATTTAAGGACTTTGCTGCATTATTTAAGGACTCTGCTGCATTTTTTAAGGACTCTGCTGAAGCATTTGAGGACTCTGCTGCATTATTTAAGCACTTTGCTGCAGTATTTAAGGACTCTGTTGCATTATTTCAGGACTTTTTTGCATTATTTAAGGACTCTGCTGCATTAGTTAAGGACTTTGCTGCATTATTTAAGGACTCTGCTGCATTATTTACCGACGTTGTTGCATTATTTAAGAACTGTGCTGCATTATTTAAGGACTTTGCTGCATTATTTAAGGACTATGCTGCATTATTTCATGACTTTGCTGAAGCATTTGAGGACTCTGCTGCATTATTAGAGGACTCTGCTGCATTATTTAATGACTTTTTTGGATTTTTTAAGGACTCTGCTGCATTATTTAAGGAATTTGCTGCTATATTAAAGGACTCTGCTTCAGTATTTAAGGACTCTGCTGCGGTATTTAAGGACTCTGCTGCATTATTTAAGGACTCTGCTGCATTATTTAAGGACTTTGCTGCATTATTTAAGGACTCTGCTGCATTATTTAAGGACTTTGCTGCAATATTTAAGGACTCTGCTTCAGTATTTAAGGACTCTGCTGCATTATTTAAGGACTTTGTTGCATTATTTAAGGACTCTGCTGCATTAGTTAAGGACTTTGCTGCATTATTTAAGGACTCTGCTGCATTATTTAACGACGTTGTTGCATTATTTAAGAACTGTGCTGCATTATTTAAGGACTCTGCTGCATTATTTAAGGACTTTGTTGCATTATTTAAGGACTCTGCTGCATTAGTTAAGGACTTTGCTGCATTATTTAAGGACTCTGCTGCATTATTTAACGAATTTACTGCATTATTTAAGGACTCTGCTGCATTATTTAAGGACTTTGTTGCATTATTTAAGGACTCTGCTGCATTAGTTAAGGACTATGCTGCATTATTTAATGACTTTGCTGAAGCATTTGAGGACTCTGCTGCTTTATTAGAGGACTCTGCTGCATTATTTAAGGACTTGCTGCATTATTTAATGACTTTTTTGGATTTTTTAAGGACTCTGCTGCATTATTTAAGGAATTTGCTGCTATATTAAAGGACTCTGCTTCAGTATTTAAGGACTCTGCTGCGGTATTTAAGGACTCTGCTGCATTATTTAAGGACTCTGCTGCATTATTTAAGGACTTTGCTGCATTATTTAAGGACTCTGCTGCATTATTTAAGGACTTTGCTGCAATATTTAAGGACTCTGCTTCAGTATTTAAGGACTCTGCTGCATTATTTAAGGACGTTGTTGCATTATTTAAGGACTCTGCTGCATTATTTAAGGACTTTACTGCATTATTTAAGGACTCTGCTGCATTATTTAAGGACTTTGTTGCATTATTTCAGGAATCTGATGCATTATTTAAGGAATTTGCTTAATTATTTAAGGACTCTGCTTTCTTATTTAATGACTCTGCTGAAGCATTTCAGGACTCTGCTGCATTATTTGAGGACTCTGTTGCATTATTTAAGGACTTTGCTGCTTTATTTAAGGACGTTGTTGGATTATTTAAGGACTCTGCTGTATTATTTAAGGAATTTGCTGCATATTTAAAGAATTTGCTCCATTATTTAAGGAGTCTGCTGCATTATTTATTCACTCTGCTGAAGTATTTGAGGACTCTGCTGCATTATTTAAGGACTCTGCTGCATTATTTAAGGACTTTGTTGCATTATTTAAGGACTCTGCTGCATTATTTAAGGACTTTGCTGCAATATTTAAGGACTCTGCTTCAGTATTTAAGGACTCTGCTGCATTATTTAAGGACTTTGCTGCATTATTTAAGGACTTTGTTGCATTATTTAAGTACTCTGCTGCATTATTTAAGGACTTTGTTGCATTATTTAAGGACTCTGCTGCTTTATTTAAGGACTTTGTTGCATTATCTAAGGACTCTGCTGCATTATTGAAGGACTTTGCTGCAATATTTAAGGACTCTGCTTCAGTATTTAAGGACTCTGCTGCATTATTTAAGGACTTTGTTGCATTATTTAAGGACTTTGTTGCATTATTTAAGGACTCTGCTGCATTAGTTAAGGACTTTGCTGCATTATTTAAGGACTCTGCTGCATTATTTACCGACGTTGTTGCATTATTTAAGAACTGTGCTGCTTTATTTAAGGACTTTGCATTATTTAAGGACTATGCTGCATTATTTAATGACTTTGCTGAAGCATTTGAGGACTCTGCTGCATTATTAGAGGACTCTGCTGCATTATTTGAGGACTCTGTTGCATTATTTAAGGACTTTGCTGCTTTATTTAAGGACGTTGTTGGATTATTTAAGGACTCTGCTGTATTATTTAAGGAATTTGCTGCTTTATTTAAGGACTTTGTTGCATTATCTAAGGACTCTGCTGCATTATTGAAGGACTTTGCTGCAATATTTAAGGACTCTGCTTCAGTATTTAAGGACTCTGCTGCATTATTTAAGGACTTTGTTGCATTATTTAAGGACTCTGCTGCATTATTTAAGGACTTTGCTGCATTATTTAAGGACTCTGCTGCATTTTTTAAGGACTCTGCTGAAGCATTTGAGGACTCTGCTGCATTATTTAAGCACTTTGCTGCGGTATTTAAGGACTCTGTTGCATTATTTAAGGACTTTTTTGCATTATTTAAGGACTCTGCTGCATTAGTTAAGGACTTTGCTGCATTATTTAAGGACTCTGCTGCATTATTTACCGACGTTGTTGCATTATTTAAGAACTGTGCTGCTTTATTTAAGGACTTTGCATTATTTAAGGACTATGCTGCATTATTTAATGACTTTGCTGAAGCATTTGAGGACTCTGCTGCATTATTAGAGGACTCTGCTGCATTATTAAATGACTTTGTTGGATTTTTTAAGGACTCTGCTGCATTATTTGAGGACTCTGTTGCATTATTTAAGGACTTTGCTGCTTTATTTAAGGACGTTGTTGGATTATTTAAGGACTCTGCTGTATTATTTAAGGAATTTGCTGCATATTTAAAGAATTTGCTCCATTATTTAAGGACTCTGCTGCATTATTTATTCACTCTGCTGAAGTATTTGAGGACTCTGCTGCATTATTTAAGGACTCTGCTGCATTATTTAAGGACTTTGTTGCATTATTTAAGGACTCTGCTGCATTATTTAAGGACTTTGCTGCAATATTTAAGGACTCTGCTTCAGTATTTAAGGACTCTGCTGCATTATTTAAGGACTTTGCTGCATTATTTAAGGACTTTGTTGCATTATTTAAGTACTCTGCTG
Organism: Phyllobates terribilis; assembly: GCF_046119375.1. Lineage (NCBI taxonomy): Eukaryota > Metazoa > Chordata > Amphibia > Anura > Dendrobatidae > Phyllobates > Phyllobates terribilis. The sequence continues at coordinate 2,010,335 of NW_027363068.1, read as the reverse complement.
CATTATTTAAGGACTTTGTTGCATTATTTAAGGACTCTGCTGCATTATTTAAGGACTTTGTTGCATTATCTAAGGACTCTGCTGCATTATTGAAGGACTTTGCTGCAATATTTAAGGACTCTGCTTCAGTATTTAAGGACTCTGCTGCATTATTTAAGGACTTTGTTGCATTATTTAAGGACTCTGCTGCATTATTTAAGGACTTTGTTGCATTATTTAAGGACTCTGCTGCATTATTTAAGGACTTTGCTGCAATATTTAAGGACTCTGCTTCAGTATTTAAGGACTCTGCTGCATTATTTAAGGACTTTGTTGCATTATTTAAGGACTCTGCTGCATTATTTAAGGACTTTGCTGCATTATTTAAGGACTTTGCTGCATTTTTAAGGACTCTGCTGAAGCATTTGAGGACTCTGCTGCATTATTTAAGCACTTTGCTGCGGTATTTAAGGACTCTGTTGCATTATTTAAGGACTTTGTTGCATTATTTAAGGACTCTGCTGCATTAGTTAAGGACTTTGCTGCATTATTTAAGGACTCTGCTGCATTATTTACCGACGTTGTTGCATTATTTAAGAACTGTGCTGCTTTATTTAAGGACTTTGCATTATTTAAGGACTATGCTGCATTATTTAATGACTTTGCTGAAGCATTTGAGGACTCTACTGCATTATTAGAGGACTCTGCTGCATTATTTAATGACTTTGTTGGATTTTTTAAGGACTCTGCTGCATTATTTAAGGAATTTGCTGCTATATTAAAGGACTCTGCTTCAGTATTTAAGGACTCTGCTGCGGTATTTAAGGACTCTGCTGCATTATTTAAGGACTCTGCTGCATTATTTAAGGACTTTGCTGCATTATTTAAGGACTCTGCTGCATTATTTAAGGACTTTGTTGCATTATTTAAGGACTCTAATGCATTATTTAAGGACTTTGCTGCAATATTTAAGGACTCTGCTTCAGTATTTAAGGACTCTGCTGCATTATTTAAGGACGTTGTTGCATTATTTAAGGACTCTGCTGCATTATTTAAGGACTTTACTGCATTATTTAAGGACTCTGCTGCATTATTTAAGGACTTTCTTGCATTATTTAAGGACTCTGCTGCATTAGTTAAGGACTTTGCTGCATTATTTAAGGACTCTGCTGCATTATTTAACGACGTTGTTGCATTACTTAAGAACTGTGCTGCATTATTTAAGGACTTTGCTGCATTATTTAAGGACTTTGCTGCAATATTTAAGGACTCTGCTTCAGTATTTAAGGACTCTGCTGCATTATTTAAGGACTTTGTTGCATTATTTAAGGACTCTGCTGCATTATTTAAGGACTTTGCTGCATTATTTAAGGACTTTGCTGCATTTTTAAGGACTCTGCTGAAGCATTTGAGGACTCTGCTGCATTATTTAAGCACTTTGCTGCGGTATTTAAGGACTCTGTTGCATTATTTAAGGACTTTGTTGCATTATTTAAGGACTCTGCTGCATTAGTTAAGGACTTTGCTGCATTATTTAAGGACTCTGCTGCATTATTTACCGACGTTGTTGCATTATTTAAGAACTGTGCTGCTTTATTTAAGGACTTTGCATTATTTAAGGACTATGCTGCATTATTTAATGACTTTGCTGAAGCATTTGAGGACTCTACTGCATTATTAGAGGACTCTGCTGCATTATTTAATGACTTTGTTGGATTTTTTAAGGACTCTGCTGCATTATTTAAGGAATTTGCTGCTATATTAAAGGACTCTGCTTCAGTATTTAAGGACTCTGCTGCGGTATTTAAGGACTCTGCTGCATTATTTAAGGACTCTGCTGCATTATTTAAGGACTTTGCTGCATTATTTAAGGACTCTGCTGCATTATTTAAGGACTTTGTTGCATTATTTAAGGACTCTAATGCATTATTTAAGGACTTTGCTGCAATATTTAAGGACTCTGCTTCAGTATTTAAGGACTCTGCTGCATTATTTAAGGACGTTGTTGCATTATTTAAGGACTCTGCTGCATTATTTAAGGACTTTACTGCATTATTTAAGGACTCTGCTGCATTATTTAAGGACTTTCTTGCATTATTTAAGGACTCTGCTGCATTAGTTAAGGACTTTGCTGCATTATTTAAGGACTCTGCTGCATTATTTAACGACGTTGTTGCATTACTTAAGAACTGTGCTGCATTATTTAAGGACTTTGCTGCATTATTTAAGGACTATGCTGCATTATTTAATGACTTTGCTGAAGCATTTGAGGACTCTGCTGCATTATTAGAGGACTCTGCTGCATTATTTAAGGACTTGCTGCATTATTTAATGACTTTGTTGGATTTTTTTATGGACTCTGCTGCATTATTTAAGGAATTTGCTGCTATATTAAAGGACTCTGCTTCAGTAATTAAGGACTCTGCTGCGGTATTTAAGGACTCTGCTGCATTATTTAAGGACTCTGCTGCATTATTTAAGGACTTTGCTGCATTATTTAAGGAATCTGCTGCATTATTTAAGGACTTTGTTGCATTATCTAAGGACTCTGCTGCATTATTGAAGGACTTTGCTGCAATATTTAAGGACTCTGCTTCAGTATTTAAGGACTCTGCTGCATTATTTAAGGACTTTGTTGCATTATTTAAGGACTCTGCTGCATTAGATAAGGACTTTGCTGCATTATTTAAGGACTCTGCTGCATTATTTAAGGACTTTGCTGCAATATTTAAGGACTCTGCTTCAGTATTTAAGGACTCTGCTGCATTATTTAAGGACTTTGTTGCATTATTTAAGGACTCTGCTGCATTATTTAAGGACTTTGCTGCATTATTTAAGGACTCTGCTGCATTATTTAAGGACTCTGCTGAAGCATTTGAGGACTCTGCTGCATTATTTAAGCACTTTGCTGCGGTATTTAAGGACTCTGTTGCATTATTTAAGGACTTTGTTGCATTATTTAAGGACTCTGCTGCATTAGTTAAGGACTTTGCTGCATTATTTAAGGAATCTGCTGCATTATTTAAGGACTTTGTTGCATTATCTAAGGACTCTGCTGCATTATTGAAGGACTTTGCTGCAATATTTAAGGACTCTGCTTCAGTATTTAAGGACTCTGCTGCATTATTTAAGGACTTTGTTGCATTATTTAAGGATTCTGCTGCATTATTTAAGGACTTTGCTGCATTATTTATGGACTCTGCTGCATTATTTAAGGACTTTGCTGCAATATTTAAGGACTCTGCTTCAGTATTTAAGGACTCTGCTGCATTATTTAAGGACTTTGTTGCATTATTTAAGGACTCTGCTGCATTATTTAATTACTTTGCTGCATTATTTAAGGACTCTGCTGCATTATTTAAGGACTCTGCTGAAGCATTTGAGGACTCTGCTGCATTATTTAATCACTTTGCTGCGGTATTTAAGGACTCTGTTGCATTATTTAAGGACTTTGTTGCATTATTTAAGGACTCTGCTGCATTATTTAAGGACTTTGTTGCATTATTTAAGGACTCTGCTGCATTAGTTAAGGACTTTGCTGCATTATTTAAGGACTCTGCTGCATTATTTAACGACGTTGTTGCATTATTTAAGAACTGTGCTGCATTATTTAAGGACTCTGCTGCATTATTTAAGGACTTTGTTGCATTATTTAAGGACTCTGCTGCATTAGTTAAGGACTTTGCTGCATTATTTAAGGACTCTGCTGCATTATTTAACGAATTTACTGCATTATTTAAGGACTCTGCTGCATTATTTAAGGACTTTGTTGCATTATTTAAGGACTCTGCTGCATTAGTTAAGGACTATGCTGCATTATTTAATGACTTTGCTGAAGCATTTGAGGACTCTGCTGCATTATTAGAGGACTCTGCTGCATTATTTAAGGACTTGCTGCATTATTTAATGACTTTTTTGGATTTTTTAAGGACTCTGCTGCATTATTTAAGGAATTTGCTGCTATATTAAAGGACTCTGCTTCAGTATTTAAGGACTCTGCTGCGGTATTTAAGGACTCTGCTGCATTATTTAAGGACTCTGCTGCATTATTTAAGGACTTTGCTGCATTATTTAAGGACTCTGCTGCATTATTTAAGGACTTTGCTGCAATATTTAAGGACTCTGCTTCAGTATTTAAGGACTCTGCTGCATTATTTAAGGACGTTGTTGCATTATTTAAGGACTCTGCTGCATTATTTAAGGACTTTACTGCATTATTTAAGGACTCTGCTGCATTATTTAAGGACTTTGTTGCATTATTTCAGGAATCTGATGCATTATTTAAGGAATTTGCTTAATTATTTAAGGACTCTGCTTTCTTATTTAATGACTCTGCTGAAGCATTTCAGGACTCTGCTGCATTATTTGAGGACTCTGTTGCATTATTTAAGGACTTTGCTGCTTTATTTAAGGACGTTGTTGGATTATTTAAGGACTCTGCTGTATTATTTAAGGAATTTGCTGCATATTTAAAGAATTTGCTCCATTATTTAAGGAGTCTGCTGCATTATTTATTCACTCTGCTGAAGTATTTGAGGACTCTGCTGCATTATTTAAGGACTCTGCTGCATTATTTAAGGACTTTGTTGCATTATTTAAGGACTCTGCTGCATTATTTAAGGACTTTGCTGCAATATTTAAGGACTCTGCTTCAGTATTTAAGGACTCTGCTGCATTATTTAAGGACTTTGCTGCATTATTTAAGGACTTTGTTGCATTATTTAAGTACTCTGCTGCATTATTTAAGGACTTTGTTGCATTATTTAAGGACTCTGCTGCTTTATTTAAGGACTTTGTTGCATTATCTAAGGACTCTGCTGCATTATTGAAGGACTTTGCTGCAATATTTAAGGACTCTGCTTCAGTATTTAAGTACTCTGCTGCATTATTTAAGGACTTTGTTGCATTATTTAAGGACTCTGCTGCATTATTTAAGGACTTTGTTGCATTATTTAAGGACTCTGCTGCATTATTTATGGACTTTGCTGCAATATTTAAGGACTCTGCTTCAGTATTTAAGGACTCTGCTGCATTATTTAAGGACTTTGTTGCATTATTTAAGGACTTTGTTGCATTATTTAAGGACTCTGCTGCATTAGTTAAGGACTTTGCTGCATTATTTAAGGACTCTGCTGCATTATTTACCGACGTTGTTGCATTATTTAAGAACTGTGCTGCTTTATTTAAGGACTTTGCATTATTTAAGGACTATGCTGCATTATTTAATGACTTTGCTGAAGCATTTGAGGACTCTGCTGCATTATTAGAGGACTCTGCTGCATTATTTGAGGACTCTGTTGCATTATTTAAGGACTTTGCTGCTTTATTTAAGGACGTTGTTGGATTATTTAAGGACTCTGCTGTATTATTTAAGGAATTTGCTGCTTTATTTAAGGACTTTGTTGCATTATCTAAGGACTCTGCTGCATTATTGAAGGACTTTGCTGCAATATTTAAGGACTCTGCTTCAGTATTTAAGGACTCTGCTGCATTATTTAAGGACTTTGTTGCATTATTTAAGGACTCTGCTGCATTATTTAAGGACTTTGCTGCATTATTTAAGGACTCTGCTGCATTTTTTAAGGACTCTGCTGAAGCATTTGAGGACTCTGCTGCATTATTTAAGCACTTTGCTGCAGTATTTAAGGACTCTGTTGCATTATTTCAGGACTTTTTTGCATTATTTAAGGACTCTGCTGCATTAGTTAAGGACTTTGCTGCATTATTTAAGGACTCTGCTGCATTATTTACCGACGTTGTTGCATTATTTAAGAACTGTGCTGCATTATTTAAGGACTTTGCTGCATTATTTAAGGACTATGCTGCATTATTTCATGACTTTGCTGAAGCATTTGAGGACTCTGCTGCATTATTAGAGGACTCTGCTGCATTATTTAATGACTTTTTTGGATTTTTTAAGGACTCTGCTGCATTATTTAAGGAATTTGCTGCTATATTAAAGGACTCTGCTTCAGTATTTAAGGACTCTGCTGCGGTATTTAAGGACTCTGCTGCATTATTTAAGGACTCTGCTGCATTATTTAAGGACTTTGCTGCATTATTTAAGGACTCTGCTGCATTATTTAAGGACTTTGCTGCAATATTTAAGGACTCTGCTTCAGTATTTAAGGACTCTGCTGCATTATTTAAGGACTTTGTTGCATTATTTAAGGACTCTGCTGCATTAGTTAAGGACTTTGCTGCATTATTTAAGGACTCTGCTGCATTATTTAACGACGTTGTTGCATTATTTAAGAACTGTGCTGCATTATTTAAGGACTCTGCTGCATTATTTAAGGACTTTGTTGCATTATTTAAGGACTCTGCTGCATTAGTTAAGGACTTTGCTGCATTATTTAAGGACTCTGCTGCATTATTTAACGAATTTACTGCATTATTTAAGGACTCTGCTGCATTATTTAAGGACTTTGTTGCATTATTTAAGGACTCTGCTGCATTAGTTAAGGACTATGCTGCATTATTTAATGACTTTGCTGAAGCATTTGAGGACTCTGCTGCTTTATTAGAGGACTCTGCTGCATTATTTAAGGACTTGCTGCATTATTTAATGACTTTTTTGGATTTTTTAAGGACTCTGCTGCATTATTTAAGGAATTTGCTGCTATATTAAAGGACTCTGCTTCAGTATTTAAGGACTCTGCTGCGGTATTTAAGGACTCTGCTGCATTATTTAAGGACTCTGCTGCATTATTTAAGGACTTTGCTGCATTATTTAAGGACTCTGCTGCATTATTTAAGGACTTTGCTGCAATATTTAAGGACTCTGCTTCAGTATTTAAGGACTCTGCTGCATTATTTAAGGACGTTGTTGCATTATTTAAGGACTCTGCTGCATTATTTAAGGACTTTACTGCATTATTTAAGGACTCTGCTGCATTATTTAAGGACTTTGTTGCATTATTTCAGGAATCTGATGCATTATTTAAGGAATTTGCTTAATTATTTAAGGACTCTGCTTTCTTATTTAATGACTCTGCTGAAGCATTTCAGGACTCTGCTGCATTATTTGAGGACTCTGTTGCATTATTTAAGGACTTTGCTGCTTTATTTAAGGACGTTGTTGGATTATTTAAGGACTCTGCTGTATTATTTAAGGAATTTGCTGCATATTTAAAGAATTTGCTCCATTATTTAAGGAGTCTGCTGCATTATTTATTCACTCTGCTGAAGTATTTGAGGACTCTGCTGCATTATTTAAGGACTCTGCTGCATTATTTAAGGACTTTGTTGCATTATCTAAGGACTCTGCTGCATTATTGAAGGACTTTGCTGCAATATTTAAGGACTCTGCTTCAGTATTTAAGGACTCTGCTGCATTATTTAAGGACTTTGTTGCATTATTTAAGGACTTTGTTGCATTATTTAAGGACTCTGCTGCATTAGTTAAGGACTTTGCTGCATTATTTAAGGACTCTGCTGCATTATTTACCGACGTTGTTGCATTATTTAAGAACTGTGCTGCTTTATTTAAGGACTTTGCATTATTTAAGGACTATGCTGCATTATTTAATGACTTTGCTGAAGCATTTGAGGACTCTGCTGCATTATTAGAGGACTCTGCTGCATTATTTGAGGACTCTGTTGCATTATTTAAGGACTTTGCTGCTTTATTTAAGGACGTTGTTGGATTATTTAAGGACTCTGCTGTATTATTTAAGGAATTTGCTGCTTTATTTAAGGACTTTGTTGCATTATCTAAGGACTCTGCTGCATTATTGAAGGACTTTGCTGCAATATTTAAGGACTCTGCTTCAGTATTTAAGGACTCTGCTGCATTATTTAAGGACTTTGTTGCATTATTTAAGGACTCTGCTGCATTATTTAAGGACTTTGCTGCATTATTTAAGGACTCTGCTGCATTTTTTAAGGACTCTGCTGAAGCATTTGAGGACTCTGCTGCATTATTTAAGCACTTTGCTGCGGTATTTAAGGACTCTGTTGCATTATTTAAGGACTTTTTTGCATTATTTAAGGACTCTGCTGCATTAGTTAAGGACTTTGCTGCATTATTTAAGGACTCTGCTGCATTATTTACCGACGTTGTTGCATTATTTAAGAACTGTGCTGCTTTATTTAAGGACTTTGCATTATTTAAGGACTATGCTGCATTATTTAATGACTTTGCTGAAGCATTTGAGGACTCTGCTGCATTATTAGAGGACTCTGCTGCATTATTAAATGACTTTGTTGGATTTTTTAAGGACTCTGCTGCATTATTTGAGGACTCTGTTGCATTATTTAAGGACTTTGCTGCTTTATTTAAGGACGTTGTTGGATTATTTAAGGACTCTGCTGTATTATTTAAGGAATTTGCTGCATATTTAAAGAATTTGCTCCATTATTTAAGGACTCTGCTGCATTATTTATTCACTCTGCTGAAGTATTTGAGGACTCTGCTGCATTATTTAAGGACTCTGCTGCATTATTTAAGGACTTTGTTGCATTATTTAAGGACTCTGCTGCATTATTTAAGGACTTTGCTGCAATATTTAAGGACTCTGCTTCAGTATTTAAGGACTCTGCTGCATTATTTAAGGACTTTGCTGCATTATTTAAGGACTTTGTTGCATTATTTAAGTACTCTGCTGCATTATTTAAGGACTTTGTTGCATTATTTAAGGACTCTGCTGCATTATTTAAGGACTTTGTTGCATTATCTAAGGACTCTGCTGCATTATTGAAGGACTTTGCTGCAATATTTAAGGACTCTGCTTCAGTATTTAAGGACTCTGCTGCATTATTTAAGGACTTTGTTGCATTATTTAAGGACTCTGCTGCATTATTTAAGGACTTTGTTGCATTATTTAAGGACTCTGCTGCATTATTTAAGGACTTTGCTGCAATATTTAAGGACTCTGCTTCAGTATTTAAGGACTCTGCTGCATTATTTAAGGACTTTGTTGCATTATTTAAGGACTCTGCTGCATTATTTAAGGACTTTGCTGCATTATTTAAGGACTTTGCTGCATTTTTAAGGACTCTGCTGAAGCATTTGAGGACTCTGCTGCATTATTTAAGCACTTTGCTGCGGTATTTAAGGACTCTGTTGCATTATTTAAGGACTTTGTTGCATTATTTAAGGACTCTGCTGCATTAGTTAAGGACTTTGCTGCATTATTTAAGGACTCTGCTGCATTATTTACCGACGTTGTTGCATTATTTAAGAACTGTGCTGCTTTATTTAAGGACTTTGCATTATTTAAGGACTATGCTGCATTATTTAATGACTTTGCTGAAGCATTTGAGGACTCTACTGCATTATTAGAGGACTCTGCTGCATTATTTAATGACTTTGTTGGATTTTTTAAGGACTCTGCTGCATTATTTAAGGAATTTGCTGCTATATTAAAGGACTCTGCTTCAGTATTTAAGGACTCTGCTGCGGTATTTAAGGACTCTGCTGCATTATTTAAGGACTCTGCTGCATTATTTAAGGACTTTGCTGCATTATTTAAGGACTCTGCTGCATTATTTAAGGACTTTGTTGCATTATTTAAGGACTCTAATGCATTATTTAAGGACTTTGCTGCAATATTTAAGGACTCTGCTTCAGTATTTAAGGACTCTGCTGCATTATTTAAGGACGTTGTTGCATTATTTAAGGACTCTGCTGCATTATTTAAGGACTTTACTGCATTATTTAAGGACTCTGCTGCATTATTTAAGGACTTTCTTGCATTATTTAAGGACTCTGCTGCATTAGTTAAGGACTTTGCTGCATTATTTAAGGACTCTGCTGCATTATTTAACGACGTTGTTGCATTACTTAAGAACTGTGCTGCATTATTTAAGGACTTTGCTGCATTATTTAAGGACTATGCTGCATTATTTAATGACTTTGCTGAAGCATTTGAGGACTCTGCTGCATTATTAGAGGACTCTGCTGCATTATTTAAGGACTTGCTGCATTATTTAATGACTTTGTTGGATTTTTTTATGGACTCTGCTGCATTATTTAAGGAATTTGCTGCTATATTAAAGGACTCTGCTTCAGTATTTAAGGACTCTGCTGCGGTATTTAAGGACTCTGCTGCATTATTTAAGGACTTTGCTGCATTATTTAAGGAATCTGCTGCATTATTTAAGGACTTTGTTGCATTATCTAAGGACTCTGCTGCATTATTGAAGGACTTTGCTGCAATATTTAAGGACTCTGCTTCAGTATTTAAGGACTCTGCTGCATTATTTAAGGACTTTGTTGCATTATTTAAGGACTCTGCTGCATTAGATAAGGACTTTGCTGCATTATTTAAGGACTCTGCTGCATTATTTAAGGACTTTGCTGCAATATTTAAGGACTCTGCTTCAGTATTTAAGGACTCTGCTGCATTATTTAAGGACTTTGTTGCATTATTTAAGGACTCTGCTGCATTATTTAAGGACTTTGCTGCATTATTTAAGGACTCTGCTGCATTATTTAAGGACTCTGCTGAAGCATTTGAGGACTCTGCTGCATTATTTAAGCACTTTGCTGCGGTATTTAAGGACTCTGTTGCATTATTTAAGGACTTTGTTGCATTATTTAAGGACTCTGCTGCATTAGTTAAGGACTTTGCTGCATTATTTAAGGAATCTGCTGCATTATTTAAGGACTTTGTTGCATTATCTAAGGACTCTGCTGCATTATTGAAGGACTTTGCTGCAATATTTAAGGACTCTGCTTCAGTATTTAAGGACTCTGCTGCATTATTTAAGGACTTTGTTGCATTATTTAAGGATTCTGCTGCATTATTTAAGGACTTTGCTGCATTATTTATGGACTCTGCTGCATTATTTAAGGACTTTGCTGCAATATTTAAGGACTCTGCTTCAGTATTTAAGGACTCTGCTGCATTATTTAAGGACTTTGTTGCATTATTTAAGGACTCTGCTGCATTATTTAATTACTTTGCTGCATTATTTAAGGACTCTGCTGCATTATTTAAGGACTCTGCTGAAGCATTTGAGGACTCTGCTGCATTATTTAATCACTTTGTGCGGTATTTAAGGACTCTGTTGCATTATTTAAGGACTTTGTTGCATTATTTAAGGACTCTGCTGCATTAGTTAAGGACTTTGCTGCATTATTTAAGGACTCTGCTGCATTATTTAACGAATTTACTGCATTATTTAAGGACTCTGCTGCATTATTTAAGGACTTTGTTGCATTATTTAAGGACTCTGCTGCATTAGTTAAGGACTATGCTGCATTATTTAATGACTTTGCTGAAGCATTTGAGGACTCTGCTGCATTATTAGAGGACTCTGCTGCATTATTTAAGGACTTGCTGCATTATTTAATGACTTTGTTGGATTTTTTAAGGACTCTGCTGCATTATTTAAGGAATTTGCTGCTATATTAAAGGACACTGCTTCAGTATTTAAGGACTCTGTTGCGGTATTTAAGGACTCTGCTGCATTATTTAAGGACTCTGCTGCATTATTTAAGGACTTTGCTGCATTATTTAAGGACTCTGCTGCATTATTTAAGGACTTTGCTGCAATATTTAAGGACTCTGCTTCAGTATTTAAGGACTCTGCTGCATTATTTAAGGACTTTGTTGCATTATTTAAGGACTCTGCTGCATTATTTAAGGACTTTACTGCATTATTTAAGGACTCTGCTGCATTATTTAAGGACTTTGTTGCATTATTTCAGGACTCTGATGCATTATTTAAGGAATTTGCTGAATTATTTAAGGACTCTGCTTTCTTATTTAATGACTCTGCTGAAGCATTTGAGGACTCTGCTGCATTATTTGAGGACTCTGTTGCATTATTTAAGGACTTTGCTGCTTTATTTAAGGACGTTGTTGGATTATTTAAGGACTCTGCTGTATTATTTAAGGAATTTGCTGCATATTTAAAGAATTTGCTCCATTATTTAAGGACTCTGCTGCATTATTTATTCACTCTGCTGAAGTATTTGAGGACTCTGCTGCATTATTTAAGGACTCTGCTGCATTATTTAAGGACTTTGTTGCATTATTTAAGGACTCTGCTGCATTATTTAAGGACTTTGCTGCAATATTTAAGGACTCTGCTTCAGTATTTAAGGACTCTGCTGCATTATTTAAGGACTTTGCTGCATTATTTAAGGACTTTGTTGCATTATGTAAGTACTCTGCTGCATTATTTAAGGACTTTGTTGCATTATTTAAGGACTCTGCTGCATTATTTAAGGACTTTGTTGCATTATTTAATGACTCTGCTGCATTATTTAAGGACTTTGCAGCAATATTTAAGGACTCTGCTTCAGTATTTAAGGACTCTGCTGCATTATTTAAGGACTTTGTTGCATTATTTAAGGACTCTGCTGCATTATTTAAGGACAATGCTGCATTATTTAAGGATGCTGCTGAAGCATTTGAGGACTCTGCTGCATTATTTAAGCCCTTTGCTGCGGTATTTAAGGACTCTGTTGCATTATTTAAGGACTTTGTTGCATTATTTAAGGACTCTGCTGCATTAGTTAAGGACTTTGCTGCATTATTTAAGGACTCTGCTGCATTATTTAACGACGTTGTTGCATTATTTAAGAACTGTTCTGCATTATTTAAGGACTTTGCTGCATTATTTAAGGAATATGCTGCATTATTTAATGAATTTGCTGAAGCATTTGAGGACTCTGCTGCATTATCAGAGGACTCTGCTGCATTATTTAAGGACTTGCTGCATTATTTAATGACTTTTTTGGATTTTTTAAGGACTCTGCTGCATTGTTTAAGGACATTGTTGCATTATTTAATGACTCTGCTGCATTATTTAAGGACTTTGCAGCAATATTTAAGGACTCTGCTTCAGTATTTAAGGACTCTGCTGCATTATTTAAGGACTTTGTTGCATTATTTAAGGACTCTGCTGCATTATTTAAGGACTTTGCTGCATTATTTAAGGACACTGCTGCATTATTTAAGGACTCTGCTGAAGCATTTGAGGACTCTGCTGCATTATTTAAGCACTTTGCGGCGGTATTTAAGGACTCTGTTGCATTATTTAAGGACTTTGTTGCATTATTTAAGGACTCTGCTGCATTATTTAAGGAGTTTGCTGCATTATTTAAGGACTCTGCTGCATTATTTAACGACGTTGTTGCATTATTTAAGAACTGTGCTGCATTATTTAAGGACTTTGCTGCATTATTTAAGGAGTATGCTGCATTATTTAATGACTTTGCTGAAGCATTTGAGGACTCTGCTGCATTATTAGAGGACTCTGCTGCATTATTTAAGGACTTGCTGCATTACTTAATGACTTTGTTGGATTTCTTAAGGACTCTGCTGCATTATTTAAGGAATTTGCTGCTATATTAAAGGACTCTGCTTCAGTATTTAAGGACTCTGCTGCGGTATTTAAGGACCCTGCTGCATTATTTTAGGACTCTGCTGCATTATTTAAGGACTTTGCTGCATTATTTAAGGAATCTGCTGCATTATTTAAGGACTTTGTTGCATTATCTAAGGACTCTGCTGCATTATTGAAGGACTTTGCTGCATTATTTAAGGACTCTGCTGCATTATTTAAGGACTTTGCTGCAATATTTAAGGACTCTGCTTCAGTATTTAAGGACTCTGCTGAAGCATTTGAGGACTCTGCTGCATTATTTAATGACTTTGCTGAAGCATTTGAGGACTCTGCTGCATTATTAGAGGGCTCTGCTGCATTATTTAATGACTTTGTTGAATTTTTTAAGGACTCTGCTGCATTATTTAAGGAATTTGCTGCTATATTAAAGTACTCTGCTTCAGTATTTAAGGACTCTGCTGCAGTATTTAAGGACTCTGCTGCATTATTTAAGGACTCTGCTGCATTATTTAAGGACTTTGCTGCATTATTTAAGGAATTTGTTGCATTATTTAAGGACTCTGCTGCATTATTTAAGGACTTTGCTGCAATATTTAAGGACTCTGCTGCATTATTTAAGGACTTTGCTGCAATATTTAAGGACTCTGCTTCAGTATTTAAGGACTCTGCTGCATTATTTAAGGACGTTGTTGCATTATTTAAGGACTCTGCTGCATTATTTAAGGACTTTACTGCATTATTTAAGGACTCTGCTGCATTATTTAAGGACTTTGTTGCATTATTTAAGGACTCTGCTGCATTAGTTAAGGACTTTACTGCATTATTTAAGGACTCTGCTGCATTATTTAACGACGTTGTTGCATTATTTAAGAACTGTGCTGCATTATTTAAGGACTTTGCTGCATTATTTAAGGACTATGCTGCATTATTTAATGACTTTGCTGAAGCATTTGAGGACTCTGCTGCATTATTAGAGGACTCTGCTGCATTATTTAAGGACTTGCTGCATTATTTAATGACTTTGTTGGATTTTTTAAGGACTCTGCTGCATTATTTAAGGAATTTGCTGCTATATTAAAGTACTCTCCTTCAGTATTTAAGGACTCTGCTGCGTTATTTAAGGACTCTGCTGCATTATTTAAGGACTCTGCTGCATTATTTAAGGACTTTGCTGCATTATTTAAGGAATCTGCTGCATTATTTAAGGACTTTGTTGCATTATCTAAGGACTCTGCTGCATTATTGAAGGACTTTGCTGCAATATTTAAGGGCTCTGCTTCAGTATTTAAGGACTCTGCTGCATTATTTAAGGACTTTGTTGCATTATTTAAGGACTCTGCTGCATTATTTAAGGACTTTGCTGCATTATTTATGGACTCTGCTGCATTATTTAAGGACTTTGCTGCAATATTTAAGGACTCTGCTTCAGTATTTAAGGACTCTGCTGCATTATTTAAGGACTTTGTTGCATTATTTAAGGACTCTGCTGCATTATTTAAGGACTTTGCTGCATTATTTAAGGACTCTGCTGCATTATTTAAGGACTCTGCTGAAGCATTTGAGGACTCTGCTGCATTATTTAATCACTTTGCTGCGGTATTTAAGGACTCTGTTGCATTATTTAAGGACTTTGTTGCATTATTTAGGACTCTGCTGCATTAGTTAAGGACTTTGCTGCATTATTTAAGGACTCTGCTGCATTATTTACCGACGTTGTTGCATTATTTAAGAACTGTGCTGCTTTATTTAAGGACTTTGCATTATTTAAGGACTATGCTGCATTATTTAATGACTTTGCTGAAGCATTTGAGGACTCTGCTGCATTATTAGAGGACTCTGCTGCATTATTTAATGACTTTGTTGGATTTTTTAAGGACTCTGCTGCATTATTTAAGGAATTTGCTGCTATATTAAAGGACTCTGCTTCAGTATTTAAGGACTCTGCTGCGGTATTTAAGGACTCTGCTGCATTATTTAAGGACTCTGCTGCATTATTTAAGGACTTTGCTGCATTATTTAAGGACTCTGCTGCATTATTTAAGGACTTTGCTGCATTATTTAAGGACTTTGTTGCATTATGTAAGTACTCTGCTGCATTATTTAAGGACTTTGTTGCATTATTTAAGGACTCTGCTGCATTATTTAAGGACTTTGTTGCATTATTTAATGACTCTGCTGCATTATTTAAGGACTTTGCAGCAATATTTAAGGACTCTGCTTCAGTATTTAAGGACTCTGCTGCATTATTTAAGGACTTTGTTGCATTATTTAAGGACTCTGCTGCATTATTTAAGGACAATGCTGCATTATTTAAGGATGCTGCTGAAGCATTTGAGGACTCTGCTGCATTATTTAAGCCCTTTGCTGCGGTATTTAAGGACTCTGTTGCATTATTTAAGGACTTTGTTGCATTATTTAAGGACTCTGCTGCATTAGTTAAGGACTTTGCTGCATTATTTAAGGACTCTGCTGCATTATTTAACGACGTTGTTGCATTATTTAAGAACTGTTCTGCATTATTTAAGGACTTTGCTGCATTATTTAAGGAATATGCTGCATTATTTAATGAATTTGCTGAAGCATTTGAGGACTCTGCTGCATTATCAGAGGACTCTGCTGCATTATTTAAGGACTTGCTGCATTATTTAATGACTTTTTTGGATTTTTTAAGGACTCTGCTGCATTGTTTAAGGACATTGTTGCATTATTTAATGACTCTGCTGCATTATTTAAGGACTTTGCAGCAATATTTAAGGACTCTGCTTCAGTATTTAAGGACTCTGCTGCATTATTTAAGGACTTTGTTGCATTATTTAAGGACTCTGCTGCATTATTTAAGGACTTTGCTGCATTATTTAAGGACACTGCTGCATTATTTAAGGACTCTGCTGAAGCATTTGAGGACTCTGCTGCATTATTTAAGCACTTTGCGGCGGTATTTAAGGACTCTGTTGCATTATTTAAGGACTTTGTTGCATTATTTAAGGACTCTGCTGCATTAGTTAAGGAGTTTGCTGCATTATTTAAGGACTCTGCTGCATTATTTAACGACGTTGTTGCATTATTTAAGAACTGTGCTGCATTATTTAAGGACTTTGCTGCATTATTTAAGGACTATGCTGCATTATTTAATGACTTTGCTGAAGCATTTGAGGACTCTGCTGCATTATTAGAGGACTCTGCTGCATTATTTAAGGACTTGCTGCATTACTTAATGACTTTGTTGGATTTCTTAAGGACTCTGCTGCATTATTTAAGGAATTTGCTGCTATATTAAAGGACTCTGCTTCAGTATTTAAGGACTCTGCTGCGGTATTTAAGGACCCTGCTGCATTATTTTAGGACTCTGCTGCATTATTTAAGGACTTTGCTGCATTATTTAAGGAATCTGCTGCATTATTTAAGGACTTTGTTGCATTATCTAAGGACTCTGCTGCATTATTGAAGGACTTTGCTGCATTATTTAAGGACTCTGCTGCATTATTTAAGGACTTTGCTGCAATATTTAAGGACTCTGCTTCAGTATTTAAGGACTCTGCTGAAGCATTTGAGGACTCTGCTGCATTATTTAATGACTTTGCTGAAGCATTTGAGGACTCTGCTGCATTATTAGAGGACTCTGCTGCATTATTTAATGACTTTGTTGAATTTTTTAAGGACTCTGCTGCATTATTTAAGGAATTTGCTGCTATATTAAAGTACTCTGCTTCAGTATTTAAGGACTCTGCTGCGGTATTTAAGGACTCTGCTGCATTATTTAAGGACTCTGCTGCATTATTTAAGGACTTTGCTGCATTATTTAAGGAATTTGTTGCATTATTTAAGGACTCTGCTGCATTATTTAAGGACTTTGCTGCAATATTTAAGGACTCTGCTGCATTATTTAAGGACTTTGCTGCAATATTTAAGGACTCTGCTTCAGTATTTAAGGACTCTGCTGCATTATTTAAGGACGTTGTTGCATTATTTAAGGACTCTGCTGCATTATTTAAGGACTTTACTGCATTATTTAAGGACTCTGCTGCATTATTTAAGGACTTTGTTGCATTATTTAAGGACTCTGCTGCATTAGTTAAGGACTTTACTGCATTATTTAAGGACTCTGCTGCATTATTTAACGACGTTGTTGCATTATTTAAGAACTGTGCTGCATTATTTAAGGACTTTGCTGCATTATTTAAGGACTATGCTGCATTATTTAATGACTTTGCTGAAGCATTTGAGGACTCTGCTGCATTATTAGAGGACTCTGCTGCATTATTTAAGGACTTGCTGCATTATTTAAAGACTTTGTTGGATTTTTTAAGGACTCTGCTGCATTATTTAAGGAATTTGCTGCTATATTAAAGTACTCTCCTTCAGTATTTAAGGACTCTGCTGCGTTATTTAAGGACTCTGCTGCATTATTTAAGGACTCTGCTGCATTATTTAAGGACTTTGCTGCATTATTTAAGGAATCTGCTGCATTATTTAAGGACTTTGTTGCATTATCTAAGGACTCTGCTGCATTATTGAAGGACTTTGCTGCAATATTTAAGGGCTCTGCTTCAGTATTTAAGGACTCTGCTGCATTATTTAAGGACTTTGTTGCATTATTTAAGGACTCTGCTGCATTATTTAAGGACTTTGCTGCATTATTTATGGACTCTGCTGCATTATTTAAGGACTTTGCTGCAATATTTAAGGACTCTGCTTCAGTATTTAAGGACTCTGCTGCATTATTTAAGGACTTTGTTGCATTATTTAAGGACTCTGCTGCATTATTTAAGGACTTTGCTGCATTATTTAAGGACTCTGCTGCATTATTTAAGGACTCTGCTGAAGCATTTGAGGACTCTGCTGCATTATTTAATCACTTTGCTGCGGTATTTAAGGACTCTGTTGCATTATTTAAGGACTTTGTTGCATTATTTAAGGACTCTGCTGCATTAGTTAAGGACTTTGCTGCATTATTTAAGGACTCTGCTGCATTATTTACCGACGTTGTTGCATTATTTAAGAACTGTGCTGCTTTATTTAAGGACTTTGCATTATTTAAGGACTATGCTGCATTATTTAATGACTTTGCTGAAGCATTTGAGGACTCTGCTGCATTATTAGAGGACTCTGCTGCATTATTTAATGACTTTGTTGGATTTTTTAAGGACTCTGCTGCATTATTTAAGGAATTTGCTGCTATATTAAAGGACTCTGCTTCAGTATTTAAGGACTCTGCTGCGGTATTTAAGGACTCTGCTGCATTATTTAAGGACTCTGCTGCATTATTTAAGGACTTTGCTGCATTATTTAAGGACTCTGCTGCATTATTTAAGGACTTTGTTGCATTATTTAAGGACTCTAATGCATTATTTAAGGACTTTGCTGCAATATTTAAGGACTCTGCTTCAGTATTTAAGGACTCTGCTGCATTATTTAAGGACGTTGTTGCATTATTTAAGGACTCTGCTGCATTATTTAAGGACTTTACTGCATTATTTAAGGACTCTGCTGCATTATTTAAGGACTTTCTTGCATTATTTAAGGACTCTGCTGCATTAGTTAAGGACTTTGCTGCATTATTTAAGGACTCTGCTGCATTATTTAACGACGTTGTTGCATTACTTAAGAACTGTGCTGCATTATTTAAGGACTTTGCTGCATTATTTAAGGACTATGCTGCATTATTTAATGACTTTGCTGAAGCATTTGAGGACTCTGCTGCATTATTAGAGGACTCTGCTGCATTATTTAAGGACTTGCTGCATTATTTAATGACTTTGTTGGATTTTTTTATGGACTCTGCTGCATTATTTAAGGAATTTGCTGCTATATTAAAGGACTCTGCTTCAGTATTTAAGGACTCTGCTGCGGTATTTAAGGACTCTGCTGCATTATTTAAGGACTCTGCTGCATTATTTAAGGACTTTGCTGCATTATTTAAGGAATCTGCTGCATTATTTAAGGACTTTGTTGCATTATCTAAGGACTCTGCTGCATTATTGAAGGACTTTGCTGCAATATTTAAGGACTCTGCTTCAGTATTTAAGGACTCTGCTGCATTATTTAAGGACTTTGTTGCATTATTTAAGGACTCTGCTGCATTAGATAAGGACTTTGCTGCATTATTTAAGGACTCTGCTGCATTATTTAAGGACTTTGCTGCAATATTTAAGGACTCTGCTTCAGTATTTAAGGACTCTGCTGCATTATTTAAGGACTTTGTTGCATTATTTAAGGACTCTGCTGCATTATTTAAGGACTTTGCTGCATTATTTAAGGACTCTGCTGCATTATTTAAGGACTCTGCTGAAGCATTTGAGGACTCTGCTGCATTATTTAAGCACTTTGCTGCGGTATTTAAGGACTCTGTTGCATTATTTAAGGACTTTGTTGCATTATTTAAGGACTCTGCTGCATTAGTTAAGGACTTTGCTGCATTATTTAAGGAATCTGCTGCATTATTTAAGGACTTTGTTGCATTATCTAAGGACTCTGCTGCATTATTGAAGGACTTTGCTGCAATATTTAAGGACTCTGCTTCAGTATTTAAGGACTCTGCTGCATTATTTAAGGACTTTGTTGCATTATTTAAGGATTCTGCTGCATTATTTAAGGACTTTGCTGCATTATTTATGGACTCTGCTGCATTATTTAAGGACTTTGCTGCAATATTTAAGGACTCTGCTTCAGTATTTAAGGACTCTGCTGCATTATTTAAGGACTTTGTTGCATTATTTAAGGACTCTGCTGCATTATTTAATTACTTTGCTGCATTATTTAAGGACTCTGCTGCATTATTTAAGGACTCTGCTGAAGCATTTGAGGACTCTGCTGCATTATTTAATCACTTTGTGCGGTATTTAAGGACTCTGTTGCATTATTTAAGGACTTTGTTGCATTATTTAAGGACTCTGCTGCATTAGTTAAGGACTTTGCTGCATTATTTAAGGACTCTGCTGCATTATTTAACGAATTTACTGCATTATTTAAGGACTCTGCTGCATTATTTAAGGACTTTGTTGCATTATTTAAGGACTCTGCTGCATTAGTTAAGGACTATGCTGCATTATTTAATGACTTTGCTGAAGCATTTGAGGACTCTGCTGCATTATTAGAGGACTCTGCTGCATTATTTAAGGACTTGCTGCATTATTTAATGACTTTGTTGGATTTTTTAAGGACTCTGCTGCATTATTTAAGGAATTTGCTGCTATATTAAAGGACACTGCTTCAGTATTTAAGGACTCTGTTGCGGTATTTAAGGACTCTGCTGCATTATTTAAGGACTCTGCTGCATTATTTAAGGACTTTGCTGCATTATTTAAGGACTCTGCTGCATTATTTAAGGACTTTGCTGCAATATTTAAGGACTCTGCTTCAGTATTTAAGGACTCTGCTGCATTATTTAAGGACTTTGTTGCATTATTTAAGGACTCTGCTGCATTATTTAAGGACTTTACTGCATTATTTAAGGACTCTGCTGCATTATTTAAGGACTTTGTTGCATTATTTCAGGACTCTGATGCATTATTTAAGGAATTTGCTGAATTATTTAAGGACTCTGCTTTCTTATTTAATGACTCTGCTGAAGCATTTGAGGACTCTGCTGCATTATTTGAGGACTCTGTTGCATTATTTAAGGACTTTGCTGCTTTATTTAAGGACGTTGTTGGATTATTTAAGGACTCTGCTGTATTATTTAAGGAATTTGCTGCATATTTAAAGAATTTGCTCCATTATTTAAGGACTCTGCTGCATTATTTATTCACTCTGCTGAAGTATTTGAGGACTCTGCTGCATTATTTAAGGACTCTGCTGCATTATTTAAGGACTTTGTTGCATTATTTAAGGACTCTGCTGCATTATTTAAGGACTTTGCTGCAATATTTAAGGACTCTGCTTCAGTATTTAAGGACTCTGCTGCATTATTTAAGGACTTTGCTGCATTATTTAAGGACTTTGTTGCATTATGTAAGTACTCTGCTGCATTATTTAAGGACTTTGTTGCATTATTTAAGGACTCTGCTGCATTATTTAAGGACTTTGTTGCATTATTTAATGACTCTGCTGCATTATTTAAGGACTTTGCAGCAATATTTAAGGACTCTGCTTCAGTATTTAAGGACTCTGCTGCATTATTTAAGGACTTTGTTGCATTATTTAAGGACTCTGCTGCATTATTTAAGGACAATGCTGCATTATTTAAGGATGCTGCTGAAGCATTTGAGGACTCTGCTGCATTATTTAAGCCCTTTGCTGCGGTATTTAAGGACTCTGTTGCATTATTTAAGGACTTTGTTGCATTATTTAAGGACTCTGCTGCATTAGTTAAGGACTTTGCTGCATTATTTAAGGACTCTGCTGCATTATTTAACGACGTTGTTGCATTATTTAAGAACTGTTCTGCATTATTTAAGGACTTTGCTGCATTATTTAAGGAATATGCTGCATTATTTAATGAATTTGCTGAAGCATTTGAGGACTCTGCTGCATTATCAGAGGACTCTGCTGCATTATTTAAGGACTTGCTGCATTATTTAATGACTTTTTTGGATTTTTTAAGGACTCTGCTGCATTGTTTAAGGACATTGTTGCATTATTTAATGACTCTGCTGCATTATTTAAGGACTTTGCAGCAATATTTAAGGACTCTGCTTCAGTATTTAAGGACTCTGCTGCATTATTTAAGGACTTTGTTGCATTATTTAAGGACTCTGCTGCATTATTTAAGGACTTTGCTGCATTATTTAAGGACACTGCTGCATTATTTAAGGACTCTGCTGAAGCATTTGAGGACTCTGCTGCATTATTTAAGCACTTTGCGGCGGTATTTAAGGACTCTGTTGCATTATTTAAGGACTTTGTTGCATTATTTAAGGACTCTGCTGCATTATTTAAGGAGTTTGCTGCATTATTTAAGGACTCTGCTGCATTATTTAACGACGTTGTTGCATTATTTAAGAACTGTGCTGCATTATTTAAGGACTTTGCTGCATTATTTAAGGAGTATGCTGCATTATTTAATGACTTTGCTGAAGCATTTGAGGACTCTGCTGCATTATTAGAGGACTCTGCTGCATTATTTAAGGACTTGCTGCATTACTTAATGACTTTGTTGGATTTCTTAAGGACTCTGCTGCATTATTTAAGGAATTTGCTGCTATATTAAAGGACTCTGCTTCAGTATTTAAGGACTCTGCTGCGGTATTTAAGGACCCTGCTGCATTATTTTAGGACTCTGCTGCATTATTTAAGGACTTTGCTGCATTATTTAAGGAATCTGCTGCATTATTTAAGGACTTTGTTGCATTATCTAAGGACTCTGCTGCATTATTGAAGGACTTTGCTGCATTATTTAAGGACTCTGCTGCATTATTTAAGGACTTTGCTGCAATATTTAAGGACTCTGCTTCAGTATTTAAGGACTCTGCTGAAGCATTTGAGGACTCTGCTGCATTATTTAATGACTTTGCTGAAGCATTTGAGGACTCTGCTGCATTATTAGAGGGCTCTGCTGCATTATTTAATGACTTTGTTGAATTTTTTAAGGACTCTGCTGCATTATTTAAGGAATTTGCTGCTATATTAAAGTACTCTGCTTCAGTATTTAAGGACTCTGCTGCAGTATTTAAGGACTCTGCTGCATTATTTAAGGACTCTGCTGCATTATTTAAGGACTTTGCTGCATTATTTAAGGAATTTGTTGCATTATTTAAGGACTCTGCTGCATTATTTAAGGACTTTGCTGCAATATTTAAGGACTCTGCTGCATTATTTAAGGACTTTGCTGCAATATTTAAGGACTCTGCTTCAGTATTTAAGGACTCTGCTGCATTATTTAAGGACGTTGTTGCATTATTTAAGGACTCTGCTGCATTATTTAAGGACTTTACTGCATTATTTAAGGACTCTGCTGCATTATTTAAGGACTTTGTTGCATTATTTAAGGACTCTGCTGCATTAGTTAAGGACTTTACTGCATTATTTAAGGACTCTGCTGCATTATTTAACGACGTTGTTGCATTATTTAAGAACTGTGCTGCATTATTTAAGGACTTTGCTGCATTATTTAAGGACTATGCTGCATTATTTAATGACTTTGCTGAAGCATTTGAGGACTCTGCTGCATTATTAGAGGACTCTGCTGCATTATTTAAGGACTTGCTGCATTATTTAATGACTTTGTTGGATTTTTTAAGGACTCTGCTGCATTATTTAAGGAATTTGCTGCTATATTAAAGTACTCTCCTTCAGTATTTAAGGACTCTGCTGCGTTATTTAAGGACTCTGCTGCATTATTTAAGGACTCTGCTGCATTATTTAAGGACTTTGCTGCATTATTTAAGGAATCTGCTGCATTATTTAAGGACTTTGTTGCATTATCTAAGGACTCTGCTGCATTATTGAAGGACTTTGCTGCAATATTTAAGGGCTCTGCTTCAGTATTTAAGGACTCTGCTGCATTATTTAAGGACTTTGTTGCATTATTTAAGGACTCTGCTGCATTATTTAAGGACTTTGCTGCATTATTTATGGACTCTGCTGCATTATTTAAGGACTTTGCTGCAATATTTAAGGACTCTGCTTCAGTATTTAAGGACTCTGCTGCATTATTTAAGGACTTTGTTGCATTATTTAAGGACTCTGCTGCATTATTTAAGGACTTTGCTGCATTATTTAAGGACTCTGCTGCATTATTTAAGGACTCTGCTGAAGCATTTGAGGACTCTGCTGCATTATTTAATCACTTTGCTGCGGTATTTAAGGACTCTGTTGCATTATTTAAGGACTTTGTTGCATTATTTAGGACTCTGCTGCATTAGTTAAGGACTTTGCTGCATTATTTAAGGACTCTGCTGCATTATTTACCGACGTTGTTGCATTATTTAAGAACTGTGCTGCTTTATTTAAGGACTTTGCATTATTTAAGGACTATGCTGCATTATTTAATGACTTTGCTGAAGCATTTGAGGACTCTGCTGCATTATTAGAGGACTCTGCTGCATTATTTAATGACTTTGTTGGATTTTTTAAGGACTCTGCTGCATTATTTAAGGAATTTGCTGCTATATTAAAGGACTCTGCTTCAGTATTTAAGGACTCTGCTGCGGTATTTAAGGACTCTGCTGCATTATTTAAGGACTCTGCTGCATTATTTAAGGACTTTGCTGCATTATTTAAGGACTCTGCTGCATTATTTAAGGACTTTGCTGCATTATTTAAGGACTTTGTTGCATTATGTAAGTACTCTGCTGCATTATTTAAGGACTTTGTTGCATTATTTAAGGACTCTGCTGCATTATTTAAGGACTTTGTTGCATTATTTAATGACTCTGCTGCATTATTTAAGGACTTTGCAGCAATATTTAAGGACTCTGCTTCAGTATTTAAGGACTCTGCTGCATTATTTAAGGACTTTGTTGCATTATTTAAGGACTCTGCTGCATTATTTAAGGACAATGCTGCATTATTTAAGGATGCTGCTGAAGCATTTGAGGACTCTGCTGCATTATTTAAGCCCTTTGCTGCGGTATTTAAGGACTCTGTTGCATTATTTAAGGACTTTGTTGCATTATTTAAGGACTCTGCTGCATTAGTTAAGGACTTTGCTGCATTATTTAAGGACTCTGCTGCATTATTTAACGACGTTGTTGCATTATTTAAGAACTGTTCTGCATTATTTAAGGACTTTGCTGCATTATTTAAGGAATATGCTGCATTATTTAATGAATTTGCTGAAGCATTTGAGGACTCTGCTGCATTATCAGAGGACTCTGCTGCATTATTTAAGGACTTGCTGCATTATTTAATGACTTTTTTGGATTTTTTAAGGACTCTGCTGCATTGTTTAAGGACATTGTTGCATTATTTAATGACTCTGCTGCATTATTTAAGGACTTTGCAGCAATATTTAAGGACTCTGCTTCAGTATTTAAGGACTCTGCTGCATTATTTAAGGACTTTGTTGCATTATTTAAGGACTCTGCTGCATTATTTAAGGACTTTGCTGCATTATTTAAGGACACTGCTGCATTATTTAAGGACTCTGCTGAAGCATTTGAGGACTCTGCTGCATTATTTAAGCACTTTGCGGCGGTATTTAAGGACTCTGTTGCATTATTTAAGGACTTTGTTGCATTATTTAAGGACTCTGCTGCATTAGTTAAGGAGTTTGCTGCATTATTTAAGGACTCTGCTGCATTATTTAACGACGTTGTTGCATTATTTAAGAACTGTGCTGCATTATTTAAGGACTTTGCTGCATTATTTAAGGACTATGCTGCATTATTTAATGACTTTGCTGAAGCATTTGAGGACTCTGCTGCATTATTAGAGGACTCTGCTGCATTATTTAAGGACTTGCTGCATTACTTAATGACTTTGTTGGATTTCTTAAGGACTCTGCTGCATTATTTAAGGAATTTGCTGCTATATTAAAGGACTCTGCTTCAGTATTTAAGGACTCTGCTGCGGTATTTAAGGACCCTGCTGCATTATTTTAGGACTCTGCTGCATTATTTAAGGACTTTGCTGCATTATTTAAGGAATCTGCTGCATTATTTAAGGACTTTGTTGCATTATCTAAGGACTCTGCTGCATTATTGAAGGACTTTGCTGCATTATTTAAGGACTCTGCTGCATTATTTAAGGACTTTGCTGCAATATTTAAGGACTCTGCTTCAGTATTTAAGGACTCTGCTGAAGCATTTGAGGACTCTGCTGCATTATTTAATGACTTTGCTGAAGCATTTGAGGACTCTGCTGCATTATTAGAGGACTCTGCTGCATTATTTAATGACTTTGTTGAATTTTTTAAGGACTCTGCTGCATTATTTAAGGAATTTGCTGCTATATTAAAGTACTCTGCTTCAGTATTTAAGGACTCTGCTGCGGTATTTAAGGACTCTGCTGCATTATTTAAGGACTCTGCTGCATTATTTAAGGACTTTGCTGCATTATTTAAGGAATTTGTTGCATTATTTAAGGACTCTGCTGCATTATTTAAGGACTTTGCTGCAATATTTAAGGACTCTGCTGCATTATTTAAGGACTTTGCTGCAATATTTAAGGACTCTGCTTCAGTATTTAAGGACTCTGCTGCATTATTTAAGGACGTTGTTGCATTATTTAAGGACTCTGCTGCATTATTTAAGGACTTTACTGCATTATTTAAGGACTCTGCTGCATTATTTAAGGACTTTGTTGCATTATTTAAGGACTCTGCTGCATTAGTTAAGGACTTTACTGCATTATTTAAGGACTCTGCTGCATTATTTAACGACGTTGTTGCATTATTTAAGAACTGTGCTGCATTATTTAAGGACTTTGCTGCATTATTTAAGGACTATGCTGCATTATTTAATGACTTTGCTGAAGCATTTGAGGACTCTGCTGCATTATTAGAGGACTCTGCTGCATTATTTAAGGACTTGCTGCATTATTTAAAGACTTTGTTGGATTTTTTAAGGACTCTGCTGCATTATTTAAGGAATTTGCTGCTATATTAAAGTACTCTCCTTCAGTATTTAAGGACTCTGCTGCGTTATTTAAGGACTCTGCTGCATTATTTAAGGACTCTGCTGCATTATTTAAGGACTTTGCTGCATTATTTAAGGAATCTGCTGCATTATTTAAGGACTTTGTTGCATTATCTAAGGACTCTGCTGCATTATTGAAGGACTTTGCTGCAATATTTAAGGGCTCTGCTTCAGTATTTAAGGACTCTGCTGCATTATTTAAGGACTTTGTTGCATTATTTAAGGACTCTGCTGCATTATTTAAGGACTTTGCTGCATTATTTATGGACTCTGCTGCATTATTTAAGGACTTTGCTGCAATATTTAAGGACTCTGCTTCAGTATTTAAGGACTCTGCTGCATTATTTAAGGACTTTGTTGCATTATTTAAGGACTCTGCTGCATTATTTAAGGACTTTGCTGCATTATTTAAGGACTCTGCTGCATTATTTAAGGACTCTGCTGAAGCATTTGAGGACTCTGCTGCATTATTTAATCACTTTGCTGCGGTATTTAAGGACTCTGTTGCATTATTTAAGGACTTTGTTGCATTATTTAAGGACTCTGCTGCATTAGTTAAGGACTTTGCTGCATTATTTAAGGACTCTGCTGCATTATTTACCGACGTTGTTGCATTATTTAAGAACTGTGCTGCTTTATTTAAGGACTTTGCATTATTTAAGGACTATGCTGCATTATTTAATGACTTTGCTGAAGCATTTGAGGACTCTGCTGCATTATTAGAGGACTCTGCTGCATTATTTAATGACTTTGTTGGATTTTTTAAGGACTCTGCTGCATTATTTAAGGAATTTGCTGCTATATTAAAGGACTCTGCTTCAGTATTTAAGGACTCTGCTGCGGTATTTAAGGACTCTGCTGCATTATTTAAGGACTCTGCTGCATTATTTAAGGACTTTGCTGCATTATTTAAGGACTCTGCTGCATTATTTAAGGACTTTGTTGCATTATTTAAGGACTCTAATGCATTATTTAAGGACTTTGCTGCAATATTTAAGGACTCTGCTTCAGTATTTAAGGACTCTGCTGCATTATTTAAGGACGTTGTTGCATTATTTAAGGACTCTGCTGCATTATTTAAGGACTTTACTGCATTATTTAAGGACTCTGCTGCATTATTTAAGGACTTTCTTGCATTATTTAAGGACTCTGCTGCATTAGTTAAGGACTTTGCTGCATTATTTAAGGACGTTGTTGCATTATTTAACGACGTTGTTGCATTACTTAAGAACTGTGCTGCATTATTTAAGGACTTTGCTGCATTATTTAAGGACTATGCTGCATTATTTAATGACTTTGCTGAAGCATTTGAGGACTCTGCTGCATTATTAGAGGACTCTGCTGCATTATTTAAGGACTTGCTGCATTATTTAATGACTTTGTTGGATTTTTTTATGGACTCTGCTGCATTATTTAAGGAATTTGCTGCTATATTAAAGGACTCTGCTTCAGTATTTAAGGACTCTGCTGCGGTATTTAAGGACTCTGCTGCATTATTTAAGGACTCTGCTGCATTATTTAAGGACTTTGCTGCATTATTTAAGGAATCTGCTGCATTATTTAAGGACTTTGTTGCATTATCTAAGGACTCTGCTGCATTATTGAAGGACTTTGCTGCAATATTTAAGGACTCTGCTTCAGTATTTAAGGACTCTGCTGCATTATTTAAGGACTTTGTTGCATTATTTAAGGACTCTGCTGCATTAGATAAGGACTTTGCTGCATTATTTAAGGACTCTGCTGCATTATTTAAGGACTTTGCTGCAATATTTAAGGACTCTGCTTCAGTATTTAAGGACTCTGCTGCATTATTTAAGGACTTTGTTGCATTATTTAAGGACTCTGCTGCATTATTTAAGGACTTTGCTGCATTATTTAAGGACTCTGCTGCATTATTTAAGGACTCTGCTGAAGCATTTGAGGACTCTGCTGCATTATTTAAGCACTTTGCTGCGGTATTTAAGGACTCTGTTGCATTATTTAAGGACTTTGTTGCATTATTTAAGGACTGTGCTGCATTAGTTAAGGACTTTGCTGCATTATTTAAGGAATCTGCTGCATTATTTAAGGACTTTGTTGCATTATCTAAGGACTCTGCTGCATTATTGAAGGACTTTGCTGCAATATTTAAGGACTCTGCTTCAGTATTTAAGGACTCTGCTGCATTATTTAAGGACTTTGTTGCATTATTTAAGGATTCTGCTGCATTACTTAAGGACTTTGCTGCATTATTTATGGACTCTGCTGCATTATTTAAGGACTTTGCTGCAATATTTAAGGACTCTGCTTCAGTATTTAAGGACTCTGCTGCATTATTTAAGGACTTTGTTGCATTATTTAAGGACTCTGCTGCATTATTTAATTACTTTGCTGCATTATTTAAGGACTCTGATGCATTATTTAAGGACTCTGCTGAAGCATTTGAGGACTCTGCTGCATTATTTAATCACTTTGCTGCGGTATTTAAGGACTCTGTTGCATTATTTAAGGACTTTGTTGCATTATTTAAGGACTCTGCTGCATTAGTTAAGGACTTTGCTGCATTATTTAAGGACTCTGCTGCATTATTTAACGACGTTGTTGCATTATTTAAGAACTGTGCTGCATTATTTAAGGACTCTGCTGCATTATTTAAGGACTTTGTTGCATTATTTAAGGACTCTGCTGCATTAGTTAAGGACTTTGCTGCATTATTTAAGGACTCTGCTGCATTATTTAACGAATTTACTGCATTATTTAAGGACTCTGCTGCATTATTTAAGGACTTTGTTGCATTATTTAAGGACTCTGCTGCATTAGTTAAGGACTATGCTGCATTATTTAATGACTTTGCTGAAGCATTTGAGGACTCTGCTGCATTATTAGAGGACTCTGCTGCATTATTTAAGGACTTGCTGCATTATTTAATGACTTTGTTGGATTTTTTAAGGACTCTGCTGCATTATTTAAGGAATTTGCTGCTATATTAAAGGACTCTGCTTCAGTATTTAAGGACTCTGCTGCGGTATTTAAGGACTCTGCTGCATTATTTAAGGACTCTGCTGCATTATTTAAGGACTTTGCTGCATTATTTAAGGACTCTGCTGCATTATTTAAGGACTTTGCTGCAATATTTAAGGACTCTGCTTCAGTATTTAAGGACTCTGCTGCATTATTTAAGGACGTTGTTGCATTATTTAAGGACTCTGCTGCATTATTTAAGGACTTTACTGCATTATTTAAGGACTCCGCTGCATTATTTAAGGACTTTGTTGCATTATTTCAGGAATCTGATGCATTATTTAAGGAATTTGCTTAATTATTTAAGGACTCTGCTTTCTTATTTAATGACTCTGCTGAAGCATTTCAGGACTCTGCTGCATTATTTGAGGACTCTGTTGCATTATTTAAGGACTTTGCTGCTTTATTTAAGGACGTTGTTGGATTATTTAAGGACTCTGCTGTATTATTTAAGGAATTTGCTGCATATTTAAAGAATTTGCTCCATTATTTAAGGAGTCTGCTGCATTATTTATTCACTCTGCTGAAGTATTTGAGGACTCTGCTGCATTATTTAAGGACTCTGCTGCATTATTTAAGGACTTTGTTGCATTATTTAAGGACTCTGCTGCATTATTTAAGGACTTTGCTGCAATATTTAAGGACTCTGCTTCAGTATTTAAGGACTCTGCTGCATTATTTAAGGACTTTGCTGCATTATTTAAGGACTTTGTTGCATTATTTAAGTACTCTGCTGCATTATTTAAGGACTTTGTTGCATTATTTAAGGACTCTGCTGCTTTATTTAAGGACTTTGTTGCATTATCTAAGGACTCTGCTGCATTATTGAAGGACTTTGCTGCAATATTTAAGGACTCTGCTTCAGTATTTAAGGACTCTGCTGCATTATTTAAGGACTTTGTTGCATTATTTAAGGACTCTGCTGCATTATTTAAGGACTTAGTTGCATTATTTAAGGACTCTGCTGCATTATTTAAGGACTTTGCTGCAATATTTAAGGACTCTGCTTCAGTATTTAAGGACTCTGCTGCATTATTTAAGGACTTTGTTGCATTATTTAAGGACTCTGCTGCATTATTTAAGGACTTTGCTGCATTATTTAAGGACTCTGCTGCATTTTTTAAGGACTCTGCTGAAGCATTTGAGGACTCTGCTGCATTATTTAAGCACTTTGCTGCGGTATTTAAGGACTCTGTTGCATTATTTAAGGACTTTGTTGCATTATTTAAGGACTCTGCTGCATTAGTTAAGGACTTTGCTGCATTATTTAAGGACTCTGCTGCATTATTTACCGACGTTGTTGCATTATTTAAGAACTGTGCTGCTTTATTTAAGGACTTTGCATTATTTAAGGACTATGCTGCATTATTTAATGACTTTGCTGAAGCATTTGAGGTTTCTGCTGCATTATTAGAGGACTCTGCTGCATTATTTGAGGACTCTGTTGCATTATTTAAGGACTTTGCTGCTTTATTTAAGGACGTTGTTGGATTATTTAAGGACTCTGCTGTATTATTTAAGGAATTTGCTGCATATTTAAAGAATTTGCTCCATTATTTAAGGACTCTGCTGCATTATTTATTCACTCTGCTGAAGTATTTGAGGACTCTGCTGCATTATTTAAGGACTCTGCTGCATTATTTAAGGACTTTGTTGCATTATTTAAGGACTCTGCTGCATTATTTAAGGACTTTGCTGCAATATTTAAGGACTCTGCTTCAGTATTTAAGGACTCTTCTGCATTATTTAACGACGTTGTTGCATTATTTAAGAACTGTGCTGCATTATTTAAGGACTTTGCTGCATTATTTAAGGACTATGCTGCATTATTTAATGACTTTGCTGAAGCATTTGAGGACTCTGCTGCATTATTAGAGGACTCTGCTGCATTATTTAAGGACTTGCTGCATTACTTAATGACTTTGTTGGATTTCTTAAGGACTCTGCTGCATTATTTAAGGAATTTGCTGCTATATTAAAGGACTCTGCTTCAGTATTTAAGGACTCTGCTGCGGTATTTAAGGACCCTGCTGCATTATTTTAGGACTCTGCTGCATTATTTAAGGACTTTGCTGCATTATTTAAGGAATCTGCTGCATTATTTAAGGACTTGGTTGCATTATCTAAGGACTCTGCTGCATTATTGAAGGACTTTGCTGCATTATTTAAGGACTCTGCTGCATTATTTAAGGACTTTGCTGCAATATTTAAGGACTCTGCTTCAGTATTTAAGGACTCTGCTGAAGCATTTGAGGACTCTGCTGCATTATTTAATGACTTTGTTGAAGCATTTGAGGACTCTGCTGCATTATTAGAGGACTCTGCTGCATTATTTAATGACTTTGTTGGATTTTTTAAGGACTCTGCTGCATTATTTAAGGAATTTGCTGCTATATTAAAGTACTCTGCTTCAGTATTTAAGGACTCTGCTGCGGTATTTAAGGACTCTGCTGCATTATTTAAGGACTCTGCTGCATTATTTAAGGACTTTGCTGCATTATTTAAGGAATTTGTTGCATTATTTAAGGACTCTGCTGCATTATTTAAGGACTTTGCTGCAATATTTAAGGACTCTGCTTCAGTATTTAAGGACTCTGCTGCATTATTTAAGGACGTTGTTGCATTATTTAAGGACTCTGCTGCATTATTTAAGGACTTTACTGCATTATTTAAGGACTCTGCTGCATTATTTAAGGACTTTGTTGCATTATTTAAGGACTCTGCTGCATTAGTTAAGGACTTTACTGCATTATTTAAGGACTCTGCTGCATTATTTAACGACGTTGTTGCATTATTTAAGAAATGTGCTGCATTATTTAAGGACTTTGCTGCATTATTTAAGGACTATGCTGCATTATTTAATGACTTTGCTGAAGCATTTGAGGACTCTGCTGCATTATTAGAGGACTCTGCTGCATTATTTAAGGACTTGCTGCATTATTTAATGACTTTGTTGGATTTTTTAAGGACTCTGCTGCATTATTTAAGGAATTTGCTGCTATATTAAAGGACTCTGCTTCAGTATTTAAGGACTCTGCTGTGTTATTTAAGGACTCTGCTGCATTATTTAAGGACGCTGCTGCATTATTTAAGGAATCTGCTGCATTATTTAAGGACTTTGTTGCATTATCTAAGGACTCTGCTGCATTATTGAAGGACTTTGCTGCAATATTTAAGGGCTCTGCTTCAGTATTTAAGGACTCTGCTGCATTATTTAAGGACTTTGTTGCATTATTTAAGGACTCTGCTGCATTATTTAAGGACTTTGCTGCATTATTTATGGACTCTGCTGCATTATTTAAGGACTTTGCTGCAATATTTAAGGACTCTGCTTCAGTATTTAAGGACTCTGCTGCATTATTTAAGGACTTTGTTGCATTATTTAAGGACTCTGCTGCATTATTTAAGGACTTTGCTGCATTATTTAAGGACTCTGCTGCATTATTTAAGGACTCTGCTGAAGCATTTGAGGACTCTGCTGCATTATTTAATCACTTTGCTGCAGTATTTAAGGACTCTGTTGCATTATTTAAGGACTTTGTTGCATTATTTAAGGACTCTGCTGCATTAGTTAAGGACTTTGCTGCATTATTTAAGGACTCTGCTGCATTATTTACCGACGTTGTTGCATTATTTAAGAACTGTGCTGCTTTATTTAAGGACTTTGCATTATTTAAGGACTATGCTGCATTATTTAATGACTTTGCTGAAGCATTTGAGGACTCTGCTGCATTATTAGAGGACTCTGCTGCATTATTTAATGACTTTGTTGGATTTTTTAAGGACTCTGCTGCATTATTTAAGGAATTTGCTGCTATATTAAAGGACTCTGCTTCAGTATTTAAGGACTCTGCTGCGGTATTTAAGGACTCTGCTGCATTATTTAAGGACTCTGCTGCATTATTTAAGGACTTTGCTGCATTATTTAAGGACTCTGCTGCATTATTTAAGGACTTTGTTGCATTATTTAAGGACTCTAATGCATTATTTAAGGACTTTGCTGCAATATTTAAGGACTCTGCTTCAGTATTTAAGGACTCTGCTGCATTATTTAAGGACGTTGTTGCATTATTTAAGGACTCTGCTGCATTATTTAAGGACTTTACTGCATTATTTAAGGACTCTGCTGCATTATTTAATGACTTTGTTGGATTTCTTAAGGACTCTGCTGCATTATTTAAGGAATTTGCTGCTATATTAAAGGACTCTGCTTCAGTATTTAAGGACTCTGCTGCGGTATTTAAGGACCCTGCTGCATTATTTTAGGACTCTGCTGCATTATTTAAGGACTTTGCTGCATTATTTAAGGAATCTGCTGCATTATTTAAGGACTTTGTTGCATTATCTAAGGACTCTGCTGCATTATTGAAGGACTTTGCTGCATTATTTAAGGACTCTGCTGCATTATTTAAGGACTTTGCTGCAATATTTAAGGACTCTGCTTCAGTATTTAAGGACTCTGCTGAAGCATTTGAGGACTCTGCTGCATTATTTAATGACTTTGCTGAAGCATTTGAGGACTCTGCTGCATTATTAGAGGACTCTGCTGCATTATTTAATGACTTTGTTGGATTTTTTAAGGACTCTGCTGCATTATTTAAGGAATTTGCTGCTATATTAAAGTACTCTGCTTCAGTATTTAAGGACTCTGCTGCGGTATTTAAGGACTCTGCTGCATTATTTAAGGACTCTGCTGCATTATTTAAGGACTTTGCTGCATTATTTAAGGAATTTGTTGCATTATTTAAGGACTCTGCTGCATTATTTAAGGACTTTGCTGCAATATTTAAGGACTCTGCTTCAGTATTTAAGGACTCTGCTGCATTATTTAAGGACGTTGTTGCATTATTTAAGGACTCTGCTGCATTATTTAAGGACTTTACTGCATTATTTAAGGACTCTGCTGCATTATTTAAGGACTTTGTTGCATTATTTAAGGACTCTGCTGCATTAGTTAAGGACTTTACTGCATTATTTAAGGACTCTGCTGCATTATTTAACGACGTTGTTGCATTATTTAAGAACTGTGCTGCATTATTTAAGGACTTTGCTGCATTATTTAAGGACTATGCTGCATTATTTAATGACTTTGCTGAAGCATTTGAGGACTCTGCTGCATTATTAGAGGACTCTGCTGCATTATTTAAGGACTTGCTGCATTATTTAATGACTTTGTTGGATTTTTTAAGGACTCTGCTGCATTATTTAAGGAATTTGCTGCTATATTAAAGGACTCTGCTTCAGTATTTAAGGACTCTGCTGTGTTATTTAAGGACTCTGCTGCATTATTTAAGGACGCTGCTGCATTATTTAAGGAATCTGCTGCATTATTTAAGGACTTTGTTGCATTATCTAAGGACTCTGCTGCATTATTGAAGGACTTTGCTGCAATATTTAAGGGCTCTGCTTCAGTATTTAAGGACTCTGCTGCATTATTTAAGGACTTTGTTGCATTATTTAAGGACTCTGCTGCATTATTTAAGGACTTTGCTGCATTATTTATGGACTCTGCTGCATTATTTAAGGACTTTGCTGCAATATTTAAGGACTCTGCTTCAGTATTTAAGGACTCTGCTGCATTATTTAAGGACTTTGTTGCATTATTTAAGGACTCTGCTGCATTATTTAAGGACTTTGCTGCATTATTTAAGGACTCTGCTGCATTATTTAAGGACTCTGCTGAAGCATTTGAGGACTCTGCTGCATTATTTAATCACTTTGCTGCAGTATTTAAGGACTCTGTTGCATTATTTAAGGACTTTGTTGCATTATTTAAGGACTCTGCTGCATTAGTTAAGGACTTTGCTGCATTATTTAAGGACTCTGCTGCATTATTTACCGACGTTGTTGCATTATTTAAGAACTGTGCTGCTTTATTTAAGGACTTTGCATTATTTAAGGACTATGCTGCATTATTTAATGACTTTGCTGAAGCATTTGAGGACTCTGCTGCATTATTAGAGGAC
This sequence comes from Phyllobates terribilis, assembly GCF_046119375.1. Classification (NCBI taxonomy): domain Eukaryota; kingdom Metazoa; phylum Chordata; class Amphibia; order Anura; family Dendrobatidae; genus Phyllobates; species Phyllobates terribilis. Next base: position 1,974,568 of record NW_027363068.1, on the reverse strand, counting down.
TCTGCTGCATTATTTAATGACTTTGTTGGATTTTTTAAGGACTCTGCTGCATTATTTAAGGAATTTGCTGCTATATTAAAGGACTCTGCTTCAGTATTTAAGGACTCTGCTGCGGTATTTAAGGACTCTGCTGCATTATTTAAGGACTCTGCTGCATTATTTAAGGACTTTGCTGCATTATTTAAGGACTCTGCTGCATTATTTAAGGACTTTGTTGCATTATTTAAGGACTCTAATGCATTATTTAAGGACTTTGCTGCAATATTTAAGGACTCTGCTTCAGTATTTAAGGACTCTGCTGCATTATTTAAGGACGTTGTTGCATTATTTAAGGACTCTGCTGCATTATTTAAGGACTTTACTGCATTATTTAAGGACTCTGCTGCATTATTTAATGACTTTGTTGGATTTCTTAAGGACTCTGCTGCATTATTTAAGGAATTTGCTGCTATATTAAAGGACTCTGCTTCAGTATTTAAGGACTCTGCTGCGGTATTTAAGGACCCTGCTGCATTATTTTAGGACTCTGCTGCATTATTTAAGGACTTTGCTGCATTATTTAAGGAATCTGCTGCATTATTTAAGGACTTTGTTGCATTATCTAAGGACTCTGCTGCATTATTGAAGGACTTTACTGCATTATTTAAGGACTCTGCTGCATTATTTAAGGACTTTGCTGCAATATTTAAGGACTCTGCTTCAGTATTTAAGGACTCTGCTGAAGCATTTGAGGACTCTGCTGCATTATTTGAGGACTCTGTTGCATTATTTAAGGACTTTGCTGCTTTATTTAAGGACGTTGTTGGATTATTTAAGGACTCTGCTGTATTATTTAAGGAATTTGCTGCATATTTAAAGAATTTGCTCCATTATTTAAGGAGTCTGCTGCATTATTTATTCACTCTGCTGAAGTATTTGAGGACTCTGCTGCATTATTTAAGGACTCTGCTGCATTATTTAAGGACTTTGTTGCATTATTTAAGGACTCTGCTGCATTATTTAAGGACTTTGCTGCAATATTTAAGGACTCTGCTTCAGTATTTAAGGACTCTGCTGCATTATTTAAGGACTTTGCTGCATTATTTAAGGACTTTGTTGCATTATTTAAGTACTCTGCTGCATTATTTAAGGACTTTATTGCATTATTTAAGGACTCTGCTGCTTTATTTAAGGACTTTGTTGCATTATCTAAGGACTCTGCTGCATTATTGAAGGACTTTGCTGCAATATTTAAGGACTCTGCTTCAGTATTTAAGGACTCTGCTGCATTATTTAAGGACTTTGTTGCATTATTTAAGGACTCTGCTGCATTATTTAAGGACTTTGTTGCATTATTTAAGGACTCTGCTGCATTATTTAAGGACTTTGCTGCAATATTTAAGGACTCTGCTTCAGTATTTAAGGACTCTGCTGCATTATTTAAGGACTTTGTTGCATTATTTAAGGACTCTGCTGCATTATTTAAGGACTTTGCTGCATTATTTAAGGACTCTGCTGCATTTTTTAAGGACTCTGCTGAAGCATTTGAGGACTCTGCTGCATTATTTAAGCACTTTGCTGCAGTATTTAAGGACTCTGTTGCATTATTTAAGGACTTTGTTGCATTATTTAAGGACTCTGCTGCATTAGTTAAGGACTTTGCTGCATTATTTAAGGACTCTGCTGCATTATTTACGACGTTGTTGCATTATTTAAGAACTGTGCTGCTTTATTTAAGGACTTTGCATTATTTAAGGACTATGCTGCATTATTTAATGACTTTGCTGAAGCATTTGAGGACTCTGCTGCATTATTAGAGGACTCTGCTGCATTATTTGAGGACTCTGTTGCATTATTTAAGGACTTTGCTGCTTTATTTAAGGACGTTCTTGGATTATTTAAGGACTCTGCTGTATTATTTAAGGAATTTGCTGCATATTTAAAGAATTTGCTCCATTATTTAAGGACTCTGCTGCATTATTTATTCACTCTGCTGAAGTATTTGAGGACTCTGCTGCATTATTTAAGGACTCTGCTGCATTATTTAAGGACTTTGTTGCATTATTTAAGGACTCTGCTGCATTATTTAAGGACTTTGCTGCAATATTTAAGGACTCTGCTTCAGTATTTAAGGACTCTGCTGCATTATTTAACGACGTTGTTGCATTATTTAAGAACTGTGCTGCATTATTTAAGGACTTTGCTGCATTATTTAAGGACTATGCTGCATTATTTAATGACTTTGCTGAAGCATTTGAGGACTCTGCTGCATTATTAGAGGACTCTGCTGCATTATTTAAGGACTTGCTGCATTACTTAATGACTTTGTTGGATTTCTTAAGGACTCTGCTGCATTATTTAAGGAATTTGCTGCTATATTAAAGGACTCTGCTTCAGTATTTAAGGACTCTGCTGCGGTATTTAAGGACCCTGCTGCATTATTTTAGGACTCTGCTGCATTATTTAAGGACTTTGCTGCATTATTTAAGGAATCTGCTGCATTATTTAAGGACTTGGTTGCATTATCTAAGGACTCTGCTGCATTATTGAAGGACTTTGCTGCATTATTTAAGGACTCTGCTGCATTATTTAAGGACTTTGCTGCAATATTTAAGGACTCTGCTTCAGTATTTAAGGACTCTGCTGAAGCATTTGAGGACTCTGCTGCATTATTTAATGACTTTGCTGAAGCATTTGAGGACTCTGCTGCATTATTAGAGGACTCTGCTGCATTATTTAAGGACTTTGCTGCATTATTTAAGGACTCTGCTGCATTATTTAAGGACTTTGTTGCATTATTTAAGGACTCTAATGCATTATTTAAGGACTTTGCTGCAATATTTAAGGACTCTGCTTCAGTATTTAAGGACTCTGCTGCATTATTTATGGACGTTGTTGCATTATTTAAGGACTCTGCTGCATTATTTAAGGACTTTACTGCATTATTTAAGGACTCTGCTGCATTATTTAAGGACTTTCTTGCATTATTTAAGGACTCTGCTGCATTAGTTAAGGACTTTGCTGCATTATTTAAGGACGTTGTTGCATTATTTAACGACGTTGTTGCATTACTTAAGAACTGTGCTGCATTATTTAAGGACTTTGCTGCATTATTTAAGGACTATGCTGCATTATTTAATGACTTTGCTGAAGCATTTGAGGACTCTGCTGCATTATTAGAGGACTCTGCTGCATTATTTAAGGACTTGCTGCATTATTTAATGACTTTGTTGGATTTTTTTATGGACTCTGCTGCATTATTTAAGGAATTTGCTGCTATATTAAAGGACTCTGCTTCAGTATTTAAGGACTCTGCTGCGGTATTTAAGGACTCTGCTGCATTATTTAAGGACTCTGCTGCATTATTTAAGGACTTTGCTGCATTATTTAAGGAATCTGCTGCATTATTTAAGGACTTTGTTGCATTATCTAAGGACTCTGCTGCATTATTGAAGGACTTTGCTGCAATATTTAAGGACTCTGCTTCAGTATTTAAGGACTCTGCTGCATTATTTAAGGACTTTGTTGCATTATTTAAGGACTCTGCTGCATTAGATAAGGACTTTGCTGCATTATTTAAGGACTCTGCTGCATTATTTAAGGACTTTGCTGCAATATTTAAGGACTCTGCTTCAGTATTTAAGGACTCTGCTGCATTATTTAAGGACTTTGTTGCATTATTTAAGGACTCTGCTGCATTATTTAAGGACTTTGCTGCATTATTTAAGGACTCTGCTGCATTATTTAAGGACTCTGCTGAAGCATTTGAGGACTCTGCTGCATTATTTAAGCACTTTGCTGCGGTATTTAAGGACTCTGTTGCATTATTTAAGGACTTTGTTGCATTATTTAAGGACTGTGCTGCATTAGTTAAGGACTTTGCTGCATTATTTAAGGAATCTGCTGCATTATTTAAGGACTTTGTTGCATTATCTAAGGACTCTGCTGCATTATTGAAGGACTTTGCTGCAATATTTAAGGACTCTGCTTCAGTATTTAAGGACTCTGCTGCATTATTTAAGGACTTTGTTGCATTATTTAAGGATTCTGCTGCATTATTTAAGGACTTTGCTGCATTATTTATGGACTCTGCTGCATTATTTAAGGACTTTGCTGCAATATTTAAGGACTCTGCTTCAGTATTTAAGGACTCTGCTGCATTATTTAAGGACTTTGTTGCATTATTTAAGGACTCTGCTGCATTATTTAATTACTTTGCTGCATTATTTAAGGACTCTGCTGCATTATTTAAGGACTCTGCTGAAGCATTTGAGGACTCTGCTGCATTATTTAATCACTTTGCTGCGGTATTTAAGGACTCTGTTGCATTATTTAAGGACTTTGTTGCATTATTTAAGGACTCTGCTGCATTAGTTAAGGACTTTGCTGCATTATTTAAGGACTCTGCTGCATTATTTAACGACGTTGTTGCATTATTTAAGAACTGTGCTGCATTATTTAAGGACTCTGCTGCATTATTTAAGGACTTTGTTGCATTATTTAAGGACTCTGCTGCATTAGTTAAGGACTCTGCTGCATTATTTAAGGACTTTGTTGCATTATTTAAGGACTCTAATGCATTATTTAAGGACTTTGCTGCAATATTTAAGGACTCTGCTTCAGTATTTAAGGACTCTGCTGCATTATTTAAGGACGTTGTTGCATTATTTAAGGACTCTGCTGCATTATTTAAGGACTCTGCTGCATTATTTAAGGACTTTGTTGCATTATTTAAGGACTCTAATGCATTATTTAAGGACTTTGCTGCAATATTTAAGGACTCTGCTTCAGTATTTAAGGACTCTGCTGCATTATTTAAGGACGTTGTTGCATTATTTAAGGACTCTGCTGCATTATTTAAGGACTTTACTGCATTATTTAAGGACTCTGCTGCATTATTTAATGACTTTGTTGGATTTCTTAAGGACTCTGCTGCATTATTTAAGGAATTTGCTGCTATATTAAAGGACTCTGCTTCAGTATTTAAGGACTCTGCTGCGGTATTTAAGGACCCTGCTGCATTATTTTAGGACTCTGCTGCATTATTTAAGGACTTTGCTGCATTATTTAAGGAATCTGCTGCATTATTTAAGGACTTTGTTGCATTATCTAAGGACTCTGCTGCATTATTGAAGGACTTTGCTGCATTATTTAAGGACTCTGCTGCATTATTTAAGGACTTTGCTGCAATATTTAAGGACTCTGCTTCAGTATTTAAGGACTCTGCTGAAGCATTTGAGGACTCTGCTGCATTATTTAATGACTTTGCTGAAGCATTTGAGGACTCTGCTGCATTATTAGAGGACTCTGCTGCATTATTTAATGACTTTGTTGGATTTTTTAAGGACTCTGCTGCATTATTTAAGGAATTTGCTGCTATATTAAAGTACTCTGCTTCAGTATTTAAGGACTCTGCTGCGGTATTTAAGGACTCTGCTGCATTATTTAAGGACTCTGCTGCATTATTTAAGGACTTTGCTGCATTATTTAAGGAATTTGTTGCATTATTTAAGGACTCTGCTGCATTATTTAAGGACTTTGCTGCAATATTTAAGGACTCTGCTTCAGTATTTAAGGACTCTGCTGCATTATTTAAGGACGTTGTTGCATTATTTAAGGACTCTGCTGCATTATTTAAGGACTTTACTGCATTATTTAAGGACTCTGCTGCATTATTTAAGGACTTTGTTGCATTATTTAAGGACTCTGCTGCATTAGTTAAGGACTTTACTGCATTATTTAAGGACTCTGCTGCATTATTTAACGACGTTGTTGCATTATTTAAGAACTGTGCTGCATTATTTAAGGACTTTGCTGCATTATTTAAGGACTATGCTGCATTATTTAATGACTTTGCTGAAGCATTTGAGGACTCTGCTGCATTATTAGAGGACTCTGCTGCATTATTTAAGGACTTGCTGCATTATTTAATGACTTTGTTGGATTTTTTAAGGACTCTGCTGCATTATTTAAGGAATTTGCTGCTATATTAAAGGACTCTGCTTCAGTATTTAAGGACTCTGCTGTGTTATTTAAGGACTCTGCTGCATTATTTAAGGACGCTGCTGCATTATTTAAGGAATCTGCTGCATTATTTAAGGACTTTGTTGCATTATCTAAGGACTCTGCTGCATTATTGAAGGACTTTGCTGCAATATTTAAGGGCTCTGCTTCAGTATTTAAGGACTCTGCTGCATTATTTAAGGACTTTGTTGCATTATTTAAGGACTCTGCTGCATTATTTAAGGACTTTGCTGCATTATTTATGGACTCTGCTGCATTATTTAAGGACTTTGCTGCAATATTTAAGGACTCTGCTTCAGTATTTAAGGACTCTGCTGCATTATTTAAGGACTTTGTTGCATTATTTAAGGACTCTGCTGCATTATTTAAGGACTTTGCTGCATTATTTAAGGACTCTGCTGCATTATTTAAGGACTCTGCTGAAGCATTTGAGGACTCTGCTGCATTATTTAATCACTTTGCTGCAGTATTTAAGGACTCTGTTGCATTATTTAAGGACTTTGTTGCATTATTTAAGGACTCTGCTGCATTAGTTAAGGACTTTGCTGCATTATTTAAGGACTCTGCTGCATTATTTACCGACGTTGTTGCATTATTTAAGAACTGTGCTGCTTTATTTAAGGACTTTGCATTATTTAAGGACTATGCTGCATTATTTAATGACTTTGCTGAAGCATTTGAGGACTCTGCTGCATTATTAGAGGACTCTGCTGCATTATTTAATGACTTTGTTGGATTTTTTAAGGACTCTGCTGCATTATTTAAGGAATTTGCTGCTATATTAAAGGACTCTGCTTCAGTATTTAAGGACTCTGCTGCGGTATTTAAGGACTCTGCTGCATTATTTAAGGACTCTGCTGCATTATTTAAGGACTTTGCTGCATTATTTAAGGACTCTGCTGCATTATTTAAGGACTTTGTTGCATTATTTAAGGACTCTAATGCATTATTTAAGGACTTTGCTGCAATATTTAAGGACTCTGCTTCAGTATTTAAGGACTCTGCTGCATTATTTAAGGACGTTGTTGCATTATTTAAGGACTCTGCTGCATTATTTAAGGACTTTACTGCATTATTTAAGGACTCTGCTGCATTATTTAATGACTTTGTTGGATTTCTTAAGGACTCTGCTGCATTATTTAAGGAATTTGCTGCTATATTAAAGGACTCTGCTTCAGTATTTAAGGACTCTGCTGCGGTATTTAAGGACCCTGCTGCATTATTTTAGGACTCTGCTGCATTATTTAAGGACTTTGCTGCATTATTTAAGGAATCTGCTGCATTATTTAAGGACTTTGTTGCATTATCTAAGGACTCTGCTGCATTATTGAAGGACTTTGCTGCATTATTTAAGGACTCTGCTGCATTATTTAAGGACTTTGCTGCAATATTTAAGGACTCTGCTTCAGTATTTAAGGACTCTGCTGAAGCATTTGAGGACTCTGCTGCATTATTTGAGGACTCTGTTGCATTATTTAAGGACTTTGCTGCTTTATTTAAGGACGTTGTTGGATTATTTAAGGACTCTGCTGTATTATTTAAGGAATTTGCTGCATATTTAAAGAATTTGCTCCATTATTTAAGGAGTCTGCTGCATTATTTATTCACTCTGCTGAAGTATTTGAGGACTCTGCTGCATTATTTAAGGACTCTGCTGCATTATTTAAGGACTTTGTTGCATTATTTAAGGACTCTGCTGCATTATTTAAGGACTTTGCTGCAATATTTAAGGACTCTGCTTCAGTATTTAAGGACTCTGCTGCATTATTTAAGGACTTTGCTGCATTATTTAAGGACTTTGTTGCATTATTTAAGTACTCTGCTGCATTATTTAAGGACTTTATTGCATTATTTAAGGACTCTGCTGCTTTATTTAAGGACTTTGTTGCATTATCTAAGGACTCTGCTGCATTATTGAAGGACTTTGCTGCAATATTTAAGGACTCTGCTTCAGTATTTAAGGACTCTGCTGCATTATTTAAGGACTTTGTTGCATTATTTAAGGACTCTGCTGCATTATTTAAGGACTTTGTTGCATTATTTAAGGACTCTGCTGCATTATTTAAGGACTTTGCTGCAATATTTAAGGACTCTGCTTCAGTATTTAAGGACTCTGCTGCATTATTTAAGGACTTTGTTGCATTATTTAAGGACTCTGCTGCATTATTTAAGGACTTTGCTGCATTATTTAAGGACTCTGCTGCATTTTTTAAGGACTCTGCTGAAGCATTTGAGGACTCTGCTGCATTATTTAAGCACTTTGCTGCAGTATTTAAGGACTCTGTTGCATTATTTAAGGACTTTGTTGCATTATTTAAGGACTCTGCTGCATTAGTTAAGGACTTTGCTGCATTATTTAAGGACTCTGCTGCATTATTTACGACGTTGTTGCATTATTTAAGAACTGTGCTGCTTTATTTAAGGACTTTGCATTATTTAAGGACTATGCTGCATTATTTAATGACTTTGCTGAAGCATTTGAGGACTCTGCTGCATTATTAGAGGACTCTGCTGCATTATTTGAGGACTCTGTTGCATTATTTAAGGACTTTGCTGCTTTATTTAAGGACGTTCTTGGATTATTTAAGGACTCTGCTGTATTATTTAAGGAATTTGCTGCATATTTAAAGAATTTGCTCCATTATTTAAGGACTCTGCTGCATTATTTATTCACTCTGCTGAAGTATTTGAGGACTCTGCTGCATTATTTAAGGACTCTGCTGCATTATTTAAGGACTTTGTTGCATTATTTAAGGACTCTGCTGCATTATTTAAGGACTTTGCTGCAATATTTAAGGACTCTGCTTCAGTATTTAAGGACTCTGCTGCATTATTTAACGACGTTGTTGCATTATTTAAGAACTGTGCTGCATTATTTAAGGACTTTGCTGCATTATTTAAGGACTATGCTGCATTATTTAATGACTTTGCTGAAGCATTTGAGGACTCTGCTGCATTATTAGAGGACTCTGCTGCATTATTTAAGGACTTGCTGCATTACTTAATGACTTTGTTGGATTTCTTAAGGACTCTGCTGCATTATTTAAGGAATTTGCTGCTATATTAAAGGACTCTGCTTCAGTATTTAAGGACTCTGCTGCGGTATTTAAGGACCCTGCTGCATTATTTTAGGACTCTGCTGCATTATTTAAGGACTTTGCTGCATTATTTAAGGAATCTGCTGCATTATTTAAGGACTTGGTTGCATTATCTAAGGACTCTGCTGCATTATTGAAGGACTTTGCTGCATTATTTAAGGACTCTGCTGCATTATTTAAGGACTTTGCTGCAATATTTAAGGACTCTGCTTCAGTATTTAAGGACTCTGCTGAAGCATTTGAGGACTCTGCTGCATTATTTAATGACTTTGCTGAAGCATTTGAGGACTCTGCTGCATTATTAGAGGACTCTGCTGCATTATTTAAGGACTTTGCTGCATTATTTAAGGACTCTGCTGCATTATTTAAGGACTTTGTTGCATTATTTAAGGACTCTAATGCATTATTTAAGGACTTTGCTGCAATATTTAAGGACTCTGCTTCAGTATTTAAGGACTCTGCTGCATTATTTATGGACGTTGTTGCATTATTTAAGGACTCTGCTGCATTATTTAAGGACTTTACTGCATTATTTAAGGACTCTGCTGCATTATTTAAGGACTTTCTTGCATTATTTAAGGACTCTGCTGCATTAGTTAAGGACTTTGCTGCATTATTTAAGGACGTTGTTGCATTATTTAACGACGTTGTTGCATTACTTAAGAACTGTGCTGCATTATTTAAGGACTTTGCTGCATTATTTAAGGACTATGCTGCATTATTTAATGACTTTGCTGAAGCATTTGAGGAATCTGCTGCATTATTAGAGGACTCTGCTGCATTATTTAAGGACTTGCTGCATTATTTAATGACTTTGTTGGATTTTTTTATGGACTCTGCTGCATTATTTAAGGAATTTGCTGCTATATTAAAGGACTCTGCTTCAGTATTTAAGGACTCTGCTGCGGTATTTAAGGACTCTGCTGCATTATTTAAGGACTCTGCTGCATTATTTAAGGACTTTGCTGCATTATTTAAGGAATCTGCTGCATTATTTAAGGACTTTGTTGCATTATCTAAGGACTCTGCTGCATTATTGAAGGACTTTGCTGCAATATTTAAGGACTCTGCTTCAGTATTTAAGGACTCTGCTGCATTATTTAAGGACTTTGTTGCATTATTTAAGGACTCTGCTGCATTAGATAAGGACTTTGCTGCATTATTTAAGGACTCTGCTGCATTATTTAAGGACTTTGCTGCAATATTTAAGGACTCTGCTTCAGTATTTAAGGACTCTGCTGCATTATTTAAGGACTTTGTTGCATTATTTAAGGACTCTGCTGCATTATTTAAGGACTTTGCTGCATTATTTAAGGACTCTGCTGCATTATTTAAGGACTCTGCTGAAGCATTTGAGGACTCTGCTGCATTATTTAAGCACTTTGCTGCGGTATTTAAGGACTCTGTTGCATTATTTAAGGACTTTGTTGCATTATTTAAGGACTGTGCTGCATTAGTTAAGGACTTTGCTGCATTATTTAAGGAATCTGCTGCATTATTTAAGGACTTTGTTGCATTATCTAAGGACTCTGCTGCATTATTGAAGGACTTTGCTGCAATATTTAAGGACTCTGCTTCAGTATTTAAGGACTCTGCTGCATTATTTAAGGACTTTGTTGCATTATTTAAGGATTCTGCTGCATTATTTAAGGACTTTGCTGCATTATTTATGGACTCTGCTGCATTATTTAAGGACTTTGCTGCAATATTTAAGGACTCTGCTTCAGTATTTAAGGACTCTGCTGCATTATTTAAGGACTTTGTTGCATTATTTAAGGACTCTGCTGCATTATTTAATTACTTTGCTGCATTATTTAAGGACTCTGCTGCATTATTTAAGGACTCTGCTGAAGCATTTGAGGACTCTGCTGCATTATTTAATCACTTTGCTGCGGTATTTAAGGACTCTGTTGCATTATTTAAGGACTTTGTTGCATTATTTAAGGACTCTGCTGCATTAGTTAAGGACTTTGCTGCATTATTTAACGACGTTGTTGCATTATTTAAGAACTGTGCTGCATTATTTAAGGACTCTGCTGCATTATTTAAGGACTTTGTTGCATTATTTAAGGACTCTGCTGCATTAGTTAAGGACTTTGCTGCATTATTTAAGGACTCTGCTGCATTATTTAACGAATTTACTGCATTATTTAAGGACTCTGCTGCATTATTTAAGGACTTTGTTGCATTATTTAAGGACTCTGCTGCATTAGTTAAGGACTATGCTGCATTATTTAATGACTTTGCTGAAGCATTTGAGGACTCTGCTGCATTATTAGAGGACTCTGCTGCATTATTTAAGGACTTGCTGCATTATTTAATGACTTTGTTGGATTTTTTAAGGACTCTGCTGCATTATTTAAGGAATTTGCTGCTATATTAAAGGACTCTGCTTCAGTATTTAAGGACTCTGCTGCGGTATTTAAGGACTCTGCTGCATTATTTAAGGACTCTGCTGCATTATTTAAGGACTTTGCTGCATTATTTAAGGACTCTGCTGCATTATTTAAGGACTTTGCTGCAATATTTAAGGACTCTGCTTCAGTATTTAAGGACTCTGCTGCATTATTTAAGGACGTTGTTGCATTATTTAAGGACTCTGCTGCATTATTTAAGGACTTTACTGCATTATTTAAGGACTCTGCTGCATTATTTAAGGACTTTGTTGCATTATTTCAGGAATCTGATGCATTATTTAAGGAATTTGCTTAATTATTTAAGGACTCTGCTTTCTTATTTAATGACTCTGCTGAAGCATTTCAGGACTCTGCTGCATTATTTGAGGACTCTGTTGCATTATTTAAGGACTTTGCTGCTTTATTTAAGGACGTTGTTGGATTATTTAAGGACTCTGCTGTATTATTTAAGGAATTTGCTGCATATTTAAAGAATTTGCTCCATTATTTAAGGAGTCTGCTGCATTATTTATTCACTCTGCTGAAGTATTTGAGGACTCTGCTGCATTATTTAAGGACTCTGCTGCATTATTTAAGGACTTTGTTGCATTATTTAAGGACTCTGCTGCATTATTTAAGGACTTTGCTGCAATATTTAAGGACTCTGCTTCAGTATTTAAGGACTCTGCTGCATTATTTAAGGACTTTGCTGCATTATTTAAGGACTTTGTTGCATTATTTAAGTACTCTGCTGCATTATTTAAGGACTTTGTTGCATTATTTAAGGACTCTGCTGCTTTATTTAAGGACTTTGTTGCATTATCTAAGGACTCTGCTGCATTATTGAAGGACTTTGCTGCAATATTTAAGGACTCTGCTTCAGTATTTAAGGACTCTGCTGCATTATTTAAGGACTTTGTTGCATTATTTAAGGACTCTGCTGCATTATTTAAGGACTTTGTTGCATTATTTAAGGACTCTGCTGCATTATTTAAGGACTTTGCTGCAATATTTAACGACTCTGCTTCAGTATTTAAGGACTCTGCTGCATTATTTAAGGACTTTGTTGCATTATTTAAGGACTCTGCTGCATTATTTAAGGACTTTGCTGCATTATTTAAGGACTCTGCTGCATTTTTTAAGGACTCTGCTGAAGCATTTGAGGACTCTGCTGCATTATTTAAGCACTTTGCTGCAGTATTTAAGGACTCTGTTGCATTATTTAAGGACTTTGTTGCATTATTTAAGGACTCTGCTGCATTAGTTAAGGACTTTGCTGCATTATTTAAGGACTCTGCTGCATTATTTACCGACGTTGTTGCATTATTTAAGAACTGTGCTGCTTTATTTAAGGACTTTGCATTATTTAAGGACTATGCTGCATTATTTAATGACTTTGCTGAAGCATTTGAGGACTCTGCTGCATTATTAGAGGACTCTGCTGCATTATTTGAGGACTCTGTTGCATTATTTAAGGACTTTGCTGCTTTATTTAAGGACGTTGTTGGATTATTTAAGGACTCTGCTGTATTATTTAAGGAATTTGCTGCATATTTAAAGAATTTGCTCCATTATTTAAGGACTCTGCTGCATTATTTATTCACTCTGCTGAAGTATTTGAGGACTCTGCTGCATTATTTAAGGACTCTGCTGCATTATTTAAGGACTTTGTTGCATTATTTAAGGACTCTGCTGCATTATTTAAGGACTTTGCTGCAATATTTAAGGACTCTGCTTCAGTATTTAAGGACTCTGCTGCATTATTTAACGACGTTGTTGCATTATTTAAGAACTGTGCTGCATTATTTAAGGACTTTGCTGCATTATTTAAGGACTATGCTGCATTATTTAATGACTTTGCTGAAGCATTTGAGGACTCTGCTGCATTATTAGAGGACTCTGCTGCATTATTTAAGGACTTGCTGCATTACTTAATGACTTTGTTGGATTTCTTAAGGACTCTGCTGCATTATTTAAGGAATTTGCTGCTATATTAAAGGACTCTGCTTCAGTATTTAAGGACTCTGCTGCGGTATTTAAGGACCCTGCTGCATTATTTTAGGACTCTGCTGCATTATTTAAGGACTTTGCTGCATTATTTAAGGAATCTGCTGCATTATTTAAGGACTTGGTTGCATTATCTAAGGACTCTGCTGCATTATTGAAGGACTTTGCTGCATTATTTAAGGACTCTGCTGCATTATTTAAGGACTTTGCTGCAATATTTAAGGACTCTGCTTCAGTATTTAAGGACTCTGCTGAAGCATTTGAGGACTCTGCTGCATTATTTAATGACTTTGCTGAAGCATTTGAGGACTCTGCTGCATTATTTAAGGACTCTGCTGCATTATTTAAGGAATTTGCTGCTATATTAAAGTACTCTGCTTCAGTATTTAAGGACTCTGCTGCAGTATTTAAGGACTCTGCTGCATTATTTAAGGACTCTGCTGCATTATTTAAGGACTTTGCTGCATTATTTAAGGAATTTGTTGCATTATTTAAGGACTCTGCTGCATTATTTAAGGACTTTGCTGCAATATTTAAGGACTCTGCTTCAGTATTTAAGGACTCTGCTGCATTATTTAAGGACGTTGTTGCATTATTTAAGGACTCTGCTGCATTATTTAAGGACTTTACTGCATTATTTAAGGACTCTGCTGCATTATTTAAGGACTTTGTTGCATTATTTAAGGACTCTGCTGCATTAGTTAAGGACTTTACTGCATTATTTAAGGACTCTGCTGCATTATTTAACGACGTTGTTGCATTATTTAAGAACTGTGCTGCATTATTTAAGGACTTTGCTGCATTATTTAAGGACTATGCTGCATTATTTAATGACTTTGCTGAAGCATTTGAGGACTCTGCTGCATTATTAGAGGACTCTGCTGCATTATTTAAGGACTTGCTGCATTATTTAATGACTTTGTTGGATTTTTTTATGGACTCTGCTGCATTATTTAAGGAATTTGCTGCTATATTAAAGGACTCTGCTTCAGTATTTAAGGACTCTGCTGCGGTATTTAAGGACTCTGCTGCATTATTTAAGGACTCTGCTGCATTATTTAAGGACTTTGCTGCATTATTTAAGGAATCTGCTGCATTATTTAAGGACTTTGTTGCATTATCTAAGGACTCTGCTGCATTATTGAAGGACTTTGCTGCAATATTTAAGGACTCTGCTTCAGTATTTAAGGACTCTGCTGCATTATTTAAGGACTTTGTTGCATTATTTAAGGACTCTGCTGCATTAGATAAGGACTTTGCTGCATTATTTAAGGACTCTGCTGCATTATTTAAGGACTTTGCTGCAATATTTAAGGACTCTGCTTCAGTATTTAAGGACTCTGCTGCATTATTTAAGGACTTTGTTGCATTATTTAAGGACTCTGCTGCATTATTTAAGGACTTTGCTGCATTATTTAAGGACTCTGCTGCATTATTTAAGGACTCTGCTGAAGCATTTGAGGACTCTGCTGCATTATTTAAGCACTTTGCTGCGGTATTTAAGGACTCTGTTGCATTATTTAAGGACTTTGTTGCATTATTTAAGGACTGTGCTGCATTAGTTAAGGACTTTGCTGCATTATTTAAGGAATCTGCTGCATTATTTAAGGACTTTGTTGCATTATCTAAGGACTCTGCTGCATTATTGAAGGACTTTGCTGCAATATTTAAGGACTCTGCTTCAGTATTTAAGGACTCTGCTGCATTATTTAAGGACTTTGTTGCATTATTTAAGGATTCTGCTGCATTATTTAAGGACTTTGCTGCATTATTTATGGACTCTGCTGCATTACTTAAGGACTTTGCTGCAATATTTAAGGACTCTGCTTCAGTATTTAAGGACTCTGCTGCATTATTTAAGGACTTTGTTGCATTATTTAAGGACTCTGCTGCATTATTTAATTACTTTGCTGCATTATTTAAGGACTCTGCTGCATTATTTAAGGACTCTGCTGAAGCATTTGAGGACTCTGCTGCATTATTTAATCACTTTGCTGCGGTATTTAAGGACTCTGTTGCATTATTTAAGGACTTTGTTGCATTATTTAAGGACTCTGCTGCATTAGTTAAGGACTTTGCTGCATTATTTAAGGACTCTGCTGCATTATTTAACGACGTTGTTGCATTATTTAAGAACTGTGCTGCATTATTTAAGGACTCTGCTGCATTATTTAAGGACTTTGTTGCATTATTTAAGGACTCTGCTGCATTAGTTAAGGACTTTGCTGCATTATTTAAGGACTCTGCTGCATTATTTAACGAATTTACTGCATTATTTAAGGACTCTGCTGCATTATTTAAGGACTTTGTTGCATTATTTAAGGACTCTGCTGCATTAGTTAAGGACTATGCTGCATTATTTAATGACTTTGCTGAAGCATTTGAGGACTCTGCTGCATTATTAGAGGACTCTGCTGCATTATTTAAGGACTTGCTGCATTATTTAATGACTTTGTTGGATTTTTTAAGGACTCTGCTGCATTATTTAAGGAATTTGCTGCTATATTAAAGGACTCTGCTTCAGTATTTAAGGACTCTGCTGCGGTATTTAAGGACTCTGCTGCATTATTTAAGGACTCTGCTGCATTATTTAAGGACTTTGCTGCATTATTTAAGGACTCTGCTGCATTATTTAAGGACTTTGCTGCAATATTTAAGGACTCTGCTTCAGTATTTAAGGACTCTGCTGCATTATTTAAGGACGTTGTTGCATTATTTAAGGACTCTGCTGCATTATTTAAGGACTTTACTGCATTATTTAAGGACTCTGCTGCATTATTTAAGGACTTTGTTGCATTATTTCAGGAATCTGATGCATTATTTAAGGAATTTGCTTAATTATTTAAGGACTCTGCTTTCTTATTTAATGACTGCTGAAGCATTTCAGGACTCTGCTGCATTATTTGAGGACTCTGTTGCATTATTTAAGGACTTTGCTGCTTTATTTAAGGACGTTGTTGGATTATTTAAGGACTCTGCTGTATTATTTAAGGAATTTGCTGCATATTTAAAGAATTTGCTCCATTATTTAAGGAGTCTGCTGCATTATTTATTCACTCTGCTGAAGTATTTGAGGACTCTGCTGCATTATTTAAGGACTCTGCTGCATTATTTAAGGACTTTGTTGCATTATTTAAGGACTCTGCTGCATTATTTAAGGACTTTGCTGCAATATTTAAGGACTCTGCTTCAGTATTTAAGGACTCTGCTGCATTATTTAAGGACTTTGCTGCATTATTTAAGGACTTTGTTGCATTATTTAAGTACTCTGCTGCATTATTTAAGGACTTTGTTGCATTATTTAAGGACTCTGCTGCTTTATTTAAGGACTTTGTTGCATTATCTAAGGACTCTGCTGCATTATTGAAGGACTTTGCTGCAATATTTAAGGACTCTGCTTCAGTATTTAAGGACTCTGCTGCATTATTTAAGGACTTTGTTGCATTATTTAAGGACTCTGCTGCATTATTTAAGGACTTTGTTGCATTATTTAAGGACTCTGCTGCATTATTTAAGGACTTTGCTGCAATATTTAAGGACTCTGCTTCAGTATTTAAGGACTCTGCTGCATTATTTAAGGACTTTGTTGCATTATTTAAGGACTCTGCTGCATTATTTAAGGACTTTGCTGCATTATTTAAGGACTCTGCTGCATTTTTTAAGGACTCTGCTGAAGCATTTGAGGACTCTGCTGCATTATTTAAGCACTTTGCTGCAGTATTTAAGGACTCTGTTGCATTATTTAAGGACTTTGTTGCATTATTTAAGGACTCTGCTGCATTAGTTAAGGACTTTGCTGCATTATTTAAGGACTCTGCTGCATTATTTACCGACGTTGTTGCATTATTTAAGAACTGTGCTGCTTTATTTAAGGACTTTGCATTATTTAAGGACTATGCTGCATTATTTAATGACTTTGCTGAAGCATTTGAGGACTCTGCTGCATTATTAGAGGACTCTGCTGCATTATTTGAGGACTCTGTTGCATTATTTAAGGACTTTGCTGCTTTATTTAAGGACGTTGTTGGATTATTTAAGGACTCTGCTGTATTATTTAAGGAATTTGCTGCATATTTAAAGAATTTGCTCCATTATTTAAGGACTCTGCTGCATTATTTATTCACTCTGCTGAAGTATTTGAGGACTCTGCTGCATTATTTAAGGACTCTGCTGCATTATTTAAGGACTTTGTTGCATTATTTAAGGACTCTGCTGCATTATTTAAGGACTTTGCTGCAATATTTAAGGACTCTGCTTCAGTATTTAAGGACTCTGCTGCATTATTTAACGACGTTGTTGCATTATTTAAGAACTGTGCTGCATTATTTAAGGACTTTGCTGCATTATTTAAGGACTATGCTGCATTATTTAATGACTTTGCTGAAGCATTTGAGGACTCTGCTGCATTATTAGAGGACTCTGCTGCATTATTTAAGGACTTGCTGCATTACTTAATGACTTTGTTGGATTTCTTAAGGACTCTGCTGCATTATTTAAGGAATTTGCTGCTATATTAAAGGACTCTGCTTCAGTATTTAAGGACTCTGCTGCGGTATTTAAGGACCCTGCTGCATTATTTTAGGACTCTGCTGCATTATTTAAGGACTTTGCTGCATTATTTAAGGAATCTGCTGCATTATTTAAGGACTTGGTTGCATTATCTAAGGACTCTGCTGCATTATTGAAGGACTTTGCTGCATTATTTAAGGACTCTGCTGCATTATTTAAGGACTTTGCTGCAATATTTAAGGACTCTGCTTCAGTATTTAAGGACTCTGCTGAAGCATTTGAGGACTCTGCTGCATTATTTAATGACTTTGCTGAAGCATTTGAGGACTCTGCTGCATTATTTAAGGACTCTGCTGCATTATTTAAGGAATTTGCTGCTATATTAAAGTACTCTGCTTCAGTATTTAAGGACTCTGCTGCAGTATTTAAGGACTCTGCTGCATTATTTAAGGACTCTGCTGCATTATTTAAGGACTTTGCTGCATTATTTAAGGAATTTGTTGCATTATTTAAGGACTCTGCTGCATTATTTAAGGACTTTGCTGCAATATTTAAGGACTCTGCTTCAGTATTTAAGGACTCTGCTGCATTATTTAAGGACGTTGTTGCATTATTTAAGGACTCTGCTGCATTATTTAAGGACTTTACTGCATTATTTAAGGACTCTGCTGCATTATTTAAGGACTTTGTTGCATTATTTAAGGACTCTGCTGCATTAGTTAAGGACTTTACTGCATTATTTAAGGACTCTGCTGCATTATTTAACGACGTTGTTGCATTATTTAAGAACTGTGCTGCATTATTTAAGGACTTTGCTGCATTATTTAAGGACTATGCTGCATTATTTAATGACTTTGCTGAAGCATTTGAGGACTCTGCTGCATTATTAGAGGACTCTGCTGCATTATTTAAGGACTTGCTGCATTATTTAATGACTTTGTTGGATTTTTTAAGGACTCTGCTGCATTATTTAAGGAATTTGCTGCTATATTAAAGGACTCTGCTTCAGTATTTAAGGACTCTGCTGCGTTATTTAAGGACTCTGCTGCATTATTTAAGGACTCTGCTGCATTATTTAAGGACTTTGCTGCATTATTTAAGGAATCTGCTGCATTATTTAAGGACTTTGTTGCATTATCTAAGGACTCTGCTGCATTATTGAAGGACTTTGCTGCAATATTTAAGGGCTCTGCTTCAGTATTTAAGGACTCTGCTGCATTATTTAAGGACTTTGTTGCATTATTTAAGGACTCTGCTGCATTATTTAAGGACTTTGCTGCATTATTTATGGACTCTGCTGCATTATTAAAGGACTTTGCTGCAATATTTAAGGACTCTGCTTCAGTATTTAAGGACTCTGCTGCATTATTTAAGGACTTTGTTGCATTATTTAAGGACTCTGCTGCATTATTTAAGGACTCTGCTGCATTATTTAAGGACTCTGCTGAAGCATTTGAGGACTCTGCTGCATTATTTAATCACTTTGCTGCGGTATTTAAGGACTCTGTTGCATTATTTAAGGACTTTGTTGCATTATTTAAGGACTCTGCTGCATTAGTTAAGGACTTTGCTGCATTATTTAAGGACTCTGCTGCATTATTTAACGACGTTGTTGCATTATTTAAGAACTGTGCTGCATTATTTAAGGACTCTGCTGCATTATTTAAGGACTTTGTTGCATTATTTAAGGACTCTGCTGCATTAGTTAAGGACTTTGCTGCATTATTTAAGGACTCTGCTGCATTATTTAACGAATTTATTGCATTATTTAAGGACTCTGCTGCATTATTTAAGGACTTTGTTGCATTATTTAAGGACTCTGCTGCATTAGTTAAGGACTATGCTGCATTATTTAATGACTTTGCTGAAGCATTTGAGGACTCTGCTGCATTATTAGAGGACTCTGCTGCATTATTTAAGGACTTGCTGCATTATTTAATGACTTTGTTGGATTTTTTAAGGACTCTGCTGCATTATTTAAGGAATTTGCTGCAATATTAAAGGACTCTGCTTCAGTATTTAAGGACTCTGCTGCGGTATTTAAGGACTCTGCTGCATTATTTAAGGACTCTGCTGCATTATTTAAGGACTTTGCTGCATTATTTAAGGACTCTGCTGCATTATTTAAGGACTTTGCTGCAATATTTAAGGACTCTGCTTCAGTATTTAAGGACTCTGCTGCATTATTTAAGGACTTTGTTGCATTATTTAAGGACTCTGCTGCATTATTTAAGGACTTTACTGCATTATTTAAGGACTCTGCTGCATTATTTAAGGACTTTGTTGCATTATTTCAGGACTCTGATGCATTATTTAAGGAATTTGCTGAATTATTTAAGGACTCTGCTTTCTTATTTAATGACTCTGCTGAAGCATTTGAGGACTCTGCTGCATTATTTGAGGACTCTGTTGCATTATTTAAGGACTTTGCTGCTTTATTTAAGGACGTTGTTGGATTATTTAAGGACTCTGCTGTATTATTTAAGGAATTTGCTGCATATTTAAAGAATTTGCTCCATTATTTAAGGACTCTGCTGCATTATTTATTCACTCTGCTGAAGTATTTGAGGACTCTGCTGCATTATTTAAGGACTCTGCTGCATTATTTAAGGACTTTGTTGCATTATTTAAGGACTCTGCTGCATTATTTAAGGACTTTGCTGCAATATTTAAGGACTCTGCTTCAGTATTTAAGGACTCTGCTGCATTATTTAAGGACTTTGCTGCATTATTTAAGGACTTTGTTGCATTATTTAAGTACTCTGCTGCATTATTTAAGGACTTTGTTGCATTATTTAAGGACTCTGCTGCATTATTTAAGGACTTTGTTGCATTATTTAATGACTCTGCTGCATTATTTAAGGACTTTGCAGCAATATTTAAGGACTCTGCTTCAGTATTTAAGGACTCTGCTGCATTATTTAAGGACTTTGTTGCATTATTTAAGGACTCTGCTGCATTATTTAAGGACAATGCTGCATTATTTAAGGATGCTGCTGAAGCATTTGAGGACTCTGCTGCATTATTTAAGCCCTTTGCTGCGGTATTTAAGGACTCTGTTGCATTATTTAAGGACTTTGTTGCATTATTTAAGGACTCTGCTGCATTAGTTAAGGACTTTGCTGCATTATTTAAGGACTCTGCTGCATTATTTAACGACGTTGTTGCATTATTTAAGAACTGTTCTGCATTATTTAAGGACTTTGCTGCATTATTTAAGGAATATGCTGCATTATTTAATGAATTTGCTGAAGCATTTGAGGACTCTGCTGCATTATTAGAGGACTCTGCTGCATTATTTAAGGACTTGCTGCATTATTTAATGACTTTTTTGGATTTTTTAAGGACTCTGCTGCATTGTTTAAGGACATTGTTGCATTATTTAATGACTCTGCTGCATTATTTAAGGACTTTGCAGCAATATTTAAGGACTCTGCTTCAGTATTTAAGGACTCTGCTGCATTATTTAAGGACTTTGTTGCATTATTTAAGGACTCTGCTGCATTATTTAAGGACTTTGCTGCATTATTTAAGGACACTGCTGCATTATTTAAGGACTCTGCTGAAGCATTTGAGGACTCTGCTGCATTATTTAAGCACTTTGCGGCGGTATTTAAGGACTCTGTTGCATTATTTAAGGACTTTGTTGCATTATTTAAGGACTCTGCTGCATTAGTTAAGGAGTTTGCTGCATTATTTAAGGACTCTGCTGCATTATTTAACGACGTTGTTGCATTATTTAAGAACTGTGCTGCATTATTTAAGGACTTTGCTGCATTATTTAAGGACTATGCTGCATTATTTAAGGACTTTGCTGAAGCATTTGAGGACTCTGCTGCATTATTAGAGGACTCTGCTGCATTATTTAAGGACTTGCTGCATTACTTAATGACTTTGTTGGATTTCTTAAGGACTCTGCTGCATTATTTAAGGAATTTGCTGCTATATTAAAGGACTCTGCTTCAGTATTTAAGGACTCTGCTGCGGTATTTAAGGACCCTGCTGCATTATTTTAGGACTCTGCTGCATTATTTAAGGACTTTGCTGCATTATTTAAGGAATCTGCTGCATTATTTAAGGACTTTGTTGCATTATCTAAGGACTCTGCTGCATTATTGAAGGACTTTGCTGCATTATTTAAGGACTCTGCTGCATTATTTAAGGACTTTGCTGCAATATTTAAGGACTCTGCTTCAGTATTTAAGGACTCTGCTGAAGCATTTGAGGACTCTGCTGCATTATTTAATGACTTTGCTGAAGCATTTGAGGACTCTGCTGCATTATTAGAGGACTCTGCTGCATTATTTAATGACTTTGTTGGATTTTTTAAGGACTCTGCTGCATTATTTAAGGAATTTGCTGCTATATTAAAGTACTCTGCTTCAGTATTTAAGGACTCTGCTGCGGTATTTAAGGACTCTGCTGCATTATTTAAGGACTCTGCTGCATTATTTAAGGACTTTGCTGCATTATTTAAGGAATTTGTTGCATTATTTAAGGACTCTGCTGCATTATTTAAGGACTTTGCTGCAATATTTAAGGACTCTGCTTCAGTATTTAAGGACTCTGCTGCATTATTTAAGGACGTTGTTGCATTATTTAAGGACTCTGCTCCATTATTTAAGGACTTTACTGCATTATTTAAGGACTCTGCTGCATTATTTAAGGACTTTGTTGTATTATTTAAGGACTCTGCTGCATTAGTTAAGGACTTTACTGCATTATTTAAGGACTCTGCTGCATTATTTAACGACGTTGTTGCATTATTTAAGAACTGTGCTGCATTATTTAAGGACTTTGCTGCATTATTTAAGGACTATGCTGCATTATTTAATGACTTTGCTGAAGCATTTGAGGACTCTGCTGCATTATTAGAGGACTCTGCTGCATTATTTAAGGACTTGCTGCATTATTTAATGACTTTGTTGGATTTTTTAAGGACTCTGCTGCATTATTTAAGGAATTTGCTGCTATATTAAAGGACTCTGCTTCAGTATTTAAGGACTCTGCTGCGTTATTTAAGGACTCTGCTGCATTATTTAAGGACTCTGCTGCATTATTTAAGGACTTTGCTGCATTATTTAAGGAATCTGCTGCATTATTTAAGGACTTTGTTGCATTATCTAAGGACTCTGCTGCATTATTGAAGGACTTTGCTGCAATATTTAAGGGCTCTGCTTCAGTATTTAAGGACTCTGCTGCATTATTTAAGGACTTTGTTGCATTATTTAAGGACTCTGCTGCATTATTTAAGGACTTTGCTGCATTATTTATGGACTCTGCTGCATTATTTAAGGACTTTGCTGCAATATTTAAGGACTCTGCTTCAGTATTTAAGGACTCTGCTGCATTATTTAAGGACTTTGTTGCATTATTTAAGGACTCTGCTGCATTATTTAAGGACTTTGCTGCATTATTTAAGGACTCTGCTGCATTATTTAAGGACTCTGCTGAAGCATTTGAGGACTCTGCTGCATTATTAGAGGACTCTGCTGCATTATTTAATGACTTTGTTGGATTTTTTAAGGACTCTGCTGCATTATTTAAGGAATTTGCTGCTATATTAAAGGACTCTGCTTCAGTATTTAAGGACTCTGCTGCGGTATTTAAGGACTCTGCTGCATTATTTAAGGACTCTGCTGCATTATTTAAGGACTTTGCTGCATTATTTAAGGACTCTGCTGCATTATTTAAGGACTTTGTTGCATTATTTAAGGACTCTAATGCATTATTTAAGGACTTTGCTGCAATATTTAAGGACTCTGCTTCAGTATTTAAGGACTCTGCTGCATTATTTAAGGACGTTGTTGCATTATTTAAGGACTCTGCTGCATTATTTAAGGACTTTACTGCATTATTTAAGGACTCTGCTGCATTATTTAAGGACTTTCTTGCATTATTTAAGGACTCTGCTGCATTAGTTAAGGACTTTGCTGCATTATTTAAGGACGTTGTTGCATTATTTAACGACGTTGTTGCATTACTTAAGAACTGTGCTGCATTATTTAAGGACTTTGCTGCATTATTTAAGGACTATGCTGCATTATTTAAGGACTTTGCTGAAGCATTTGAGGACTCTGCTGCATTATTAGAGGACTCTGCTGCATTATTTAAGGACTTGCTGCATTACTTAATGACTTTGTTGGATTTCTTAAGGACTCTGCTGCATTATTTAAGGAATTTGCTGCTATATTAAAGGACTCTGCTTCAGTATTTAAGGACTCTGCTGCGGTATTTAAGGACCCTGCTGCATTATTTTAGGACTCTGCTGCATTATTTAAGGACTTTGCTGCATTATTTAAGGAATCTGCTGCATTATTTAAGGACTTTGTTGCATTATCTAAGGACTCTGCTGCATTATTGAAGGACTTTGCTGCATTATTTAAGGACTCTGCTGCATTATTTAAGGACTTTGCTGCAATATTTAAGGACTCTGCTTCAGTATTTAAGGACTCTGCTGAAGCATTTGAGGACTCTGCTGCATTATTTAATGACTTTGCTGAAGCATTTGAGGACTCTGCTGCATTATTAGAGGACTCTGCTGCATTATTTAATGACTTTGTTGGATTTTTTAAGGACTCTGCTGCATTATTTAAGGAATTTGCTGCTATATTAAAGTACTCTGCTTCAGTATTTAAGGACTCTGCTGCGGTATTTAAGGACTCTGCTGCATTATTTAAGGACTCTGCTGCATTATTTAAGGACTTTGCTGCATTATTTAAGGAATTTGTTGCATTATTTAAGGACTCTGCTGCATTATTTAAGGACTTTGCTGCAATATTTAAGGACTCTGCTTCAGTATTTAAGGACTCTGCTGCATTATTTAAGGACGTTGTTGCATTATTTAAGGACTCTGCTCCATTATTTAAGGACTTTACTGCATTATTTAAGGACTCTGCTGCATTATTTAAGGACTTTGTTGTATTATTTAAGGACTCTGCTGCATTAGTTAAGGACTTTACTGCATTATTTAAGGACTCTGCTGCATTATTTAACGACGTTGTTGCATTATTTAAGAACTGTGCTGCATTATTTAAGGACTTTGCTGCATTATTTAAGGACTATGCTGCATTATTTAATGACTTTGCTGAAGCATTTGAGGACTCTGCTGCATTATTAGAGGACTCTGCTGCATTATTTAAGGACTTGCTGCATTATTTAATGACTTTGTTGGATTTTTTAAGGACTCTGCTGCATTATTTAAGGAATTTGCTGCTATATTAAAGGACTCTGCTTCAGTATTTAAGGACTCTGCTGCGTTATTTAAGGACTCTGCTGCATTATTTAAGGACTCTGCTGCATTATTTAAGGACTTTGCTGCATTATTTAAGGAATCTGCTGCATTATTTAAGGACTTTGTTGCATTATCTAAGGACTCTGCTGCATTATTGAAGGACTTTGCTGCAATATTTAAGGGCTCTGCTTCAGTATTTAAGGACTCTGCTGCATTATTTAAGGACTTTGTTGCATTATTTAAGGACTCTGCTGCATTATTTAAGGACTTTGCTGCATTATTTATGGACTCTGCTGCATTATTTAAGGACTTTGCTGCAATATTTAAGGACTCTGCTTCAGTATTTAAGGACTCTGCTGCATTATTTAAGGACTTTGTTGCATTATTTAAGGACTCTGCTGCATTATTTAAGGACTTTGCTGCATTATTTAAGGACTCTGCTGCATTATTTAAGGACTCTGCTGAAGCATTTGAGGACTCTGCTGCATTATTAGAGGACTCTGCTGCATTATTTAATGACTTTGTTGGATTTTTTAAGGACTCTGCTGCATTATTTAAGGAATTTGCTGCTATATTAAAGGACTCTGCTTCAGTATTTAAGGACTCTGCTGCGGTATTTAAGGACTCTGCTGCATTATTTAAGGACTCTGCTGCATTATTTAAGGACTTTGCTGCATTATTTAAGGACTCTGCTGCATTATTTAAGGACTTTGTTGCATTATTTAAGGACTCTAATGCATTATTTAAGGACTTTGCTGCAATATTTAAGGACTCTGCTTCAGTATTTAAGGACTCTGCTGCATTATTTAAGGACGTTGTTGCATTATTTAAGGACTCTGCTGCATTATTTAAGGACTTTACTGCATTATTTAAGGACTCTGCTGCATTATTTAAGGACTTTCTTGCATTATTTAAGGACTCTGCTGCATTAGTTAAGGACTTTGCTGCATTATTTAAGGACGTTGTTGCATTATTTAACGACGTTGTTGCATTACTTAAGAACTGTGCTGCATTATTTAAGGACTTTGCTGCATTATTTAAGGACTATGCTGCATTATTTAATGACTTTGCTGAAGCATTTGAGGACTCTGCTGCATTATTAGAGGACTCTGCTGCATTATTTAAGGACTTGCTGCATTATTTAATGACTTTGTTGGATTTTTTTATGGACTCTCCTGCATTATTTAAGGAATTTGCTGCTATATTAAAGGACTCTGCTTCAGTATTTAAGGACTCTGCTGCGGTATTTAAGGACTCTGCTGCATTATTTAAGGACTCTGCTGCATTATTTAAGGACTTTGCTGCATTATTTAAGGAATCTGCTGCATTATTTAAGGACTTTGTTGCATTATCTAAGGACTCTGCTGCATTATTGAAGGACTTTGCTGCAATATTTAAGGACTCTGCTTCAGTATTTAAGGACTCTGCTGCATTATTTAAGGACTTTGTTGCATTATTTAAGGACTCTGCTGCATTAGATAAGGACTTTGCTGCATTATTTAAGGACTCTGCTGCATTATTTAAGGACTTTGCTGCAATATTTAAGGACTCTGCTTCAGTATTTAAGGACTCTGCTGCATTATTTAAGGACTTTGTTGCATTATTTAAGGACTCTGCTGCATTATTTAAGGACATTGCTGCATTATTTAAGGACTCTGCTGCATTATTTAAGGACTCTGCTGAAGCATTTGAGGACTCTGCTGCATTATTTAAGCACTTTGCTGCGGTATTTAAGGACTCTGTTGCATTATTTAAGGACTTTGTTGCATTATTTAAGGACTGTGCTGCATTAGTTAAGGACTTTGCTGCATTATTTAAGGAATCTGCTGCATTATTTAAGGACTTTGTTGCATTATCTAAGGACTCTGCTGCATTATTGAAGGACTTTGCTGCAATATTTAAGGACTCTGCTTCAGTATTTAAGGACTCTGCTGCATTATTTAAGGACTTTGTTGCATTATTTAAGGATTCTGCTGCATTATTTAAGGACTTTGCTGCATTATTTATGGACTCTGCTGCATTATTTAAGGACTTTGCTGCAATATTTAAGGACTCTGCTTCAGTATTTAAGGACTCTGCTGCATTATTTAAGGACTTTGTTGCATTATTTAAGGACTCTGCTGCATTATTTAATTACTTTGCTGCATTATTTAAGGACTCTGCTGAAGCATTTGAGGACTCTGCTGCATTATTTAATCACTTTGCTGCGGTATTTAAGGACTCTGTTGCATTATTTAAGGACTTTGTTGCATTATTTAAGGACTCTGCTGCATTAGTTAAGGACTTTGCTGCATTATTTAAGGACTCTGCTGCATTATTTAACGACGTTGTTGCATTATTTAAGAACTGTGCTGCATTATTTAAGGACTCTGCTGCATTATTTAAGGACTTTGTTGCATTATTTAAGGACTCTGCTGCATTAGTTAAGGACTTTGCTGCATTATTTAAGGACTCTGCTGCATTATTTAACGAATTTACTGCATTATTTAAGGACTCTGCTGCATTATTTAAGGACTTTGTTGCATTATTTAAGGACTCTGCTGCATTAGTTAAGGACTATGCTGCATTATTTAATGACTTTGCTGAAGCATTTGAGGACTCTGCTGCATTATTAGAGGACTCTGCTGCATTATTTAAGGACTTGCTGCATTATTTAATGACTTTGTTGGATTTTTTAAGGACTCTGCTGCATTATTTAAGGAATTTGCTGCTATATTAAAGGACTCTGCTTCAGTATTTAAGGACTCTGCTGCGGTATTTAAGGACTCTGCTGCATTATTTAAGGACTCTGCTGCATTATTTAAGGACTTTGCTGCATTATTTAAGGACTCTGCTGCATTATTTAAGGACTTTGCTGCAATATATAAGGACTCTGCTTCAGTATTTAAGGACTCTGCTGCATTATTTAAGGACGTTGTTGCATTATTTAAGGACTCTGCTGCATTATTTAAGGACTTTACTGAATTATTTAAGGACTCTGCTGCATTATTTAAGGACTTTGTTGCATTATTTCAGGAATCTGATGCATTATTTAAGGAATTTGCTTAATTATTTAAGGACTCTGCTTTCTTATTTAATGACTCTGCTGAAGCATTTCAGGACTCTGCTGCATTATTTGAGGACTCTGTTGCATTATTTAAGGACTTTGCTGCTTTATTTAAGGACGTTGTTGGATTATTTAAGGACTCTGCTGTATTATTTAAGGAATTTGCTGCATATTTAAAGAATTTGCTCCATTATTTAAGGAGTCTGCTGCATTATTTATTCACTCTGCTGAAGTATTTGAGGACTCTGCTGCATTATTTAAGGACTCTGCTGCATTATTTAAGGACTTTGTTGCATTATTTAAGGACTCTGCTGCATTATTTAAGGACTTTGCTGCAATATTTAAGGACTCTGCTTCAGTATTTAAGGACTCTGCTGCATTATTTAAGGACGTTGTTGCATTATTTAAGGACTCTGCTGCATTATTTAAGGACTTTACTGCATTATTTAAGGACTCTGCTGCATTATTTAAGGACTTTGTTGCATTATTTAAGGACTCTGCTGCATTAGTTAAGGACTTTACTGCATTATTTAAGGACTCTGCTGCATTATTTAATGACGTTGTTGCATTATTTAAGAACTGTGCTGCATTATTTAAGGACTTTGCTGCATTATTTAAGGACTATGCTGCATTATTTAATGACTTTGCTGAAGCATTTGAGGACTCTGCTGCATTATTAGAGGACTCTGCTGCATTATTTAAGGACTTGCTGCATTATTTAATGACTTTGTTGGATTTTTTAAGGACTCTGCTGCATTATTTAAGGAATTTGCTGCTATATTAAAGGACTCTGCTTCAGTATTTAAGGACTCTGCTGCGTTATTTAAGGACTCTGCTGCATTATTTAAGGACTCTGCTGCATTATTTAAGGACTTTGCTGCATTATTTAAGGAATCTGCTGCATTATTTAAGGACTTTGTTGCATTATCTAAGGACTCTGCTGCATTATTGAAGGACTTTGCTGCAATATTTAAGGGCTCTGCTTCAGTATTTAAGGACTCTGCTGCATTATTTAAGGACTTTGTTGCATTATTTAAGGACTCTGCTGCATTATTTAAGGACTTTGCTGCATTATTTATGGACTCTGCTGCATTATTTAAGGACTTTGCTGCAATATTTAAGGACTCTGCTTCAGTATTTAAGGACTCTGCTGCATTATTTAAGGACTTTGTTGCATTATTTAAGGACTCTGCTGCATTATTTAAGGACTTTGCTGCATTATTTAAGGACTCTGCTGCATTATTTAAGGACTCTGCTGAAGCATTTGAGGACTCTGCTGCATTATTTAATCACTTTGCTGCGGTATTTAAGGACTCTGTTGCATTATTTAAGGACTTTGTTGCATTATTTAAGGACTCTGCTGCATTAGTTAAGGACTTTGCTGCATTATTTAAGGACTCTGCTGCATTATTTACCGACGTTGTTGCATTATTTAAGAACTGTGCTGCTTTATTTAAGGACTTTGCATTATTTAAGGACTATGCTGCATTATTTAATGACTTTGCTGAAGCATTTGAGGACTCTGCTGCATTATTAGAGGACTCTGCTGCATTATTTAATGACTTTGTTGGATTTTTTAAGGACTCTGCTGCATTATTTAAGGAATTTGCTGCTATATTAAAGGACTCTGCTTCAGTATTTAAGGACTCTGCTGCGGTATTTAAGGACTCTGCTGCATTATTTAAGGACTCTGCTGCATTATTTAAGGACTTTGCTGCATTATTTAAGGACTCTGCTGCATTATTTAAGGACTTTGTTGCATTATTTAAGGACTCTAATGCATTATTTAAGGACTTTGCTGCAATATTTAAGGACTCTGCTTCAGTATTTAAGGACTCTGCTGCATTATTTATGGACGTTGTTGCATTATTTAAGGACTCTGCTGCATTATTTAAGGACTTTACTGCATTATTTAAGGACTCTGCTGCATTATTTAAGGACTTTCTTGCATTATTTAAGGACTCTGCTGCATTAGTTAAGGACTTTGCTGCATTATTTAAGGACGTTGTTGCATTATTTAACGACGTTGTTGCATTACTTAAGAACTGTGCTGCATTATTTAAGGACTTTGCTGCATTATTTAAGGACTATGCTGCATTATTTAATGACTTTGCTGAAGCATTTGAGGACTCTGCTGCATTATTAGAGGACTCTGCTGCATTATTTAAGGACTTGCTGCATTATTTAATGACTTTGTTGGATTTTTTTATGGACTCTGCTGCATTATTTAAGGAATTTGCTGCTATATTAAAGGACTCTGCTTCAGTATTTAAGGACTCTGCTACGGTATTTAAGGACTCTGCTGCATTATTTAAGGACTCTGCTGCATTATTTAAGGACTTTGCTGCATTATTTAAGGAATCTGCTGCATTATTTAAGGACTTTGTTGCATTATCTAAGGACTCTGCTGCATTATTGAAGGACTTTGCTGCAATATTTAAGGACTCTGCTTCAGTATTTAAGGACTCTGCTGCATTATTTAAGGACTTTGTTGCATTATTTAAGGACTCTGCTGCATTAGATAAGGACTTTGCTGCATTATTTAAGGACTCTGCTGCATTATTTAAGGACTTTGCTGCAATATTTAAGGACTCTGCTTCAGTATTTAAGGACTCTGCTGCATTATTTAAGGACTTTGTTGCATTATTTAAGGACTCTGCTGCATTATTTAAGGACTTTGCTGCATTATTTAAGGACTCTGCTGCATTATTTAAGGACTCTGCTGAAGCATTTGAGGACTCTGCTGCATTATTTAAGCACTTTGCTGCGGTATTTAAGGACTCTGTTGCATTATTTAAGGACTTTGTTGCATTATTTAAGGACTGTGCTGCATTAGTTAAGGACTTTGCTGCATTATTTAAGGAATCTGCTGCATTATTTAAGGACTTTGTTGCATTATCTAAGGACTCTGCTGCATTATTGAAGGACTTTGCTGCAATATTTAAGGACTCTGCTTCAGTATTTAAGGACTCTGCTGCATTATTTAAGGACTTTGTTGCATTATTTAAGGATTCTGCTGCATTATTTAAGGACTTTGCTGCATTATTTATGGACTCTGCTGCATTATTTAAGGACTTTGCTGCAATATTTAAGGACTCTGCTTCAGTATTTAAGGACTCTGCTGCATTATTTAAGGACTTTGTTGCATTATTTAAGGACTCTGCTGCATTATTTAATTACTTTGCTGCATTATTTAAGGACTCTGCTGCATTATTTAAGGACTCTGCTGAAGCATTTGAGGACTCTGCTGCATTATTTAATCACTTTGCTGCGGTATTTAAGGACTCTGTTGCATTATTTAAGGACTTTGTTGCATTATTTAAGGACTCTGCTGCATTAGTTAAGGACTTTGCTGCATTATTTAAGGACTCTGCTGCATTATTTAACGACGTTGTTGCATTATTTAAGAACTGTGCTGCATTATTTAAGGACTCTGCTGCATTATTTAAGGACTTTGTTGCATTATTTAAGGACTCTGCTGCATTAGTTAAGGACTTTGCTGCATTATTTAAGGACTCTGCTGCATTATTTAACGAATTTACTGCATTATTTAAGGACTCTGCTGCATTAGTTAAGGACTTTGCTGCATTATTTAAGGACTCTGCTGCATTATTTACCGACGTTGTTGCATTATTTAAGAACTGTGCTGCTTTATTTAAGGACTTTGCATTATTTAAGGACTATGCTGCATTATTTAATGACTTTGCTGAAGCATTTGAGGACTCTGCTGCATTATTAGAGGACTCTGCTGCATTATTTAATGACTTTGTTGGATTTTTTAAGGACTCTGCTGCATTATTTAAGGAATTTGCTGCTATATTAAAGGACTCTGCTTCAGTATTTAAGGACTCTGCTGCGGTATTTAAGGACTCTGCTGCATTATTTAAGGACTCTGCTGCATTATTTAAGGACTTTGCTGCATTATTTAAGGACTCTGCTGCATTATTTAAGGACTTTGTTGCATTATTTAAGGACTCTAATGCATTATTTAAGGACTTTGCTGCAATATTTAAGGACTCTGCTTCAGTATTTAAGGACTCTGCTGCATTATTTATGGACGTTGTTGCATTATTTAAGGACTCTGCTGCATTATTTAAGGACTTTACTGCATTATTTAAGGACTCTGCTGCATTATTTAAGGACTTTCTTGCATTATTTAAGGACTCTGCTGCATTAGTTAAGGACTTTGCTGCATTATTTAAGGACGTTGTTGCATTATTTAACGACGTTGTTGCATTACTTAAGAACTGTGCTGCATTATTTAAGGACTTTGCTGCATTATTTAAGGACTATGCTGCATTATTTAATGACTTTGCTGAAGCATTTGAGGACTCTGCTGCATTATTAGAGGACTCTGCTGCATTATTTAAGGACTTGCTGCATTATTTAATGACTTTGTTGGATTTTTTTATGGACTCTGCTGCATTATTTAAGGAATTTGCTGCTATATTAAAGGACTCTGCTTCAGTATTTAAGGACTCTGCTGCGGTATTTAAGGACTCTGCTGCATTATTTAAGGACTCTGCTGCATTATTTAAGGACTTTGCTGCATTATTTAAGGAATCTGCTGCATTATTTAAGGACTTTGTTGCATTATCTAAGGACTCTGCTGCATTATTGAAGGACTTTGCTGCAATATTTAAGGACTCTGCTTCAGTATTTAAGGACTCTGCTGCATTATTTAAGGACTTTGTTGCATTATTTAAGGACTCTGCTGCATTAGATAAGGACTTTGCTGCATTATTTAAGGACTCTGCTGCATTATTTAAGGACTTTGCTGCAATATTTAAGGACTCTGCTTCAGTATTTAAGGACTCTGCTGCATTATTTAAGGACTTTGTTGCATTATTTAAGGACTCTGCTGCATTATTTAAGGACTTTGCTGCATTATTTAAGGACTCTGCTGCATTATTTAAGGACTCTGCTGAAGCATTTGAGGACTCTGCTGCATTATTTAAGCACTTTGCTGCGGTATTTAAGGACTCTGTTGCATTATTTAAGGACTTTGTTGCATTATTTAAGGACTGTGCTGCATTAGTTAAGGACTTTGCTGCATTATTTAAGGAATCTGCTGCATTATTTAAGGACTTTGTTGCATTATCTAAGGACTCTGCTGCATTATTGAAGGACTTTGCTGCAATATTTAAGGACTCTGCTTCAGTATTTAAGGACTCTGCTGCATTATTTAAGGACTTTGTTGCATTATTTAAGGATTCTGCTGCATTATTTAAGGACTTTGCTGCATTATTTATGGACTCTGCTGCATTATTTAAGGACTTTGCTGCAATATTTAAGGACTCTGCTTCAGTATTTAAGGACTCTGCTGCATTATTTAAGGACTTTGTTGCATTATTTAAGGACTCTGCTGCATTATTTAATTACTTTGCTGCATTATTTAAGGACTCTGCTGCATTATTTAAGGACTCTGCTGAAGCATTTGAGGACTCTGCTGCATTATTTAATCACTTTGCTGCGGTATTTAAGGACTCTGTTGCATTATTTAAGGACTTTGTTGCATTATTTAAGGACTCTGCTGCATTAGTTAAGGACTTTGCTGCATTATTTAAGGACTCTGCTGCATTATTTAACGACGTTGTTGCATTATTTAAGAACTGTGCTGCATTATTTAAGGACTCTGCTGCATTATTTAAGGACTTTGTTGCATTATTTAAGGACTCTGCTGCATTAGTTAAGGACTTTGCTGCATTATTTAAGGACTCTGCTGCATTATTTAACGAATTTACTGCATTATTTAAGGACTCTGCTGCATTATTTAAGGACTTTGTTGCATTATTTAAGGACTCTGCTGCATTAGTTAAGGACTATGCTGCATTATTTAATGACTTTGCTGAAGCATTTGAGGACTCTGCTGCATTATTAGAGGACTCTGCTGCATTATTTAAGGACTTGCTGCATTATTTAATGACTTTGTTGGATTTTTTAAGGACTCTGCTGCATTATTTAAGGAATTTGCTGCTATATTAAAGGACTCTGCTTCAGTATTTAAGGACTCTGCTGCGGTATTTAAGGACTCTGCTGCATTATTTAAGGACTCTGCTGCATTATTTAAGGACTTTGCTGCATTATTTAAGGACTCTGCTGCATTATTTAAGGACTTTGCTGCAATATTTAAGGACTCTGCTTCAGTATTTAAGGACTCTGCTGCATTATTTAAGGACGTTGTTGCATTATTTAAGGACTCTGCTGCATTATTTAAGGACTTTACTGCATTATTTAAGGACTCTGCTGCATTATTTAAGGACTTTGTTGCATTATTTCAGGAATCTGATGCATTATTTAAGGAATTTGCTTAATTATTTAAGGACTCTGCTTTCTTATTTAATGACTCTGCTGAAGCATTTCAGGACTCTGCTGCATTATTTGAGGACTCTGTTGCATTATTTAAGGACTTTGCTGCTTTATTTAAGGACGTTGTTGGATTATTTAAGGACTCTGCTGTATTATTTAAGGAATTTGCTGCATATTTAAAGAATTTGCTCCATTATTTAAGGAGTCTGCTGCATTATTTATTCACTCTGCTGAAGTATTTGAGGACTCTGCTGCATTATTTAAGGACTCTGCTGCATTATTTAAGGACTTTGTTGCATTATTTAAGGACTCTGCTGCATTATTTAAGGACTTTGCTGCAATATTTAAGGACTCTGCTTCAGTATTTAAGGACTCTGCTGCATTATTTAAGGACTTTGCTGCATTATTTAAGGACTTTGTTGCATTATTTAAGTACTCTGCTGCATTATTTAAGGACTTTGTTGCATTATTTAAGGACTCTGCTGCTTTATTTAAGGACTTTGTTGCATTATCTAAGGACTCTGCTGCATTATTGAAGGACTTTGCTGCAATATTTAAGGACTCTGCTTCAGTATTTAAGGACTCTGCTGCATTATTTAAGGACTTTGTTGCATTATTTAAGGACTCTGCTGCATTATTTAAGGACTTTGTTGCATTATTTAAGGACTCTGCTGCATTATTTAAGGACTTTGCTGCAATATTTAAGGACTCTGCTTCAGTATTTAAGGACTCTGCTGCATTATTTAAGGACTTTGTTGCATTATTTAAGGACTCTGCTGCATTATTTAAGGACTTTGCTGCATTATTTAAGGACTCTGCTGCATTTTTTAAGGACTCTGCTGAAGCATTTGAGGACTCTGCTGCATTATTTAAGCACTTTGCTGCGGTATTTAAGGACTCTGTTGCATTATTTAAGGACTTTGTTGCATTATTTAAGGACTCTGCTGCATTAGTTAAGGACTTTGCTGCATTATTTAAGGACTCTGCTGCATTATTTACCGACGTTGTTGCATTATTTAAGAACTGTGCTGCTTTATTTAAGGACTTTGCATTATTTAAGGACTATGCTGCATTATTTAATGACTTTGCTGAAGCATTTGAGGACTCTGCTGCATTATTAGAGGACTCTGCTGCATTATTTGAGGACTCTGTTGCATTATTTAAGGACTTTGCTGCTTTATTTAAGGACGTTGTTGGATTATTTAAGGACTCTGCTGTATTATTTAAGGAATTTGCTGCATATTTAAAGAATTTGCTCCATTATTTAAGGACTCTGCTGCATTATTTATTCACTCTGCTGAAGTATTTGAGGACTCTGCTGCATTATTTAAGGACTCTGCTGCATTATTTAAGGACTTTGTTGCATTATTTAAGGACTCTGCTGCATTATTTAAGGACTTTGCTGCAATATTTAAGGACTCTGCTTCAGTATTTAAGGACTCTGCTGCATTATTTAACGACGTTGTTGCATTATTTAAGAACTGTGCTGCATTATTTAAGGACTTTGCTGCATTATTTAAGGACTATGCTGCATTATTTAATGACTTTGCTGAAGCATTTGAGGACTCTGCTGCATTATTAGAGGACTCTGCTGCATTATTTAAGGACTTGCTGCATTACTTAATGACTTTGTTGGATTTCTTAAGGACTCTGCTGCATTATTTAAGGAATTTGCTGCTATATTAAAGGACTCTGCTTCAGTATTTAAGGACTCTGCTGCGGTATTTAAGGACCCTGCTGCATTATTTTAGGACTCTGCTGCATTATTTAAGGACTTTGCTGCATTATTTAAGGAATCTGCTGCATTATTTAAGGACTTGGTTGCATTATCTAAGGACTCTGCTGCATTATTGAAGGACTTTGCTGCATTATTTAAGGACTCTGCTGCATTATTTAAGGACTTTGCTGCAATATTTAAGGACTCTGCTTCAGTATTTAAGGACTCTGCTGAAGCATTTGAGGACTCTGCTGCATTATTTAATGACTTTGCTGAAGCATTTGAGGACTCTGCTGCATTATTAGAGGACTCTGCTGCATTATTTAATGACTTTGTTGGATTTTTTAAGGACTCTGCTGCATTATTTAAGGAATTTGCTGCTATATTAAAGTACTCTGCTTCAGTATTTAAGGACTCTGCTGCGGTATTTAAGGACTCTGCTGCATTATTTAAGGACTCTGCTGCATTATTTAAGGACTTTGCTGCATTATTTAAGGAATTTGTTGCATTATTTAAGGACTCTGCTGCATTATTTAAGGACTTTGCTGCAATATTTAAGGACTCTGCTTCAGTATTTAAGGACTCTGCTGCATTATTTAAGGACGTTGTTGCATTATTTAAGGACTCTGCTGCATTATTTAAGGACTTTACTGCATTATTTAAGGACTCTGCTGCATTATTTAAGGACGTTGTTGCATTATTTAAGGACTCTGCTGCATTATTTAAGGACTTTACTGCATTATTTAAGGACTCTGCTGCATTATTTAAGGACTTTCTTGCATTATTTAAGGACTCTGCTGCATTAGTTAAGGACTTTGCTGCATTATTTAAGGACATTGTTGCATTATTTAACGACGTTGTTGCATTACTTAAGAACTGTGCTGCATTATTTAAGGACTTTGCTGCATTATTTAAGGACTATGCTGCATTATTTAATGACTTTGCTGAAGCATTTGAGGACTCTGCTGCATTATTAGAGGACTCTGCTGCATTATTTAAGGACTTGCTGCATTATTTAATGACTTTGTTGGATTTTTTTATGGACTCTGCTGCATTATTTAAGGAATTTGCTGCTATATTAAAGGACTCTGCTTCAGTATTTAAGGACTCTGCTGCGGTATTTAAGGACTCTGCTGCATTATTTAAGGACTCTGCTGCATTATTTAAGGACTTTGCTGCATTATTTAAGGAATCTGCTGCATTATTTAAGGACTTTGTTGCATTATCTAAGGACTCTGCTGCATTATTGAAGGACTTTGCTGCAATATTTAAGGACTCTGCTTCAGTATTTAAGGACTCTGCTGCATTATTTAAGGACTTTGTTGCATTATTTAAGGACTCTGCTGCATTAGATAAGGACTTTGCTGCATTATTTAAGGACTCTGCTGCATTATTTAAGGACTTTGCTGCAATATTTAAGGACTCTGCTTCAGTATTTAAGGACTCTGCTGCATTATTTAAGGACTTTGTTGCATTATTTAAGGACTCTGCTGCATTATTTAAGGACTTTGCTGCATTATTTAAGGACTCTGCTGCATTATTTAAGGACTCTGCTGAAGCATTTGAGGACTCTGCTGCATTATTTAAGCACTTTGCTGCGGTATTTAAGGACTCTGTTGCATTATTTAAGGACTTTGTTGCATTATTTAAGGACTGTGCTGCATTAGTTAAGGACTTTGCTGCATTATTTAAGGAATCTGCTGCATTATTTAAGGACTTTGTTGCATTATCTAAGGACTCTGCTGCATTATTGAAGGACTTTGCTGCAATATTTAAGGACTCTGCTTCAGTATTTAAGGACTCTGCTGCATTATTTAAGGACTTTGTTGCATTATTTAAGGATTCTGCTGCATTATTTAAGGACTTTGCTGCATTATTTATGGACTCTGCTGCATTATTTAAGGACTTTGCTGCAATATTTAAGGACTCTGCTTCAGTATTTAAGGACTCTGCTGCATTATTTAAGGACTTTGTTGCATTATTTAAGGACTCTGCTGCATTATTTAATTACTTTGCTGCATTATTTAAGGACTCTGCTGCATTATTTAAGGACTCTGCTGAAGCATTTGAGGACTCTGCTGCATTATTTAATCACTTTGCTGCGGTATTTAAGGACTCTGTTGCATTATTTAAGGACTTTGTTGCATTATTTAAGGACTCTGCTGCATTAGTTAAGGACTTTGCTGCATTATTTAAGGACTCTGCTGCATTATTTAACGACGTTGTTGCATTATTTAAGAACTGTGCTGCATTATTTAAGGACTCTGCTGCATTATTTAAGGACTTTGTTGCATTATTTAAGGACTCTGCTGCATTAGTTAAGGACTTTGCTGCATTATTTAAGGACTCTGCTGCATTATTTAACGAATTTACTGCATTATTTAAGGACTCTGCTGCATTATTTAAGGACTTTGTTGCATTATTTAAGGACTCTGCTGCATTAGTTAAGGACTATGCTGCATTATTTAATGACTTTGCTGAAGCATTTGAGGACTCTGCTGCATTATTAGAGGACTCTGCTGCATTATTTAAGGACTTGCTGCATTATTTAATGACTTTGTTGGATTTTTTAAGGACTCTGCTGCATTATTTAAGGAATTTGCTGCTATATTAAAGGACTCTGCTTCAGTATTTAAGGACTCTGCTGCGGTATTTAAGGACTCTGCTGCATTATTTAAGGACTCTGCTGCATTATTTAAGGACTTTGCTGCATTATTTAAGGACTCTGCTGCATTATTTAAGGACTTTGCTGCAATATTTAAGGACTCTGCTTCAGTATTTAAGGACTCTGCTGCATTATTTAAGGACGTTGTTGCATTATTTAAGGACTCTGCTGCATTATTTAAGGACTTTACTGCATTATTTAAGGACTCTGCTGCATTATTTAAGGACTTTGTTGCATTATTTCAGGAATCTGATGCATTATTTAAGGAATTTGCTTAATTATTTAAGGACTCTGCTTTCTTATTTAATGACTCTGCTGAAGCATTTCAGGACTCTGCTGCATTATTTGAGGACTCTGTTGCATTATTTAAGGACTTTGCTGCTTTATTTAAGGACGTTGTTGGATTATTTAAGGACTCTGCTGTATTATTTAAGGAATTTGCTGCATATTTAAAGAATTTGCTCCATTATTTAAGGAGTCTGCTGCATTATTTATTCACTCTGCTGAAGTATTTGAGGACTCTGCTGCATTATTTAAGGACTCTGCTGCATTATTTAAGGACTTTGTTGCATTATTTAAGGACTCTGCTGCATTATTTAAGGACTTTGCTGCAATATTTAAGGACTCTGCTTCAGTATTTAAGGACTCTGCTGCATTATTTAAGGACTTTGCTGCATTATTTAAGGACTTTGTTGCATTATTTAAGTACTCTGCTGCATTATTTAAGGACTTTGTTGCATTATTTAAGGACTCTGCTGCTTTATTTAAGGACTTTGTTGCATTATCTAAGGACTCTGCTGCATTATTGAAGGACTTTGCTGCAATATTTAAGGACTCTGCTTCAGTATTTAAGGACTCTGCTGCATTATTTAAGGACTTTGTTGCATTATTTAAGGACTCTGCTGCATTATTTAAGGACTTTGTTGCATTATTTAAGGACTCTGCTGCATTATTTAAGGACTTTGCTGCAATATTTA
Organism: Phyllobates terribilis; assembly: GCF_046119375.1. Classification (NCBI taxonomy): domain Eukaryota; kingdom Metazoa; phylum Chordata; class Amphibia; order Anura; family Dendrobatidae; genus Phyllobates; species Phyllobates terribilis. The sequence goes on along the minus strand of NW_027363068.1, from coordinate 1,934,607 downwards.
AGGACTCTGCTTCAGTATTTAAGGACTCTGCTGCATTATTTAAGGACTTTGTTGCATTATTTAAGGACTCTGCTGCATTATTTAAGGACTTTGCTGCATTATTTAAGGACTCTGCTGCATTTTTTAAGGACTCTGCTGAAGCATTTGAGGACTCTGCTGCATTATTTAAGCACTTTGCTGCGGTATTTAAGGACTCTGTTGCATTATTTAAGGACTTTGTTGCATTATTTAAGGACTCTGCTGCATTAGTTAAGGACTTTGCTGCATTATTTAAGGACTCTGCTGCATTATTTACCGACGTTGTTGCATTATTTAAGAACTGTGCTGCTTTATTTAAGGACTTTGCATTATTTAAGGACTATGCTGCATTATTTAATGACTTTGCTGAAGCATTTGAGGACTCTGCTGCATTATTAGAGGACTCTGCTGCATTATTTGAGGACTCTGTTGCATTATTTAAGGACTTTGCTGCTTTATTTAAGGACGTTGTTGGATTATTTAAGGACTCTGCTGTATTATTTAAGGAATTTGCTGCATATTTAAAGAATTTGCTCCATTATTTAAGGACTCTGCTGCATTATTTATTCACTCTGCTGAAGTATTTGAGGACTCTGCTGCATTATTTAAGGACTCTGCTGCATTATTTAAGGACTTTGTTGCATTATTTAAGGACTCTGCTGCATTATTTAAGGACTTTGCTGCAATATTTAAGGACTCTGCTTCAGTATTTAAGGACTCTGCTGCATTATTTAACGACGTTGTTGCATTATTTAAGAACTGTGCTGCATTATTTAAGGACTTTGCTGCATTATTTAAGGACTATGCTGCATTATTTAATGACTTTGCTGAAGCATTTGAGGACTCTGCTGCATTATTAGAGGACTCTGCTGCATTATTTAAGGACTTGCTGCATTACTTAATGACTTTGTTGGATTTCTTAAGGACTCTGCTGCATTATTTAAGGAATTTGCTGCTATATTAAAGGACTCTGCTTCAGTATTTAAGGACTCTGCTGCGGTATTTAAGGACCCTGCTGCATTATTTTAGGACTCTGCTGCATTATTTAAGGACTTTGCTGCATTATTTAAGGAATCTGCTGCATTATTTAAGGACTTGGTTGCATTATCTAAGGACTCTGCTGCATTATTGAAGGACTTTGCTGCATTATTTAAGGACTCTGCTGCATTATTTAAGGACTTTGCTGCAATATTTAAGGACTCTGCTTCAGTATTTAAGGACTCTGCTGAAGCATTTGAGGACTCTGCTGCATTATTTAATGACTTTGCTGAAGCATTTGAGGACTCTGCTGCATTATTAGAGGACTCTGCTGCATTATTTAATGACTTTGTTGGATTTTTTAAGGACTCTGCTGCATTATTTAAGGAATTTGCTGCTATATTAAAGTACTCTGCTTCAGTATTTAAGGACTCTGCTGCGGTATTTAAGGACTCTGCTGCATTATTTAAGGACTCTGCTGCATTATTTAAGGACTTTGCTGCATTATTTAAGGAATTTGTTGCATTATTTAAGGACTCTGCTGCATTATTTAAGGACTTTGCTGCAATATTTAAGGACTCTGCTTCAGTATTTAAGGACTCTGCTGCATTATTTAAGGACGTTGTTGCATTATTTAAGGACTCTGCTGCATTATTTAAGGACTTTACTGCATTATTTAAGGACTCTGCTGCATTATTTAAGGACGTTGTTGCATTATTTAAGGACTCTGCTGCATTATTTAAGGACTTTACTGCATTATTTAAGGACTCTGCTGCATTATTTAAGGACTTTCTTGCATTATTTAAGGACTCTGCTGCATTAGTTAAGGACTTTGCTGCATTATTTAAGGACGTTGTTGCATTATTTAACGACGTTGTTGCATTACTTAAGAACTGTGCTGCATTATTTAAGGACTTTGCTGCATTATTTAAGGACTATGCTGCATTATTTAATGACTTTGCTGAAGCATTTGAGGACTCTGCTGCATTATTAGAGGACTCTGCTGCATTATTTAAGGACTTGCTGCATTATTTAATGACTTTGTTGGATTTTTTTATGGACTCTCCTGCATTATTTAAGGAATTTGCTGCTATATTAAAGGACTCTGCTTCAGTATTTAAGGACTCTGCTGCGGTATTTAAGGACTCTGCTGCATTATTTAAGGACTCTGCTGCATTATTTAAGGACTTTGCTGCATTATTTAAGGAATCTGCTGCATTATTTAAGGACTTTGTTGCATTATCTAAGGACTCTGCTGCATTATTGAAGGACTTTGCTGCAATATTTAAGGACTCTGCTTCAGTATTTAAGGACTCTGCTGCATTATTTAAGGACTTTGTTGCATTATTTAAGGACTCTGCTGCATTAGATAAGGACTTTGCTGCATTATTTAAGGACTCTGCTGCATTATTTAAGGACTTTGCTGCAATATTTAAGGACTCTGCTTCAGTATTTAAGGACTCTGCTGCATTATTTAAGGACTTTGTTGCATTATTTAAGGACTCTGCTGCATTATTTAAGGACATTGCTGCATTATTTAAGGACTCTGCTGCATTATTTAAGGACTCTGCTGAAGCATTTGAGGACTCTGCTGCATTATTTAAGCACTTTGCTGCGGTATTTAAGGACTCTGTTGCATTATTTAAGGACTTTGTTGCATTATTTAAGGACTGTGCTGCATTAGTTAAGGACTTTGCTGCATTATTTAAGGAATCTGCTGCATTATTTAAGGACTTTGTTGCATTATCTAAGGACTCTGCTGCATTATTGAAGGACTTTGCTGCAATATTTAAGGACTCTGCTTCAGTATTTAAGGACTCTGCTGCATTATTTAAGGACTTTGTTGCATTATTTAAGGATTCTGCTGCATTATTTAAGGACTTTGCTGCATTATTTATGGACTCTGCTGCATTATTTAAGGACTTTGCTGCAATATTTAAGGACTCTGCTTCAGTATTTAAGGACTCTGCTGCATTATTTAAGGACTTTGTTGCATTATTTAAGGACTCTGCTGCATTATTTAATTACTTTGCTGCATTATTTAAGGACTCTGCTGCATTATTTAAGGACTCTGCTGAAGCATTTGAGGACTCTGCTGCATTATTTAATCACTTTGCTGCGGTATTTAAGGACTCTGTTGCATTATTTAAGGACTTTGTTGCATTATTTAAGGACTCTGCTGCATTAGTTAAGGACTTTGCTGCATTATTTAAGGACTCTGCTGCATTATTTAACGACGTTGTTGCATTATTTAAGAACTGTGCTGCATTATTTAAGGACTCTGCTGCATTATTTAAGGACTTTGTTGCATTATTTAAGGACTCTGCTGCATTAGTTAAGGACTTTGCTGCATTATTTAAGGACTCTGCTGCATTATTTAACGAATTTACTGCATTATTTAAGGACTCTGCTGCATTATTTAAGGACTTTGTTGCATTATTTAAGGACTCTGCTGCATTAGTTAAGGACTATGCTGCATTATTTAATGACTTTGTTGGATTTTTTAAGGACTCTGCTGCATTATTTAAGGAATTTGCTGCTATATTAAAGGACTCTGCTTCAGTATTTAAGGACTCTGCTGCGGTATTTAAGGACTCTGCTGCATTATTTAAGGACTCTGCTGCATTATTTAAGGACTTTGCTGCATTATTTAAGGACTCTGCTGCATTATTTAAGGACTTTGCTGCAATATATAAGGACTCTGCTTCAGTATTTAAGGACTCTGCTGCATTATTTAAGGACGTTGTTGCATTATTTAAGGACTCTGCTGCATTATTTAAGGACTTTACTGAATTATTTAAGGACTCTGCTGCATTATTTAAGGACTTTGTTGCATTATTTCAGGAATCTGATGCATTATTTAAGGAATTTGCTTAATTATTTAAGGACTCTGCTTTCTTATTTAATGACTCTGCTGAAGCATTTCAGGACTCTGCTGCATTATTTGAGGACTCTGTTGCATTATTTAAGGACTTTGCTGCTTTATTTAAGGACGTTGTTGGATTATTTAAGGACTCTGCTGTATTATTTAAGGAATTTGCTGCATATTTAAAGAATTTGCTCCATTATTTAAGGAGTCTGCTGCATTATTTATTCACTCTGCTGAAGTATTTGAGGACTCTGCTGCATTATTTAAGGACTCTGCTGCATTATTTAAGGACTTTGTTGCATTATTTAAGGACTCTGCTGCATTATTTAAGGACTTTGCTGCAATATTTAAGGACTCTGCTTCAGTATTTAAGGACTCTGCTGCATTATTTAAGGACGTTGTTGCATTATTTAAGGACTCTGCTGCATTATTTAAGGACTTTACTGCATTATTTAAGGACTCTGCTGCATTATTTAAGGACTTTGTTGCATTATTTAAGGACTCTGCTGCATTAGTTAAGGACTTTACTGCATTATTTAAGGACTCTGCTGCATTATTTAACGACGTTGTTGCATTATTTAAGAACTGTGCTGCATTATTTAAGGACTTTGCTGCATTATTTAAGGACTATGCTGCATTATTTAATGACTTTGCTGAAGCATTTGAGGACTCTGCTGCATTATTAGAGGACTCTGCTGCATTATTTAAGGACTTGCTGCATTATTTAATGACTTTGTTGGATTTTTTAAGGACTCTGCTGCATTATTTAAGGAATTTGCTGCTATATTAAAGGACTCTGCTTCAGTATTTAAGGACTCTGCTGCGTTATTTAAGGACTCTGCTGCATTATTTAAGGACTCTGCTGCATTATTTAAGGACTTTGCTGCATTATTTAAGGAATCTGCTGCATTATTTAAGGACTTTGTTGCATTATCTAAGGACTCTGCTGCATTATTGAAGGACTTTGCTGCAATATTTAAGGGCTCTGCTTCAGTATTTAAGGACTCTGCTGCATTATTTAAGGACTTTGTTGCATTATTTAAGGACTCTGCTGCATTATTTAAGGACTTTGCTGCATTATTTATGGACTCTGCTGCATTATTTAAGGACTTTGCTGCAATATTTAAGGACTCTGCTTCAGTATTTAAGGACTCTGCTGCATTATTTAAGGACTTTGTTGCATTATTTAAGGACTCTGCTGCATTATTTAAGGACTTTGCTGCATTATTTAAGGACTCTGCTGCATTATTTAAGGACTCTGCTGAAGCATTTGAGGACTCTGCTGCATTATTTAATCACTTTGCTGCGGTATTTAAGGACTCTGTTGCATTATTTAAGGACTTTGTTGCATTATTTAAGGACTCTGCTGCATTAGTTAAGGACTTTGCTGCATTATTTAAGGACTCTGCTGCATTATTTACCGACGTTGTTGCATTATTTAAGAACTGTGCTGCTTTATTTAAGGACTTTGCATTATTTAAGGACTATGCTGCATTATTTAATGACTTTGCTGAAGCATTTGAGGACTCTGCTGCATTATTAGAGGACTCTGCTGCATTATTTAATGACTTTGTTGGATTTTTTAAGGACTCTGCTGCATTATTTAAGGAATTTGCTGCTATATTAAAGGACTCTGCTTCAGTATTTAAGGACTCTGCTGCGGTATTTAAGGACTCTGCTGCATTATTTAAGGACTCTGCTGCATTATTTAAGGACTTTGCTGCATTATTTAAGGACTCTGCTGCATTATTTAAGGACTTTGTTGCATTATTTAAGGACTCTAATGCATTATTTAAGGACTTTGCTGCAATATTTAAGGACTCTGCTTCAGTATTTAAGGACTCTGCTGCATTATTTATGGACGTTGTTGCATTATTTAAGGACTCTGCTGCATTATTTAAGGACTTTACTGCATTATTTAAGGACTCTGCTGCATTATTTAAGGACTTTCTTGCATTATTTAAGGACTCTGCTGCATTAGTTAAGGACTTTGCTGCATTATTTAAGGACGTTGTTGCATTATTTAACGACGTTGTTGCATTACTTAAGAACTGTGCTGCATTATTTAAGGACTTTGCTGCATTATTTAAGGACTATGCTGCATTATTTAATGACTTTGCTGAAGCATTTGAGGACTCTGCTGCATTATTAGAGGACTCTGCTGCATTATTTAAGGACTTGCTGCATTATTTAATGACTTTGTTGGATTTTTTTATGGACTCTGCTGCATTATTTAAGGAATTTGCTGCTATATTAAAGGACTCTGCTTCAGTATTTAAGGACTCTGCTGCGGTATTTAAGGACTCTGCTGCATTATTTAAGGACTCTGCTGCATTATTTAAGGACTTTGCTGCATTATTTAAGGAATCTGCTGCATTATTTAAGGACTTTGTTGCATTATCTAAGGACTCTGCTGCATTATTGAAGGACTTTGCTGCAATATTTAAGGACTCTGCTTCAGTATTTAAGGACTCTGCTGCATTATTTAAGGACTTTGTTGCATTATTTAAGGACTCTGCTGCATTAGATAAGGACTTTGCTGCATTATTTAAGGACTCTGCTGCATTATTTAAGGACTTTGCTGCAATATTTAAGGACTCTGCTTCAGTATTTAAGGACTCTGCTGCATTATTTAAGGACTTTGTTGCATTATTTAAGGACTCTGCTGCATTATTTAAGGACTTTGCTGCATTATTTAAGGACTCTGCTGCATTATTTAAGGACTCTGCTGAAGCATTTGAGGACTCTGCTGCATTATTTAAGCACTTTGCTGCGGTATTTAAGGACTCTGTTGCATTATTTAAGGACTTTGTTGCATTATTTAAGGACTGTGCTGCATTAGTTAAGGACTTTGCTGCATTATTTAAGGAATCTGCTGCATTATTTAAGGACTTTGTTGCATTATCTAAGGACTCTGCTGCATTATTGAAGGACTTTGCTGCAATATTTAAGGACTCTGCTTCAGTATTTAAGGACTCTGCTGCATTATTTAAGGACTTTGTTGCATTATTTAAGGATTCTGCTGCATTATTTAAGGACTTTGCTGCATTATTTATGGACTCTGCTGCATTATTTAAGGACTTTGCTGCAATATTTAAGGACTCTGCTTCAGTATTTAAGGACTCTGCTGCATTATTTAAGGACTTTGTTGCATTATTTAAGGACTCTGCTGCATTATTTAATTACTTTGCTGCATTATTTAAGGACTCTGCTGCATTATTTAAGGACTCTGCTGAAGCATTTGAGGACTCTGCTGCATTATTTAATCACTTTGCTGCGGTATTTAAGGACTCTGTTGCATTATTTAAGTACTTTGTTGCATTATTTAAGGACTCTGCTGCATTAGTTAAGGACTTTGCTGCATTATTTAAGGACTCTGCTGCATTATTTAACGACGTTGTTGCATTATTTAAGAACTGTGCTGCATTATTTAAGGACTCTGCTGCATTATTTAAGGACTTTGTTGCATTATTTAAGGACTCTGCTGCATTAGTTAAGGACTTTGCTGCATTATTTAAGGACTCTGCTGCATTATTTAACGAATTTACTGCATTATTTAAGGACTCTGCTGCATTATTTAAGGACTTTGTTGCATTATTTAAGGACTCTGCTGCATTAGTTAAGGACTATGCTGCATTATTTAATGACTTTGCTGAAGCATTTGAGGACTCTGCTGCATTATTAGAGGACTCTGCTGCATTATTTAAGGACTTGCTGCATTATTTAATGACTTTGTTGGATTTTTTAAGGACTCTGCTGCATTATTTAAGGAATTTGCTGCTATATTAAAGGACTCTGCTTCAGTATTTAAGGACTCTGCTGCGGTATTTAAGGACTCTGCTGCATTATTTAAGGACTCTGCTGCATTATTTAAGGACTTTGCTGCATTATTTAAGGACTCTGCTGCATTATTTAAGGACTTTGCTGCAATATTTAAGGACTCTGCTTCAGTATTTAAGGACTCTGCTGCATTATTTAAGGACGTTGTTGCATTATTTAAGGACTCTGCTGCATTATTTAAGGACTTTACTGCATTATTTAAGGACTCTGCTGCATTATTTAAGGACTTTGTTGCATTATTTCAGGAATCTGATGCATTATTTAAGGAATTTGCTTAATTATTTAAGGACTCTGCTTTCTTATTTAATGACTCTGCTGAAGCATTTCAGGACTCTGCTGCATTATTTGAGGACTCTGTTGCATTATTTAAGGACTTTGCTGCTTTATTTAAGGACGTTGTTGGATTATTTAAGGACTCTGCTGTATTATTTAAGGAATTTGCTGCATATTTAAAGAATTTGCTCCATTATTTAAGGAGTCTGCTGCATTATTTATTCACTCTGCTGAAGTATTTGAGGACTCTGCTGCATTATTTAAGGACTCTGCTGCATTATTTAAGGACTTTGTTGCATTATTTAAGGACTCTGCTGCATTATTTAAGGACTTTGCTGCAATATTTAAGGACTCTGCTTCAGTATTTAAGGACTCTGCTGCATTATTTAAGGACTTTGCTGCATTATTTAAGGACTTTGTTGCATTATTTAAGTACTCTGCTGCATTATTTAAGGACTTTGTTGCATTATTTAAGGACTCTGCTGCTTTATTTAAGGACTTTGTTGCATTATCTAAGGACTCTGCTGCATTATTGAAGGACTTTGCTGCAATATTTAAGGACTCTGCTTCAGTATTTAAGGACTCTGCTGCATTATTTAAGGACTTTGTTGCATTATTTAAGGACTCTGCTGCATTATTTAAGGACTTTGTTGCATTATTTAAGGACTCTGCTGCATTATTTAAGGACTTTGCTGCAATATTTAAGGACTCTGCTTCAGTATTTAAGGACTCTGCTGCATTATTTAAGGACTTTGTTGCATTATTTAAGGACTCTGCTGCATTATTTAAGGACTTTGCTGCATTATTTAAGGACTCTGCTGCATTTTTTAAGGACTCTGCTGAAGCATTTGAGGACTCTGCTGCATTATTTAAGCACTTTGCTGCGGTATTTAAGGACTCTGTTGCATTATTTAAGGACTTTGTTGCATTATTTAAGGACTCTGCTGCATTAGTTAAGGACTTTGCTGCATTATTTAAGGACTCTGCTGCATTATTTACCGACGTTGTTGCATTATTTAAGAACTGTGCTGCTTTATTTAAGGACTTTGCATTATTTAAGGACTATGCTGCATTATTTAATGACTTTGCTGAAGCATTTGAGGACTCTGCTGCATTATTAGAGGACTCTGCTGCATTATTTGAGGACTCTGTTGCATTATTTAAGGACTTTGCTGCTTTATTTAAGGACGTTGTTGGATTATTTAAGGACTCTGCTGTATTATTTAAGGAATTTGCTGCATATTTAAAGAATTTGCTCCATTATTTAAGGACTCTGCTGCATTATTTATTCACTCTGCTGAAGTATTTGAGGACTCTGCTGCATTATTTAAGGACTCTGCTGCATTATTTAAGGACTTTGTTGCATTATTTAAGGACTCTGCTGCATTATTTAAGGACTTTGCTGCAATATTTAAGGACTCTGCTTCAGTATTTAAGGACTCTGCTGCATTATTTAACGACGTTGTTGCATTATTTAAGAACTGTGCTGCATTATTTAAGGACTTTGCTGCATTATTTAAGGACTATGCTGCATTATTTAATGACTTTGCTGAAGCATTTGAGGACTCTGCTGCATTATTAGAGGACTCTGCTGCATTATTTAAGGACTTGCTGCATTACTTAATGACTTTGTTGGATTTCTTAAGGACTCTGCTGCATTATTTAAGGAATTTGCTGCTATATTAAAGGACTCTGCTTCAGTATTTAAGGACTCTGCTGCGGTATTTAAGGACCCTGCTGCATTATTTTAGGACTCTGCTGCATTATTTAAGGACTTTGCTGCATTATTTAAGGAATCTGCTGCATTATTTAAGGACTTGGTTGCATTATCTAAGGACTCTGCTGCATTATTGAAGGACTTTGCTGCATTATTTAAGGACTCTGCTGCATTATTTAAGGACTTTGCTGCAATATTTAAGGACTCTGCTTCAGTATTTAAGGACTCTGCTGAAGCATTTGAGGACTCTGCTGCATTATTTAATGACTTTGCTGAAGCATTTGAGGACTCTGCTGCATTATTAGAGGACTCTGCTGCATTATTTAATGACTTTGTTGGATTTTTTAAGGACTCTGCTGCATTATTTAAGGAATTTGCTGCTATATTAAAGTACTCTGCTTCAGTATTTAAGGACTCTGCTGCGGTATTTAAGGACTCTGCTGCATTATTTAAGGACTCTGCTGCATTATTTAAGGACTTTGCTGCATTATTTAAGGAATTTGTTGCATTATTTAAGGACTCTGCTGCATTATTTAAGGACTTTGCTGCAATATTTAAGGACTCTGCTTCAGTATTTAAGGACTCTGCTGCATTATTTAAGGACGTTGTTGCATTATTTAAGGACTCTGCTGCATTATTTAAGGACTTTACTGCATTATTTAAGGACTCTGCTGCATTATTTAAGGACTTTGTTGCATTATTTAAGGACTCTGCTGCATTAGTTAAGGACTTTACTGCATTATTTAAGGACTCTGCTGCATTATTTAACGACGTTGTTGCATTATTTAAGAACTGTGCTGCATTATTTAAGGACTTTGCTGCATTATTTAAGGACTATGCTGCATTATTTAATGACTTTGCTGAAGCATTTGAGGACTCTGCTGCATTATTAGAGGACTCTGCTGCATTATTTAAGGACTTGCTGCATTATTTAATGACTTTGTTGGATTTTTTAAGGACTCTGCTGCATTATTTAAGGACTTTGTTGCATTATTTAAGGACTCTGCTGCATTATTTAAGGACTTTGCTGCATTATTTATGGACTCTGCTGCATTATTTAAGGACTTTGCTGCAATATTTAAGGACTCTGCTTCAGTATTTAAGGACTCTGCTGCATTATTTAAGGACTTTGTTGCATTATTTAAGGACTCTGCTGCATTATTTAAGGACTTTGCTGCATTATTTAAGGACTCTGCTGCATTATTTAAGGACTATGCTGAAGCATTTGAGGACTCTGCTGCATTATTTAATCACTTTGCTGCGGTATTTAAGGACTCTGTTGCATTATTTAAGGACTTTGTTGCATTATTTAAGGACTCTGCTGCATTAGTTAAGGACTTTGCTGCATTATTTAAGGACTCTGCTGCATTATTTACCGACGTTGTTGCATTATTTAAGAACTGTGCTGCTTTATTTAAGGACTTTGCATTATTTAAGGACTATGCTGCATTATTTAATGACTTTGCTGAAGCATTTGAGGACTCTGCTGCATTATTAGAGGACTCTGCTGCATTATTTAAGGACTTGCTGCATTATTTAATGACTTTGTTGGATTTTTTTATGGACTCTGCTGCATTATTTAAGGAATTTGCTGCTATATTAAAGGACTCTGCTTCAGTATTTAAGGACTCTGCTGCGGTATTTAAGGACTCTGCTGCATTATTTAAGGACTCTGCTGCATTATTTAAGGACTTTGCTGCATTATTTAAGGAATCTGCTGCATTATTTAAGGACTTTGTTGCATTATCTAAGGACTCTGCTGCATTATTGAAGGACTTTGCTGCAATATTTAAGGACTCTGCTTCAGTATTTAAGGACTCTGCTGCATTATTTAAGGACTTTGTTGCATTATTTAAGGACTCTGCTGCATTAGATAAGGACTTTGCTGCATTATTTAAGGACTCTGCTGCATTATTTAAGGACTTTGCTGCAATATTTAAGGACTCTGCTTCAGTATTTAAGGACTCTGCTGCATTATTTAAGGACTTTGTTGCATTATTTAAGGACTCTGCTGCATTATTTAAGGACTTTGCTGCATTATTTAAGGACTCTGCTGCATTATTTAAGGACTCTGCTGAAGCATTTGAGGACTCTGCTGCATTATTTAAGCACTTTGCTGCGGTATTTAAGGACTCTGTTGCATTATTTAAGGACTTTGTTGCATTATTTAAGGACTGTGCTGCATTAGTTAAGGACTTTGCTGCATTATTTAAGGAATCTGCTGCATTATTTAAGGACTTTGTTGCATTATCTAAGGACTCTGCTGCATTATTGAAGGACTTTGCTGCAATATTTAAGGACTCTGCTTCAGTATTTAAGGACTCTGCTGCATTATTTAAGGACTTTGTTGCATTATTTAAGGATTCTGCTGCATTATTTAAGGACTTTGCTGCATTATTTATGGACTCTGCTGCATTATTTAAGGACTTTGCTGCAATATTTAAGGACTCTGCTTCAGTATTTAAGGACTCTGCTGCATTATTTAAGGACTTTGTTGCATTATTTAAGGACTCTGCTGCATTATTTAATTACTTTGCTGCATTATTTAAGGACTCTGCTGCATTATTTAAGGACTCTGCTGAAGCATTTGAGGACTCTGCTGCATTATTTAATCACTTTGCTGCGGTATTTAAGGACTCTGTTGCATTATTTAAGTACTTTGTTGCATTATTTAAGGACTCTGCTGCATTAGTTAAGGACTTTGCTGCATTATTTAAGGACTCTGCTGCATTATTTAACGACGTTGTTGCATTATTTAAGAACTGTGCTGCATTATTTAAGGACTCTGCTGCATTATTTAAGGACTTTGTTGCATTATTTAAGGACTCTGCTGCATTAGTTAAGGACTTTGCTGCATTATTTAAGGACTCTGCTGCATTATTTAACGAATTTACTGCATTATTTAAGGACTCTGCTGCATTATTTAAGGACTTTGTTGCATTATTTAAGGACTCTGCTGCATTAGTTAAGGACTATGCTGCATTATTTAATGACTTTGCTGAAGCATTTGAGGACTCTGCTGCATTATTAGAGGACTCTGCTGCATTATTTAAGGACTTGCTGCATTATTTAATGACTTTGTTGGATTTTTTAAGGACTCTGCTGCATTATTTAAGGAATTTGCTGCTATATTAAAGGACTCTGCTTCAGTATTTAAGGACTCTGCTGCGGTATTTAAGGACTCTGCTGCATTATTTAAGGACTCTGCTGCATTATTTAAGGACTTTGCTGCATTATTTAAGGACTCTGCTGCATTATTTAAGGACTTTGCTGCAATATTTAAGGACTCTGCTTCAGTATTTAAGGACTCTGCTGCATTATTTAAGGACGTTGTTGCATTATTTAAGGACTCTGCTGCATTATTTAAGGACTTTACTGCATTATTTAAGGACTCTGCTGCATTATTTAAGGACTTTGTTGCATTATTTCAGGAATCTGATGCATTATTTAAGGAATTTGCTTAATTATTTAAGGACTCTGCTTTCTTATTTAATGACTCTGCTGAAGCATTTCAGGACTCTGCTGCATTATTTGAGGACTCTGTTGCATTATTTAAGGACTTTGCTGCTTTATTTAAGGACGTTGTTGGATTATTTAAGGACTCTGCTGTATTATTTAAGGAATTTGCTGCATATTTAAAGAATTTGCTCCATTATTTAAGGAGTCTGCTGCATTATTTATTCACTCTGCTGAAGTATTTGAGGACTCTGCTGCATTATTTAAGGACTCTGCTGCATTATTTAAGGACTTTGTTGCATTATTTAAGGACTCTGCTGCATTATTTAAGGACTTTGCTGCAATATTTAAGGACTCTGCTTCAGTATTTAAGGACTCTGCTGCATTATTTAAGGACTTTGCTGCATTATTTAAGGACTTTGTTGCATTATTTAAGTACTCTGCTGCATTATTTAAGGACTTTGTTGCATTATTTAAGGACTCTGCTGCTTTATTTAAGGACTTTGTTGCATTATCTAAGGACTCTGCTGCATTATTGAAGGACTTTGCTGCAATATTTAAGGACTCTGCTTCAGTATTTAAGGACTCTGCTGCATTATTTAAGGACTTTGTTGCATTATTTAAGGACTCTGCTGCATTATTTAAGGACTTTGTTGCATTATTTAAGGACTCTGCTGCATTATTTAAGGACTTTGCTGCAATATTTAAGGACTCTGCTTCAGTATTTAAGGACTCTGCTGCATTATTTAAGGACTTTGTTGCATTATTTAAGGACTCTGCTGCATTATTTAAGGACTTTGCTGCATTATTTAAGGACTCTGCTGCATTTTTTAAGGACTCTGCTGAAGCATTTGAGGACTCTGCTGCATTATTTAAGCACTTTGCTGCGGTATTTAAGGACTCTGTTGCATTATTTAAGGACTTTGTTGCATTATTTAAGGACTCTGCTGCATTAGTTAAGGACTTTGCTGCATTATTTAAGGACTCTGCTGCATTATTTACCGACGTTGTTGCATTATTTAAGAACTGTGCTGCTTTATTTAAGGACTTTGCATTATTTAAGGACTATGCTGCATTATTTAATGACTTTGCTGAAGCATTTGAGGACTCTGCTGCATTATTAGAGGACTCTGCTGCATTATTTGAGGACTCTGTTGCATTATTTAAGGACTTTGCTGCTTTATTTAAGGACGTTGTTGGATTATTTAAGGACTCTGCTGTATTATTTAAGGAATTTGCTGCATATTTAAAGAATTTGCTCCATTATTTAAGGACTCTGCTGCATTATTTATTCACTCTGCTGAAGTATTTGAGGACTCTGCTGCATTATTTAAGGACTCTGCTGCATTATTTAAGGACTTTGTTGCATTATTTAAGGACTCTGCTGCATTATTTAAGGACTTTGCTGCAATATTTAAGGACTCTGCTTCAGTATTTAAGGACTCTGCTGCATTATTTAACGACGTTGTTGCATTATTTAAGAACTGTGCTGCATTATTTAAGGACTTTGCTGCATTATTTAAGGACTATGCTGCATTATTTAATGACTTTGCTGAAGCATTTGAGGACTCTGCTGCATTATTAGAGGACTCTGCTGCATTATTTAAGGACTTGCTGCATTACTTAATGACTTTGTTGGATTTCTTAAGGACTCTGCTGCATTATTTAAGGAATTTGCTGCTATATTAAAGGACTCTGCTTCAGTATTTAAGGACTCTGCTGCGGTATTTAAGGACCCTGCTGCATTATTTTAGGACTCTGCTGCATTATTTAAGGACTTTGCTGCATTATTTAAGGAATCTGCTGCATTATTTAAGGACTTGGTTGCATTATCTAAGGACTCTGCTGCATTATTGAAGGACTTTGCTGCATTATTTAAGGACTCTGCTGCATTATTTAAGGACTTTGCTGCAATATTTAAGGACTCTGCTTCAGTATTTAAGGACTCTGCTGAAGCATTTGAGGACTCTGCTGCATTATTTAATGACTTTGCTGAAGCATTTGAGGACTCTGCTGCATTATTAGAGGACTCTGCTGCATTATTTAATGACTTTGTTGGATTTTTTAAGGACTCTGCTGCATTATTTAAGGAATTTGCTGCTATATTAAAGTACTCTGCTTCAGTATTTAAGGACTCTGCTGCGGTATTTAAGGACTCTGCTGCATTATTTAAGGACTCTGCTGCATTATTTAAGGACTTTGCTGCATTATTTAAGGAATTTGTTGCATTATTTAAGGACTCTGCTGCATTATTTAAGGACTTTGCTGCAATATTTAAGGACTCTGCTTCAGTATTTAAGGACTCTGCTGCATTATTTAAGGACGTTGTTGCATTATTTAAGGACTCTGCTGCATTATTTAAGGACTTTACTGCATTATTTAAGGACTCTGCTGCATTATTTAAGGACTTTGTTGCATTATTTAAGGACTCTGCTGCATTAGTTAAGGACTTTACTGCATTATTTAAGGACTCTGCTGCATTATTTAACGACGTTGTTGCATTATTTAAGAACTGTGCTGCATTATTTAAGGACTTTGCTGCATTATTTAAGGACTATGCTGCATTATTTAATGACTTTGCTGAAGCATTTGAGGACTCTGCTGCATTATTAGAGGACTCTGCTGCATTATTTAAGGACTTGCTGCATTATTTAATGACTTTGTTGGATTTTTTAAGGACTCTGCTGCATTATTTAAGGACTTTGTTGCATTATTTAAGGACTCTGCTGCATTATTTAAGGACTTTGCTGCATTATTTATGGACTCTGCTGCATTATTTAAGGACTTTGCTGCAATATTTAAGGACTCTGCTTCAGTATTTAAGGACTCTGCTGCATTATTTAAGGACTTTGTTGCATTATTTAAGGACTCTGCTGCATTATTTAAGGACTTTGCTGCATTATTTAAGGACTCTGCTGCATTATTTAAGGACTATGCTGAAGCATTTGAGGACTCTGCTGCATTATTTAATCACTTTGCTGCGGTATTTAAGGACTCTGTTGCATTATTTAAGGACTTTGTTGCATTATTTAAGGACTCTGCTGCATTAGTTAAGGACTTTGCTGCATTATTTAAGGACTCTGCTGCATTATTTACCGACGTTGTTGCATTATTTAAGAACTGTGCTGCTTTATTTAAGGACTTTGCATTATTTAAGGACTATGCTGCATTATTTAATGACTTTGCTGAAGCATTTGAGGACTCTGCTGCATTATTAGAGGACTCTGCTGCATTATTTAAGGACTTGCTGCATTATTTAATGACTTTGTTGGATTTTTTTATGGACTCTGCTGCATTATTTAAGGAATTTGCTGCTATATTAAAGGACTCTGCTTCAGTATTTAAGGACTCTGCTGCGGTATTTAAGGACTCTGCTGCATTATTTAAGGACTCTGCTGCATTATTTAAGGACTTTGCTGCATTATTTAAGGAATCTGCTGCATTATTTAAGGACTTTGTTGCATTATCTAAGGACTCTGCTGCATTATTGAAGGACTTTGCTGCAATATTTAAGGACTCTGCTTCAGTATTTAAGGACTCTGCTGCATTATTTAAGGACTTTGTTGCATTATTTAAGGACTCTGCTGCATTAGATAAGGACTTTGCTGCATTATTTAAGGACTCTGCTGCATTATTTAAGGACTTTGCTGCAATATTTAAGGACTCTGCTTCAGTATTTAAGGACTCTGCTGCATTATTTAAGGACTTTGTTGCATTATTTAAGGACTCTGCTGCATTATTTAAGGACTTTGCTGCATTATTTAAGGACTCTGCTGCATTATTTAAGGACTCTGCTGAAGCATTTGAGGACTCTGCTGCATTATTTAAGCACTTTGCTGCGGTATTTAAGGACTCTGTTGCATTATTTAAGGACTTTGTTGCATTATTTAAGGACTGTGCTGCATTAGTTAAGGACTTTGCTGCATTATTTAAGGAATCTGCTGCATTATTTAAGGACTTTGTTGCATTATCTAAGGACTCTGCTGCATTATTGAAGGACTTTGCTGCAATATTTAAGGACTCTGCTTCAGTATTTAAGGACTCTGCTGCATTATTTAAGGACTTTGTTGCATTATTTAAGGATTCTGCTGCATTATTTAAGGACTTTGCTGCATTATTTATGGACTCTGCTGCATTATTTAAGGACTTTGCTGCAATATTTAAGGACTCTGCTTCAGTATTTAAGGACTCTGCTGCATTATTTAAGGACTTTGTTGCATTATTTAAGGACTCTGCTGCATTATTTAATTACTTTGCTGCATTATTTAAGGACTCTGCTGCATTATTTAAGGACTCTGCTGAAGCATTTGAGGACTCTGCTGCATTATTTAATCACTTTGCTGCGGTATTTAAGGACTCTGTTGCATTATTTAAGGACTTTGTTGCATTATTTAAGGACTCTGCTGCATTAGTTAAGGACTTTGCTGCATTATTTAAGGACTCTGCTGCATTATTTAACGACGTTGTTGCATTATTTAAGAACTGTGCTGCATTATTTAAGGACTCTGCTGCATTATTTAAGGACTTTGTTGCATTATTTAAGGACTCTGCTGCATTAGTTAAGGACTTTGCTGCATTATTTAAGGACTCTGCTGCATTATTTAACGAATTTACTGCATTATTTAAGGACTCTGCTGCATTATTTAAGGACTTTGTTGCATTATTTAAGGACTCTGCTGCATTAGTTAAGGACTATGCTGCATTATTTAATGACTTTGCTGAAGCATTTGAGGACTCTGCTGCATTATTAGAGGACTCTGCTGCATTATTTAAGGACTTGCTGCATTATTTAATGACTTTGTTGGATTTTTTAAGGACTCTGCTGCATTATTTAAGGAATTTGCTGCTATATTAAAGGACTCTGCTTCAGTATTTAAGGACTCTGCTGCGGTATTTAAGGACTCTGCTGCATTATTTAAGGACTCTGCTGCATTATTTAAGGACTTTGCTGCATTATTTAAGGACTCTGCTGCATTATTTAAGGACTTTGCTGCAATATTTAAGGACTCTGCTTCAGTATTTAAGGACTCTGCTGCATTATTTAAGGACGTTGTTGCATTATTTAAGGACTCTGCTGCATTATTTAAGGACTTTACTGCATTATTTAAGGACTCTGCTGCATTATTTAAGGACTTTGTTGCATTATTTCAGGAATCTGATGCATTATTTAAGGAATTTGCTTAATTATTTAAGGACTCTGCTTTCTTATTTAATGACTCTGCTGAAGCATTTCAGGACTCTGCTGCATTATTTGAGGACTCTGTTGCATTATTTAAGGACTTTGCTGCTTTATTTAAGGACGTTGTTGGATTATTTAAGGACTCTGCTGTATTATTTAAGGAATTTGCTGCATATTTAAAGAATTTGCTCCATTATTTAAGGAGTCTGCTGCATTATTTATTCACTCTGCTGAAGTATTTGAGGACTCTGCTGCATTATTTAAGGACTCTGCTGCATTATTTAAGGACTTTGTTGCATTATTTAAGGACTCTGCTGCATTATTTAAGGACTTTGCTGCAATATTTAAGGACTCTGCTTCAGTATTTAAGGACTCTGCTGCATTATTTAAGGACTTTGCTGCATTATTTAAGGACTTTGTTGCATTATTTAAGTACTCTGCTGCATTATTTAAGGACTTTGTTGCATTATTTAAGGACTCTGCTGCTTTATTTAAGGACTTTGTTGCATTATCTAAGGACTCTGCTGCATTATTGAAGGACTTTGCTGCAATATTTAAGGACTCTGCTTCAGTATTTAAGGACTCTGCTGCATTATTTAAGGACTTTGTTGCATTATTTAAGGACTCTGCTGCATTATTTAAGGACTTTGTTGCATTATTTAAGGACTCTGCTGCATTATTTAAGGACTTTGCTGCAATATTTAAGGACTCTGCTTCAGTATTTAAGGACTCTGCTGCATTATTTAAGGACTTTGTTGCATTATTTAAGGACTCTGCTGCATTATTTAAGGACTTTGCTGCATTATTTAAGGACTCTGCTGCATTTTTTAAGGACTCTGCTGAAGCATTTGAGGACTCTGCTGCATTATTTAAGCACTTTGCTGCGGTATTTAAGGACTCTGTTGCATTATTTAAGGACTTTGTTGCATTATTTAAGGACTCTGCTGCATTAGTTAAGGACTTTGCTGCATTATTTAAGGACTCTGCTGCATTATTTACCGACGTTGTTGCATTATTTAAGAACTGTGCTGCTTTATTTAAGGACTTTGCATTATTTAAGGACTATGCTGCATTATTTAATGACTTTGCTGAAGCATTTGAGGACTCTGCTGCATTATTAGAGGACTCTGCTGCATTATTTGAGGACTCTGTTGCATTATTTAAGGACTTTGCTGCTTTATTTAAGGACGTTGTTGGATTATTTAAGGACTCTGCTGTATTATTTAAGGAATTTGCTGCATATTTAAAGAATTTGCTCCATTATTTAAGGACTCTGCTGAATTATTTATTCACTCTGCTGAAGTATTTGAGGACTCTGCTGCATTATTTAAGGACTCTGCTGCATTATTTAAGGACTTTGTTGCATTATTTAAGGACTCTGCTGCATTATTTAAGGACTTTGCTGCAATATTTAAGGACTCTGCTTCAGTATTTAAGGACTCTGCTGCATTATTTAACGACGTTGTTGCATTATTTAAGAACTGTGCTGCATTATTTAAGGACTTTGCTGCATTATTTAAGGACTATGCTGCATTATTTAATGACTTTGCTGAAGCATTTGAGGACTCTGCTGCATTATTAGAGGACTCTGCTGCATTATTTAAGGACTTGCTGCATTACTTAATGACTTTGTTGGATTTCTTAAGGACTCTGCTGCATTATTTAAGGAATTTGCTGCTATATTAAAGGACTCTGCTTCAGTATTTAAGGACTCTGCTGCGGTATTTAAGGACCCTGCTGCATTATTTTAGGACTCTGCTGCATTATTTAAGGACTTTGCTGCATTATTTAAGGAATCTGCTGCATTATTTAAGGACTTGGTTGCATTATCTAAGGACTCTGCTGCATTATTGAAGGACTTTGCTGCATTATTTAAGGACTCTGCTGCATTATTTAAGGACTTTGCTGCAATATTTAAGGACTCTGCTTCAGTATTTAAGGACTCTGCTGAAGCATTTGAGGACTCTGCTGCATTATTTAATGACTTTGCTGAAGCATTTGAGGACTCTGCTGCATTATTAGAGGACTCTGCTGCATTATTTAATGACTTTGTTGGATTTTTTAAGGACTCTGCTGCATTATTTAAGGAATTTGCTGCTATATTAAAGTACTCTGCTTCAGTATTTAAGGACTCTGCTGCGGTATTTAAGGACTCTGCTGCATTATTTAAGGACTCTGCTGCATTATTTAAGGACTTTGCTGCATTAAGGAATTTGTTGCATTATTTAAGGACTCTGCTGCATTATTTAAGGACTTTGCTGCAATATTTAAGGACTCTGCTTCAGTATTTAAGGACTCTGCTGCATTATTTAAGGACGTTGTTGCATTATTTAAGGACTCTGCTGCATTATTTAAGGACTTTACTGCATTATTTAAGGACTCTGCTGCATTATTTAAGGACTTTGTTGCATTATTTAAGGACTCTGCTGCATTAGTTAAGGACTTTACTGCATTATTTAAGGACTCTGCTGCATTATTTAATGACGTTGTTGCATTATTTAAGAACTGTGCTGCATTATTTAAGGACTTTGCTGCATTATTTAAGGACTATGCTGCATTATTTAATGACTTTGCTGAAGCATTTGAGGACTCTGCTGCATTATTAGAGGACTCTGCTGCATTATTTAAGGACTTGCTGCATTATTTAATGACTTTGTTGGATTTTTTAAGGACTCTGCTGCATTATTTAAGGACTTTGTTGCATTATTTAAGGACTCTGCTGCATTATTTAAGGACTTTGCTGCATTATTTATGGACTCTGCTGCATTATTTAAGGACTTTGCTGCAATATTTAAGGACTCTGCTTCAGTATTTAAGGACTCTGCTGCATTATTTAAGGACTTTGTTGCATTATTTAAGGACTCTGCTGCATTATTTAAGGACTTTGCTGCATTATTTAAGGACTCTGCTGCATTATTTAAGGACTATGCTGAAGCATTTGAGGACTCTGCTGCATTATTTAATCACTTTGCTGCGGTATTTAAGGACTCTGTTGCATTATTTAAGGACTTTGTTGCATTATTTAAGGACTCTGCTGCATTAGTTAAGGACTTTGCTGCATTATTTAAGGACTCTGCTGCATTATTTACCGACGTTGTTGCATTATTTAAGAACTGTGCTGCTTTATTTAAGGACTTTGCATTATTTAAGGACTATGCTGCATTATTTAATGACTTTGCTGAAGCATTTGAGGACTCTGCTGCATTATTAGAGGACTCTGCTGCATTATTTAATGACTTTGTTGGATTTTTTAAGGACTCTGCTGCATTATTTAAGGACTTTGTTGCATTATTTAAGGACTCTGCTGCATTAGTTAAGGACTATGCTGCATTATTTAATGACTTTGCTGAAGCATTTGAGGACTCTGCTGCATTATTAGAGGACTCTGCTGCATTATTTAAGGACTTGCTGCATTATTTAATGACTTTGTTGGATTTTTTAAGGACTCTGCTGCATTATTTAAGGAATTTGCTGCTATATTAAAGGACTCTGCTTCAGTATTTAAGGACTCTGCTGCGGTATTTAAGGACTCTGCTGCATTATTTAAGGACTCTGCTGCATTATTTAAGGACTTTGCTGCATTATTTAAGGACTCTGCTGCATTATTTAAGGACTTTGCTGCAATATTTAAGGACTCTGCTTCAGTATTTAAGGACTCTGCTGCATTATTTAAGGACGTTGTTGCATTATTTAAGGACTCTGCTGCATTATTTAAGGACTTTACTGCATTATTTAAGGACTCTGCTGCATTATTTAAGGACTTTGTTGCATTATTTCAGGAATCTGATGCATTATTTAAGGAATTTGCTTAATTATTTAAGGACTCTGCTTTCTTATTTAATGACTCTGCTGAAGCATTTCAGGACTCTGCTGCATTATTTGAGGACTCTGTTGCATTATTTAAGGACTTTGCTGCTTTATTTAAGGACGTTGTTGGATTATTTAAGGACTCTGCTGTATTATTTAAGGAATTTGCTGCATATTTAAAGAATTTGCTCCATTATTTAAGGAGTCTGCTGCATTATTTATTCACTCTGCTGAAGTATTTGAGGACTCTGCTGCATTATTTAAGGACTCTGCTGCATTATTTAAGGACTTTGTTGCATTATTTAAGGACTCTGCTGCATTATTTAAGGACTTTGCTGCAATATTTAAGGACTCTGCTTCAGTATTTAAGGACTCTGCTGCATTATTTAAGGACTTTGCTGCATTATTTAAGGACTTTGTTGCATTATTTAAGTACTCTGCTGCATTATTTAAGGACTTTGTTGCATTATTTAAGGACTCTGCTGCTTTATTTAAGGACTTTGTTGCATTATCTAAGGACTCTGCTGCATTATTGAAGGACTTTGCTGCAATATTTAAGGACTCTGCTTCAGTATTTAAGGACTCTGCTGCATTATTTAAGGACTTTGTTGCATTATTTAAGGACTCTGCTGCATTATTTAAGGACTTTGTTGCATTATTTAAGGACTCTGCTGCATTATTTAAGGACTTTGCTGCAATATTTAAGGACTCTGCTTCAGTATTTAAGGACTCTGCTGCATTATTTAAGGACTTTGTTGCATTATTTAAGGACTCTGCTGCATTATTTAAGGACTTTGCTGCATTATTTAAGGACTCTGCTGCATTTTTTAAGGACTCTGCTGAAGCATTTGAGGACTCTGCTGCATTATTTAAGCACTTTGCTGCGGTATTTAAGGACTCTGTTGCATTATTTAAGGACTTTGTTGCATTATTTAAGGACTCTGCTGCATTAGTTAAGGACTTTGCTGCATTATTTAAGGACTCTGCTGCATTATTTACCGACGTTGTTGCATTATTTAAGAACTGTGCTGCTTTATTTAAGGACTTTGCATTATTTAAGGACTATGCTGCATTATTTAATGACTTTGCTGAAGCATTTGAGGACTCTGCTGCATTATTAGAGGACTCTGCTGCATTATTTGAGGACTCTGTTGCATTATTTAAGGACTTTGCTGCTTTATTTAAGGACGTTGTTGGATTATTTAAGGACTCTGCTGTATTATTTAAGGAATTTGCTGCATATTTAAAGAATTTGCTCCATTATTTAAGGACTCTGCTGCATTATTTATTCACTCTGCTGAAGTATTTGAGGACTCTGCTGCATTATTTAAGGACTCTGCTGCATTATTTAAGGACTTTGTTGCATTATTTAAGGACTCTGCTGCATTATTTAAGGACTTTGCTGCAATATTTAAGGACTCTGCTTCAGTATTTAAGGACTCTGCTGCATTATTTAACGACGTTGTTGCATTATTTAAGAACTGTGCTGCATTATTTAAGGACTTTGCTGCATTATTTAAGGACTATGCTGCATTATTTAATGACTTTTCTGAAGCATTTGAGGACTCTGCTGCATTATTAGAGGACTCTGCTGCATTATTTAAGGACTTGCTGCATTACTTAATGACTTTGTTGGATTTCTTAAGGACTCTGCTGCATTATTTAAGGAATTTGCTGCTATATTAAAGGACTCTGCTTCAGTATTTAAGGACTCTGCTGCGGTATTTAAGGACCCTGCTGCATTATTTTAGGACTCTGCTGCATTATTTAAGGACTTTGCTGCATTATTTAAGGAATCTGCTGCATTATTTAAGGACTTGGTTGCATTATCTAAGGACTCTGCTGCATTATTGAAGGACTTTGCTGCATTATTTAAGGACTCTGCTGCATTATTTAAGGACTTTGCTGCAATATTTAAGGACTCTGCTTCAGTATTTAAGGACTCTGCTGAAGCATTTGAGGACTCTGCTGCATTATTTAATGACTTTGCTGAAGCATTTGAGGACTCTGCTGCATTATTAGAGGACTCTGCTGCATTATTTAATGACTTTGTTGGATTTTTTAAGGACTCTGCTGCATTATTTAAGGAATTTGCTGCTATATTAAAGTACTCTGCTTCAGTATTTAAGGACTCTGCTGCGGTATTTAAGGACTCTGCTGCATTATTTAAGGACTCTGCTGCATTATTTAAGGACTTTGCTGCATTATTTAAGGAATTTGTTGCATTATTTAAGGACTCTGCTGCATTATTTAAGGACTTTGCTGCAATATTTAAGGACTCTGCTTCAGTATTTAAGGACTCTGCTGCATTATTTAAGGACGTTGTTGCATTATTTAAGGACTCTGCTGCATTATTTAAGGACTTTACTGCATTATTTAAGGACTCTGCTGCATTATTTAAGGACTTTGTTGCATTATTTAAGGACTCTGCTGCATTAGTTAAGGACTTTACTGCATTATTTAAGGACTCTGCTGCATTATTTAACGACGTTGTTGCATTATTTAAGAACTGTGCTGCATTATTTAAGGACTTTGCTGCATTATTTAAGGACTATGCTGCATTATTTAATGACTTTGCTGAAGCATTTGAGGACTCTGCTGCATTATTAGAGGACTCTGCTGCATTATTTAAGGACTTGCTGCATTATTTAATGACTTTGTTGGATTTTTTAAGGACTCTGCTGCATTATTTAAGGACTTTGTTGCATTATTTAAGGACTCTGCTGCATTATTTAAGGACTTTGCTGCATTATTTATGGACTCTGCTGCATTATTTAAGGACTTTGCTGCAATATTTAAGGACTCTGCTTCAGTATTTAAGGACTCTGCTGCATTATTTAAGGACTTTGTTGCATTATTTAAGGACTCTGCTGCATTATTTAAGGACTTTGCTGCATTATTTAAGGACTCTGCTGCATTATTTAAGGACTATGCTGAAGCATTTGAGGACTCTGCTGCATTATTTAATCACTTTGCTGCGGTATTTAAGGACTCTGTTGCATTATTTAAGGACTTTGTTGCATTATTTAAGGACTCTGCTGCATTAGTTAAGGACTTTGCTGCATTATTTAAGGACTCTGCTGCATTATTTACCGACGTTGTTGCATTATTTAAGAACTGTGCTGCTTTATTTAAGGACTTTGCATTATTTAAGGACTATGCTGCATTATTTAATGACTTTGCTGAAGCATTTGAGGACTCTGCTGCATTATTAGAGGACTCTGCTGCATTATTTAATGACTTTGTTGGATTTTTTAAGGACTCTGCTGCATTATTTAAGGAATTTGCTGCTATATTAAAGGACTCTGCTTCAGTATTTAAGGACTCTGCTGCGGTATTTAAGGACTCTGCTGCATTATTTAAGGACTCTGCTGCATTATTTAAGGACTTTGCTGCATTATTTAAGGACTCTGCTGCATTATTTAAGGACTTTGTTGCATTATTTAAGGACTCTAATGCATTATTTAAGGACTTTGCTGCAATATTTAAGGACTCTGCTTCAGTATTTAAGGACTCTGCTGCATTATTTAAGGACGTTGTTGCATTATTTGACGACGTTGTTGCATTACTTAAGAACTGTGCTGCATTATTTAAGGACTTTGCTGCATTATTTAAGGACTATGCTGCATTATTTAATGACTTTGCTGAAGCATTTGAGGACTCTGCTGCATTATTAGAGGACTCTGCTGCATTATTTAAGGACTTGCTGCATTATTTAATGACTTTGTTGGATTTTTTTATGGACTCTGCTGCATTATTTAAGGAATTTGCTGCTATATTAAAGGACTCTGCTTCAGTATTTAAGGACTCTGCTGCGGTATTTAAGGACTCTGCTGCATTATTTAAGGACTCTGCTGCATTATTTAAGGACTTTGCTGCATTATTTAAGGAATCTGCTGCATTATTTAAGGACTTTGTTGCATTATCTAAGGACTCTGCTGCATTATTGAAGGACTTTGCTGCAATATTTAAGGACTCTGCTTCAGTATTTAAGGACTCTGCTGCATTATTTAAGGACTTTGTTGCATTATTTAAGGACTCTGCTGCATTAGATAAGGACTTTGCTGCATTATTTAAGGACTCTGCTGCATTATTTAAGGACTTTGCTGCAATATTTAAGGACTCTGCTTCAGTATTTAAGGACTCTGCTGCATTATTTAAGGACTTTGTTGCATTATTTAAGGACTCTGCTGCATTATTTAAGGACTTTGCTGCATTATTTAAGGACTCTGCTGCATTATTTAAGGACTCTGCTGAAGCATTTGAGGACTCTGCTGCATTATTTAAGCACTTTGCTGCGGTATTTAAGGACTCTGTTGCATTATTTAAGGACTTTGTTGCATTATTTAAGGACTGTGCTGCATTAGTTAAGGACTTTGCTGCATTATTTAAGGAATCTGCTGCATTATTTAAGGACTTTGTTGCATTATCTAAGGACTCTGCTGCATTATTGAAGGACTTTGCTGCAATATTTAAGGACTCTGCTTCAGTATTTAAGGACTCTGCTGCATTATTTAAGGACTTTGTTGCATTATTTAAGGATTCTGCTGCATTATTTAAGGACTTTGCTGCATTATTTATGGACTCTGCTGCATTATTTAAGGACTTTGCTGCAATATTTAAGGACTCTGCTTCAGTATTTAAGGACTCTGCTGCATTATTTAAGGACTTTGTTGCATTATTTAAGGACTCTGCTGCATTATTTAATTACTTTGCTGCATTATTTAAGGACTCTGCTGCATTATTTAAGGACTCTGCTGAAGCATTTGAGGACTCTGCTGCATTATTTAATCACTTTGCTGCGGTATTTAAGGACTCTGTTGCATTATTTAAGTACTTTGTTGCATTATTTAAGGACTCTGCTGCATTAGTTAAGGACTTTGCTGCATTATTTAAGGACTCTGCTGCATTATTTAACGACGTTGTTGCATTATTTAAGAACTGTGCTGCATTATTTAAGGACTCTGCTGCATTATTTAAGGACTTTGTTGCATTATTTAAGGACTCTGCTGCATTAGTTAAGGACTTTGCTGCATTATTTAAGGACTCTGCTGCATTATTTAACGAATTTACTGCATTATTTAAGGACTCTGCTGCATTATTTAAGGACTTTGTTGCATTATTTAAGGACTCTGCTGCATTAGTTAAGGACTATGCTGCATTATTTAATGACTTTGCTGAAGCATTTGAGGACTCTGCTGCATTATTAGAGGACTCTGCTGCATTATTTAAGGACTTGCTGCATTATTTAATGACTTTGTTGGATTTTTTAAGGACTCTGCTGCATTATTTAAGGAATTTGCTGCTATATTAAAGGACTCTGCTTCAGTATTTAAGGACTCTGCTGCGGTATTTAAGGACTCTGCTGCATTATTTAAGGACTCTGCTGCATTATTTAAGGACTTTGCTGCATTATTTAAGGACTCTGCTGCATTATTTAAGGACTTTGCTGCAATATTTAAGGACTCTGCTTCAGTATTTAAGGACTCTGCTGCATTATTTAAGGACGTTGTTGCATTATTTAAGGACTCTGCTGCATTATTTAAGGACTTTACTGCATTATTTAAGGACTCTGCTGCATTATTTAAGGACTTTGTTGCATTATTTCAGGAATCTGATGCATTATTTAAGGAATTTGCTTAATTATTTAAGGACTCTGCTTTCTTATTTAATGACTCTGCTGAAGCATTTCAGGACTCTGCTGCATTATTTGAGGACTCTGTTGCATTATTTAAGGACTTTGCTGCTTTATTTAAGGACGTTGTTGGATTATTTAAGGACTCTGCTGTATTATTTAAGGAATTTGCTGCATATTTAAAGAATTTGCTCCATTATTTAAGGAGTCTGCTGCATTATTTATTCACTCTGCTGAAGTATTTGAGGACTCTGCTGCATTATTTAAGGACTCTGCTGCATTATTTAAGGACTTTGTTGCATTATTTAAGGACTCTGCTGCATTATTTAAGGACTTTGCTGCAATATTTAAGGACTCTGCTTCAGTATTTAAGGACTCTGCTGCATTATTTAAGGACTTTGCTGCATTATTTAAGGACTTTGTTGCATTATTTAAGTACTCTGCTGCATTATTTAAGGACTTTGTTGCATTATTTAAGGACTCTGCTGCTTTATTTAAGGACTTTGTTGCATTATCTAAGGACTCTGCTGCATTATTGAAGGACTTTGCTGCAATATTTAAGGACTCTGCTTCAGTATTTAAGGACTCTGCTGCATTATTTAAGGACTTTGTTGCATTATTTAAGGACTCTGCTGCATTATTTAAGGACTTTGTTGCATTATTTAAGGACTCTGCTGCATTATTTAAGGACTTTGCTGCAATATTTAAGGACTCTGCTTCAGTATTTAAGGACTCTGCTGCATTATTTAAGGACTTTGTTGCATTATTTAAGGACTCTGCTGCATTATTTAAGGACTTTGCTGCATTATTTAAGGACTCTGCTGCATTTTTTAAGGACTCTGCTGAAGCATTTGAGGACTCTGCTGCATTATTTAAGCACTTTGCTGCGGTATTTAAGGACTCTGTTGCATTATTTAAGGACTTTGTTGCATTATTTAAGGACTCTGCTGCATTAGTTAAGGACTTTGCTGCATTATTTAAGGACTCTGCTGCATTATTTACCGACGTTGTTGCATTATTTAAGAACTGTGCTGCTTTATTTAAGGACTTTGCATTATTTAAGGACTATGCTGCATTATTTAATGACTTTGCTGAAGCATTTGAGGACTCTGCTGCATTATTAGAGGACTCTGCTGCATTATTTGAGGACTCTGTTGCATTATTTAAGGACTTTGCTGCTTTATTTAAGGACGTTGTTGGATTATTTAAGGACTCTGCTGTATTATTTAAGGAATTTGCTGCATATTTAAAGAATTTGCTCCATTATTTAAGGACTCTGCTGCATTATTTATTCACTCTGCTGAAGTATTTGAGGACTCTGCTGCATTATTTAAGGACTCTGCTGCATTATTTAAGGACTTTGTTGCATTATTTAAGGACTCTGCTGCATTATTTAAGGACTTTGCTGCAATATTTAAGGACTCTGCTTCAGTATTTAAGGACTCTGCTGCATTATTTAACGACGTTGTTGCATTATTTAAGAACTGTGCTGCATTATTTAAGGACTTTGCTGCATTATTTAAGGACTATGCTGCATTATTTAATGACTTTGCTGAAGCATTTGAGGACTCTGCTGCATTATTAGAGGACTCTGCTGCATTATTTAAGGACTTGCTGCATTACTTAATGACTTTGTTGGATTTCTTAAGGACTCTGCTGCATTATTTAAGGAATTTGCTGCTATATTAAAGGACTCTGCTTCAGTATTTAAGGACTCTGCTGCGGTATTTAAGGACCCTGCTGCATTATTTTAGGACTCTGCTGCATTATTTAAGGACTTTGCTGCATTATTTAAGGAATCTGCTGCATTATTTAAGGACTTGGTTGCATTATCTAAGGACTCTGCTGCATTATTGAAGGACTTTGCTGCATTATTTAAGGACTCTGCTGCATTATTTAAGGACTTTGCTGCAATATTTAAGGACTCTGCTTCAGTATTTAAGGACTCTGCTGAAGCATTTGAGGACTCTGCTGCATTATTTAATGACTTTGCTGAAGCATTTGAGGACTCTGCTGCATTATTAGAGGACTCTGCTGCATTATTTAATGACTTTGTTGGATTTTTTAAGGACTCTGCTGCATTATTTAAGGAATTTGCTGCTATATTAAAGTACTCTGCTTCAGTATTTAAGGACTCTGCTGCGGTATTTAAGGACTCTGCTGCATTATTTAAGGACTCTGCTGCATTATTTAAGGACTTTGCTGCATTATTTAAGGAATTTGTTGCATTATTTAAGGACTCTGCTGCATTATTTAAGGACTTTGCTGCAATATTTAAGGACTCTGCTTCAGTATTTAAGGACTCTGCTGCATTATTTAAGGACGTTGTTGCATTATTTAAGGACTCTGCTGCATTATTTAAGGACTTTACTGCATTATTTAAGGACTCTGCTGCATTATTTAAGGACTTTGTTGCATTATTTAAGGACTCTGCTGCATTAGTTAAGGACTTTACTGCATTATTTAAGGACTCTGCTGCATTATTTAACGACGTTGTTGCATTATTTAAGAACTGTGCTGCATTATTTAAGGACTTTGCTGCATTATTTAAGGACTATGCTGCATTATTTAATGACTTTGCTGAAGCATTTGAGGACTCTGCTGCATTATTAGAGGACTCTGCTGCATTATTTAAGGACTTGCTGCATTATTTAATGACTTTGTTGGATTTTTTAAGGACTCTGCTGCATTATTTAAGGACTTTGTTGCATTATTTAAGGACTCTGCTGCATTATTTAAGGACTTTGCTGCATTATTTATGGACTCTGCTGCATTATTTAAGGACTTTGCTGCAATATTTAAGGACTCTGCTTCAGTATTTAAGGACTCTGCTGCATTATTTAAGGACTTTGTTGCATTATTTAAGGACTCTGCTGCATTATTTAAGGACTTTGCTGCATTATTTAAGGACTCTGCTGCATTATTTAAGGACTATGCTGAAGCATTTGAGGACTCTGCTGCATTATTTAATCACTTTGCTGCGGTATTTAAGGACTCTGTTGCATTATTTAAGGACTTTGTTGCATTATTTAAGGACTCTGCTGCATTAGTTAAGGACTTTGCTGCATTATTTAAGGACTCTGCTGCATTATTTACCGACGTTGTTGCATTATTTAAGAACTGTGCTGCTTTATTTAAGGACTTTGCATTATTTAAGGACTATGCTGCATTATTTAATGACTTTGCTGAAGCATTTGAGGACTCTGCTGCATTATTAGAGGACTCTGCTGCATTATTTAAGGACTTGCTGCATTATTTAATGACTTTGTTGGATTTTTTTATGGACTCTGCTGCATTATTTAAGGAATTTGCTGCTATATTAAAGGACTCTGCTTCAGTATTTAAGGACTCTGCTGCGGTATTTAAGGACTCTGCTGCATTATTTAAGGACTCTGCTGCATTATTTAAGGACTTTGCTGCATTATTTAAGGAATCTGCTGCATTATTTAAGGACTTTGTTGCATTATCTAAGGACTCTGCTGCATTATTGAAGGACTTTGCTGCAATATTTAAGGACTCTGCTTCAGTATTTAAGGACTCTGCTGCATTATTTAAGGACTTTGTTGCATTATTTAAGGACTCTGCTGCATTAGATAAGGACTTTGCTGCATTATTTAAGGACTCTGCTGCATTATTTAAGGACTTTGCTGCAATATTTAAGGACTCTGCTTCAGTATTTAAGGACTCTGCTGCATTATTTAAGGACTTTGTTGCATTATTTAAGGACTCTGCTGCATTATTTAAGGACTTTGCTGCATTATTTAAGGACTCTGCTGCATTATTTAAGGACTCTGCTGAAGCATTTGAGGACTCTGCTGCATTATTTAAGCACTTTGCTGCGGTATTTAAGGACTCTGTTGCATTATTTAAGGACTTTGTTGCATTATTTAAGGACTGTGCTGCATTAGTTAAGGACTTTGCTGCATTATTTAAGGAATCTGCTGCATTATTTAAGGACTTTGTTGCATTATCTAAGGACTCTGCTGCATTATTGAAGGACTTTGCTGCAATATTTAAGGACTCTGCTTCAGTATTTAAGGACTCTGCTGCATTATTTAAGGACTTTGTTGCATTATTTAAGGATTCTGCTGCATTATTTAAGGACTTTGCTGCATTATTTATGGACTCTGCTGCATTATTTAAGGACTTTGCTGCAATATTTAAGGACTCTGCTTCAGTATTTAAGGACTCTGCTGCATTATTTAAGGACTTTGTTGCATTATTTAAGGACTCTGCTGCATTATTTAATTACTTTGCTGCATTATTTAAGGACTCTGCTGCATTATTTAAGGACTCTGCTGAAGCATTTGAGGACTCTGCTGCATTATTTAATCACTTTGCTGCGGTATTTAAGGACTCTGTTGCATTATTTAAGGACTTTGTTGCATTATTTAAGGACTCTGCTGCATTAGTTAAGGACTTTGCTGCATTATTTAAGGACTCTGCTGCATTATTTAACGACGTTGTTGCATTATTTAAGAACTGTGCTGCATTATTTAAGGACTCTGCTGCATTATTTAAGGACTTTGTTGCATTATTTAAGGACTCTGCTGCATTAGTTAAGGACTTTGCTGCATTATTTAAGGACTCTGCTGCATTATTTAACGAATTTACTGCATTATTTAAGGACTCTGCTGCATTATTTAAGGACTTTGTTGCATTATTTAAGGACTCTGCTGCATTAGTTAAGGACTATGCTGCATTATTTAATGACTTTGCTGAAGCATTTGAGGACTCTGCTGCATTATTAGAGGACTCTGCTGCATTATTTAAGGACTTGCTGCATTATTTAATGACTTTGTTGGATTTTTTAAGGACTCTGCTGCATTATTTAAGGAATTTGCTGCTATATTAAAGGACTCTGCTTCAGTATTTAAGGACTCTGCTGCGGTATTTAAGGACTCTGCTGCATTATTTAAGGACTCTGCTGCATTATTTAAGGACTTTGCTGCATTATTTAAGGACTCTGCTGCATTATTTAAGGACTTTGCTGCAATATTTAAGGACTCTGCTTCAGTATTTAAGGACTCTGCTGCATTATTTAAGGACGTTGTTGCATTATTTAAGGACTCTGCTGCATTATTTAAGGACTTTACTGCATTATTTAAGGACTCTGCTGCATTATTTAAGGACTTTGTTGCATTATTTCAGGAATCTGATGCATTATTTAAGGAATTTGCTTAATTATTTAAGGACTCTGCTTTCTTATTTAATGACTCTGCTGAAGCATTTCAGGACTCTGCTGCATTATTTGAGGACTCTGTTGCATTATTTAAGGACTTTGCTGCTTTATTTAAGGACGTTGTTGGATTATTTAAGGACTCTGCTGTATTATTTAAGGAATTTGCTGCATATTTAAAGAATTTGCTCCATTATTTAAGGAGTCTGCTGCATTATTTATTCACTCTGCTGAAGTATTTGAGGACTCTGCTGCATTATTTAAGGACTCTGCTGCATTATTTAAGGACTTTGTTGCATTATTTAAGGACTCTGCTGCATTATTTAAGGACTTTGCTGCAATATTTAAGGACTCTGCTTCAGTATTTAAGGACTCTGCTGCATTATTTAAGGACTTTGCTGCATTATTTAAGGACTTTGTTGCATTATTTAAGTACTCTGCTGCATTATTTAAGGACTTTGTTGCATTATTTAAGGACTCTGCTGCTTTATTTAAGGACTTTGTTGCATTATCTAAGGACTCTGCTGCATTATTGAAGGACTTTGCTGCAATATTTAAGGACTCTGCTTCAGTATTTAAGGACTCTGCTGCATTATTTAAGGACTTTGTTGCATTATTTAAGGACTCTGCTGCATTATTTAAGGACTTTGTTGCATTATTTAAGGACTCTGCTGCATTATTTAAGGACTTTGCTGCAATATTTAAGGACTCTGCTTCAGTATTTAAGGACTCTGCTGCATTATTTAAGGACTTTGTTGCATTATTTAAGGACTCTGCTGCATTATTTAAGGACTTTGCTGCATTATTTAAGGACTCTGCTGCATTTTTTAAGGACTCTGCTGAAGCATTTGAGGACTCTGCTGCATTATTTAAGCACTTTGCTGCGGTATTTAAGGACTCTGTTGCATTATTTAAGGACTTTGTTGCATTATTTAAGGACTCTGCTGCATTAGTTAAGGACTTTGCTGCATTATTTAAGGACTCTGCTGCATTATTTACCGACGTTGTTGCATTATTTAAGAACTGTGCTGCTTTATTTAAGGACTTTGCATTATTTAAGGACTATGCTGCATTATTTAATGACTTTGCTGAAGCATTTGAGGACTCTGCTGCATTATTAGAGGACTCTGCTGCATTATTTGAGGACTCTGTTGCATTATTTAAGGACTTTGCTGCTTTATTTAAGGACGTTGTTGGATTATTTAAGGACTCTGCTGTATTATTTAAGGAATTTGCTGCATATTTAAAGAATTTGCTCCATTATTTAAGGACTCTGCTGAATTATTTATTCACTCTGCTGAAGTATTTGAGGACTCTGCTGCATTATTTAAGGACTCTGCTGCATTATTTAAGGACTTTGTTGCATTATTTAAGGACTCTGCTGCATTATTTAAGGACTTTGCTGCAATATTTAAGGACTCTGCTTCAGTATTTAAGGACTCTGCTGCATTATTTAACGACGTTGTTGCATTATTTAAGAACTGTGCTGCATTATTTAAGGACTTTGCTGCATTATTTAAGGACTATGCTGCATTATTTAATGACTTTGCTGAAGCATTTGAGGACTCTGCTGCATTATTAGAGGACTCTGCTGCATTATTTAAGGACTTGCTGCATTACTTAATGACTTTGTTGGATTTCTTAAGGACTCTGCTGCATTATTTAAGGAATTTGCTGCTATATTAAAGGACTCTGCTTCAGTATTTAAGGACTCTGCTGCGGTATTTAAGGACCCTGCTGCATTATTTTAGGACTCTGCTGCATTATTTAAGGACTTTGCTGCATTATTTAAGGAATCTGCTGCATTATTTAAGGACTTGGTTGCATTATCTAAGGACTCTGCTGCATTATTGAAGGACTTTGCTGCATTATTTAAGGACTCTGCTGCATTATTTAAGGACTTTGCTGCAATATTTAAGGACTCTGCTTCAGTATTTAAGGACTCTGCTGAAGCATTTGAGGACTCTGCTGCATTATTTAATGACTTTGCTGAAGCATTTGAGGACTCTGCTGCATTATTAGAGGACTCTGCTGCATTATTTAATGACTTTGTTGGATTTTTTAAGGACTCTGCTGCATTATTTAAGGAATTTGCTGCTATATTAAAGTACTCTGCTTCAGTATTTAAGGACTCTGCTGCGGTATTTAAGGACTCTGCTGCATTATTTAAGGACTCTGCTGCATTATTTAAGGACTTTGCTGCATTAAGGAATTTGTTGCATTATTTAAGGACTCTGCTGCATTATTTAAGGACTTTGCTGCAATATTTAAGGACTCTGCTTCAGTATTTAAGGACTCTGCTGCATTATTTAAGGACGTTGTTGCATTATTTAAGGACTCTGCTGCATTATTTAAGGACTTTACTGCATTATTTAAGGACTCTGCTGCATTATTTAAGGACTTTGTTGCATTATTTAAGGACTCTGCTGCATTAGTTAAGGACTTTACTGCATTATTTAAGGACTCTGCTGCATTATTTAACGACGTTGTTGCATTATTTAAGAACTGTGCTGCATTATTTAAGGACTTTGCTGCATTATTTAAGGACTATGCTGCATTATTTAATGACTTTGCTGAAGCATTTGAGGACTCTGCTGCATTATTAGAGGACTCTGCTGCATTATTTAAGGACTTGCTGCATTATTTAATGACTTTGTTGGATTTTTTAAGGACTCTGCTGCATTATTTAAGGACTTTGTTGCATTATTTAAGGACTCTGCTGCATTATTTAAGGACTTTGCTGCATTATTTATGGACTCTGCTGCATTATTTAAGGACTTTGCTGCAATATTTAAGGACTCTGCTTCAGTATTTAAGGACTCTGCTGCATTATTTAAGGACTTTGTTGCATTATTTAAGGACTCTGCTGCATTATTTAAGGACTTTGCTGCATTATTTAAGGACTCTGCTGCATTATTTAAGGACTATGCTGAAGCATTTGAGGACTCTGCTGCATTATTTAATCACTTTGCTGCGGTA
This sequence comes from Phyllobates terribilis, assembly GCF_046119375.1. Taxonomy (NCBI): domain Eukaryota; kingdom Metazoa; phylum Chordata; class Amphibia; order Anura; family Dendrobatidae; genus Phyllobates; species Phyllobates terribilis. The sequence continues at coordinate 1,898,677 of NW_027363068.1, read as the reverse complement.
TTTAAGGACTCTGTTGCATTATTTAAGGACTTTGTTGCATTATTTAAGGACTCTGCTGCATTAGTTAAGGACTTTGCTGCATTATTTAAGGACTCTGCTGCATTATTTACCGACGTTGTTGCATTATTTAAGAACTGTGCTGCTTTATTTAAGGACTTTGCATTATTTAAGGACTATGCTGCATTATTTAATGACTTTGCTGAAGCATTTGAGGACTCTGCTGCATTATTAGAGGACTCTGCTGCATTATTTAATGACTTTGTTGGATTTTTTAAGGACTCTGCTGCATTATTTAAGGACTTTGTTGCATTATTTAAGGACTCTGCTGCATTAGTTAAGGACTATGCTGCATTATTTAATGACTTTGCTGAAGCATTTGAGGACTCTGCTGCATTATTAGAGGACTCTGCTGCATTATTTAAGGACTTGCTGCATTATTTAATGACTTTGTTGGATTTTTTAAGGACTCTGCTGCATTATTTAAGGAATTTGCTGCTATATTAAAGGACTCTGCTTCAGTATTTAAGGACTCTGCTGCGGTATTTAAGGACTCTGCTGCATTATTTAAGGACTCTGCTGCATTATTTAAGGACTTTGCTGCATTATTTAAGGACTCTGCTGCATTATTTAAGGACTTTGCTGCAATATTTAAGGACTCTGCTTCAGTATTTAAGGACTCTGCTGCATTATTTAAGGACGTTGTTGCATTATTTAAGGACTCTGCTGCATTATTTAAGGACTTTACTGCATTATTTAAGGACTCTGCTGCATTATTTAAGGACTTTGTTGCATTATTTCAGGAATCTGATGCATTATTTAAGGAATTTGCTTAATTATTTAAGGACTCTGCTTTCTTATTTAATGACTCTGCTGAAGCATTTCAGGACTCTGCTGCATTATTTGAGGACTCTGTTGCATTATTTAAGGACTTTGCTGCTTTATTTAAGGACGTTGTTGGATTATTTAAGGACTCTGCTGTATTATTTAAGGAATTTGCTGCATATTTAAAGAATTTGCTCCATTATTTAAGGAGTCTGCTGCATTATTTATTCACTCTGCTGAAGTATTTGAGGACTCTGCTGCATTATTTAAGGACTCTGCTGCATTATTTAAGGACTTTGTTGCATTATTTAAGGACTCTGCTGCATTATTTAAGGACTTTGCTGCAATATTTAAGGACTCTGCTTCAGTATTTAAGGACTCTGCTGCATTATTTAAGGACTTTGCTGCATTATTTAAGGACTTTGTTGCATTATTTAAGTACTCTGCTGCATTATTTAAGGACTTTATTGCATTATTTAAGGACTCTGCTGCTTTATTTAAGGACTTTGTTGCATTATCTAAGGACTCTGCTGCATTATTGAAGGACTTTGCTGCAATATTTAAGGACTCTGCTTCAGTATTTAAGGACTCTGCTGCATTATTTAAGGACTTTGTTGCATTATTTAAGGACTCTGCTGCATTATTTAAGGACTTTGTTGCATTATTTAAGGACTCTGCTGCATTATTTAAGGACTTTGCTGCAATATTTAAGGACTCTGCTTCAGTATTTAAGGACTCTGCTGCATTATTTAAGGACTTTGTTGCATTATTTAAGGACTCTGCTGCATTATTTAAGGACTTTGCTGCATTATTTAAGGACTCTGCTGCATTTTTTAAGGACTCTGCTGAAGCATTTGAGGACTCTGCTGCATTATTTAAGCACTTTGCTGCGGTATTTAAGGACTCTGTTGCATTATTTAAGGACTTTGTTGCATTATTTAAGGACTCTGCTGCATTAGTTAAGGACTTTGCTGCATTATTTAAGGACTCTGCTGCATTATTTACCGACGTTGTTGCATTATTTAAGAACTGTGCTGCTTTATTTAAGGACTTTGCATTATTTAAGGACTATGCTGCATTATTTAATGACTTTGCTGAAGCATTTGAGGACTCTGCTGCATTATTAGAGGACTCTGCTGCATTATTTGAGGACTCTGTTGCATTATTTAAGGACTTTGCTGCTTTATTTAAGGACGTTGTTGGATTATTTAAGGACTCTGCTGTATTATTTAAGGAATTTGCTGCATATTTAAAGAATTTGCTCCATTATTTAAGGACTCTGCTGCATTATTTATTCACTCTGCTGAAGTATTTGAGGACTCTGCTGCATTATTTAAGGACTCTGCTGCATTATTTAAGGACTTTGTTGCATTATTTAAGGACTCTGCTGCATTATTTAAGGACTTTGCTGCAATATTTAAGGACTCTGCTTCAGTATTTAAGGACTCTGCTGCATTATTTAACGACGTTGTTGCATTATTTAAGAACTGTGCTGCATTATTTAAGGACTTTGCTGCATTATTTAAGGACTATGCTGCATTATTTAATGACTTTTCTGAAGCATTTGAGGACTCTGCTGCATTATTAGAGGACTCTGCTGCATTATTTAAGGACTTGCTGCATTACTTAATGACTTTGTTGGATTTCTTAAGGACTCTGCTGCATTATTTAAGGAATTTGCTGCTATATTAAAGGACTCTGCTTCAGTATTTAAGGACTCTGCTGCGGTATTTAAGGACCCTGCTGCATTATTTTAGGACTCTGCTGCATTATTTAAGGACTTTGCTGCATTATTTAAGGAATCTGCTGCATTATTTAAGGACTTGGTTGCATTATCTAAGGACTCTGCTGCATTATTGAAGGACTTTGCTGCATTATTTAAGGACTCTGCTGCATTATTTAAGGACTTTGCTGCAATATTTAAGGACTCTGCTTCAGTATTTAAGGACTCTGCTGAAGCATTTGAGGACTCTGCTGCATTATTTAATGACTTTGCTGAAGCATTTGAGGACTCTGCTGCATTATTAGAGGACTCTGCTGCATTATTTAATGACTTTGTTGGATTTTTTAAGGACTCTGCTGCATTATTTAAGGAATTTGCTGCTATATTAAAGTACTCTGCTTCAGTATTTAAGGACTCTGCTGCGGTATTTAAGGACTCTGCTGCATTATTTAAGGACTCTGCTGCATTATTTAAGGACTTTGCTGCATTATTTAAGGAATTTGTTGCATTATTTAAGGACTCTGCTGCATTATTTAAGGACTTTGCTGCAATATTTAAGGACTCTGCTTCAGTATTTAAGGACTCTGCTGCATTATTTAAGGACGTTGTTGCATTATTTAAGGACTCTGCTGCATTATTTAAGGACTTTACTGCATTATTTAAGGACTCTGCTGCATTATTTAAGGACTTTGTTGCATTATTTAAGGACTCTGCTGCATTAGTTAAGGACTTTACTGCATTATTTAAGGACTCTGCTGCATTATTTAACGACGTTGTTGCATTATTTAAGAACTGTGCTGCATTATTTAAGGACTTTGCTGCATTATTTAAGGACTATGCTGCATTATTTAATGACTTTGCTGAAGCATTTGAGGACTCTGCTGCATTATTAGAGGACTCTGCTGCATTATTTAAGGACTTGCTGCATTATTTAATGACTTTGTTGGATTTTTTAAGGACTCTGCTGCATTATTTAAGGACTTTGTTGCATTATTTAAGGACTCTGCTGCATTATTTAAGGACTTTGCTGCATTATTTATGGACTCTGCTGCATTATTTAAGGACTTTGCTGCAATATTTAAGGACTCTGCTTCAGTATTTAAGGACTCTGCTGCATTATTTAAGGACTTTGTTGCATTATTTAAGGACTCTGCTGCATTATTTAAGGACTTTGCTGCATTATTTAAGGACTCTGCTGCATTATTTAAGGACTATGCTGAAGCATTTGAGGACTCTGCTGCATTATTTAATCACTTTGCTGCGGTATTTAAGGACTCTGTTGCATTATTTAAGGACTTTGTTGCATTATTTAAGGACTCTGCTGCATTAGTTAAGGACTTTGCTGCATTATTTAAGGACTCTGCTGCATTATTTACCGACGTTGTTGCATTATTTAAGAACTGTGCTGCTTTATTTAAGGACTTTGCATTATTTAAGGACTATGCTGCATTATTTAATGACTTTGCTGAAGCATTTGAGGACTCTGCTGCATTATTAGAGGACTCTGCTGCATTATTTAATGACTTTGTTGGATTTTTTAAGGACTCTGCTGCATTATTTAAGGAATTTGCTGCTATATTAAAGGACTCTGCTTCAGTATTTAAGGACTCTGCTGCGGTATTTAAGGACTCTGCTGCATTATTTAAGGACTCTGCTGCATTATTTAAGGACTTTGCTGCATTATTTAAGGACTCTGCTGCATTATTTAAGGACTTTGTTGCATTATTTAAGGACTCTAATGCATTATTTAAGGACTTTGCTGCAATATTTAAGGACTCTGCTTCAGTATTTAAGGACTCTGCTGCATTATTTAAGGACGTTGTTGCATTATTTAAGGACTCTGCTGCATTATTTAAGGACTTTACTGCATTATTTAAGGACTCTGCTGCATTATTTAATGACTTTGTTGGATTTCTTAAGGACTCTGCTGCATTATTTAAGGAATTTGCTGCTATATTAAAGGACTCTGCTTCAGTATTTAAGGACTCTGCTGCGGTATTTAAGGACCCTGCTGCATTATTTTAGGACTCTGCTGCATTATTTAAGGACTTTGCTGCATTATTTAAGGAATCTGCTGCATTATTTAAGAACTTTGTTGCATTATCTAAGGACTCTGCTGCATTATTGAAGGACTTTGCTGCATTATTTAAGGACTCTGCTGCATTATTTAAGGACTTTGCTGCAATATTTAAGGACTCTGCTTCAGTATTTAAGGACTCTGCTGAAGCATTTGAGGACTCTGCTGCATTATTTAATGACTTTGCTGAAGCATTTGAGGACTCTGCTGCATTATTAGAGGACTCTGCTGCATTATTTAATGACTTTGTTGGATTTTTTAAGGACTCTGCTGCATTATTTAAGGAATTTGCTGCTATATTAAAGTACTCTGCTTCAGTATTTAAGGACTCTGCTGCGGTATTTAAGGACTCTGCTGCATTATTTAAGGACTCTGCTGCATTATTTAAGGACTTTGATGCATTATTTAAGGAATTTGTTGCATTATTTAAGGACTCTGCTGCATTATTTAAGGACTTTGCTGCAATATTTAAGGACTCTGCTTCAGTATTTAAGGACTCTGCTGCATTATTTAAGGACGTTGTTGCATTATTTAAGGACTCTGCTGCATTATTTAAGGACTTTACTGCATTATTTAAGGACTCTGCTGCATTATTTAAGGACTTTGTTGCATTATTTAAGGACTCTGCTGCATTAGTTAAGGACTTTACTGCATTATTTAAGGACTCTGCTGCATTATTTAACGACGTTGTTGCATTATTTAAGAACTGTGCTGCATTATTTAAGGACTTTGCTGCATTATTTAAGGACTATGCTGCATTATTTAATGACTTTGCTGAAGCATTTGAGGACTCTGCTGCATTATTAGAGGACTCTGCTGCATTATTTAAGGACTTGCTGCATTATTTAATGACTTTGTTGGATTTTTTAAGGACTCTGCTGCATTATTTAAGGAATTTGCTGCTATATTAAAGGACTCTGCTTCAGTATTTAAGGACTCTGCTGCGTTATTTATGGACTCTGCTGCATTATTTAAGGACTGTGCTGCATTATTTAAGGACTTTGCTGCATTATTTAAGGAATCTGCTGCATTATTTAAGGACTTTGTTGCATTATCTAAGGACTCTGCTGCATTATTGAAGGACTTTGCTGCAATATTTAAGGGCTCTGCTTCAGTATTTAAGGACTCTGCTGCATTATTTAAGGACTTTGTTGCATTATTTAAGGACTCTGCTGCATTATTTAAGGACTTTGCTGCATTATTTATGGACTCTGCTGCATTATTTAAGGACTTTGCTGCAATATTTAAGGACTCTGCTTCAGTATTTAAGGACTCTGCTGCATTATTTAAGGACTTTGTTGCATTATTTAAGGACTCTGCTGCATTATTTAAGGACTTTGCTGCATTATTTAAGGACTCTGCTGCATTATTTAAGGACTCTGCTGAAGCATTTGAGGACTCTGCTGCATTATTTAATCACTTTGCTGCGGTATTTAAGGACTCTGTTGCATTATTTAAGGACTTTGTTGCATTATTTAAGGACTCTGCTGCATTAGTTAAGGACTTTGCTGCATTATTTAAGGACTCTGCTGCATTATTTACCGACGTTGTTGCATTATTTAAGAACTGTGCTGCTTTATTTAAGGACTTTGCATTATTTAAGGACTATGCTGCATTATTTAATGACTTTGCTGAAGCATTTGAGGACTCTGCTGCATTATTAGAGGACTCTGCTGCATTATTTAATGACTTTGTTGGATTTTTTAAGGACTCTGCTGCATTATTTAAGGAATTTGCTGCTATATTAAAGGACTCTGCTTCAGTATTTAAGGACTCTGCTGCGGTATTTAAGGACTCTGCTGCATTATTTAAGGACTCTGCTGCATTATTTAAGGACTTTGCTGCATTATTTAAGGACTCTGCTGCATTATTTAAGGACTTTGTTGCATTATTTAAGGACTCTAATGCATTATTTAAGGACTTTGCTGCAATATTTAAGGACTCTGCTTCAGTATTTAAGGACTCTGCTGCATTATTTAAGGACGTTGTTGCATTATTTAAGGACTCTGCTGCATTATTTAAGGACTTTACTGCATTATTTAAGGACTCTGCTGCATTATTTAAGGACTTTCTTGCATTATTTAAGGACTCTGCTGCATTAGTTAAGGACTTTGCTGCATTATTTAAGGACGTTGTTGCATTATTTAACGACATTGTTGCATTACTTAAGAACTGTGCTGCATTATTTAAGGACTTTGCTGCATTATTTAAGGACTATGCTGCATTATTTAATGACTTTGCTGAAGCATTTGAGGACTCTGCTGCATTATTAGAGGACTCTGCTGCATTATTTAAGGACTTGCTGCATTATTTAATGACTTTGTTGGATTTTTTTATGGACTCTGCTGCATTATTTAAGGAATTTGCTGCTATATTAAAGGACTCTGCTTCAGTATTTAAGGACTCTGCTGCGGTATTTAAGGACTCTGCTGCATTATTTAAGGACTCTGCTGCATTATTTAAGGACTTTGCTGCATTATTTAAGGAATCTGCTGCATTATTTAAGGACTTTGTTGCATTATCTAAGGACTCTGCTGCATTATTGAAGGACTTTGCTGCAATATTTAAGGACTCTGCTTCAGTATTTAAGGACTCTGCTGCATTATTTAAGGACTTTGTTGCATTATTTAAGGACTCTGCTGCATTAGATAAGGACTTTGCTGCATTATTTAAGGACTCTGCTGCATTATTTAAGGACTTTGCTGCAATATTTAAGGACTCTGCTTCAGTATTTAAGGACTCTGCTGCATTATTTAAGGACTTTGTTGCATTATTTAAGGACTCTGCTGCATTATTTAAGGACTTTGCTGCATTATTTAAGGACTCTGCTGCATTATTTAAGGACTCTGCTGAAGCATTTGAGGACTCTGCTGCATTATTTAAGCACTTTGCTGCGGTATTTAAGGACTCTGTTGCATTATTTAAGGACTTTGTTGCATTATTTAAGGACTGTGCTGCATTAGTTAAGGACTTTGCTGCATTATTTAAGGAATCTGCTGCATTATTTAAGGACTTTGTTGCATTATCTAAGGACTCTGCTGCATTATTGAAGGACTTTGCTGCAATATTTAAGGACTCTGCTTCAGTATTTAAGGACTCTGCTGCATTATTTAAGGACTTTGTTGCATTATTTAAGGATTCTGCTGCATTATTTAAGGACTTTGCTGCATTATTTATGGACTCTGCTGCATTATTTAAGGACTTTGCTGCAATATTTAAGGACTCTGCTTCAGTATTTAAGGACTCTGCTGCATTATTTAAGGACTTTGTTGCATTATTTAAGGACTCTGCTGCATTATTTAATTACTTTGCTGCATTATTTAAGGACTCTGCTGCATTATTTAAGGACTCTGCTGAAGCATTTGAGGACTCTGCTGCATTATTTAATCACTTTGCTGCGGTATTTAAGGACTCTGTTGCATTATTTAAGGACTTTGTTGCATTATTTAAGGACTCTGCTGCATTAGTTAAGGACTTTGCTGCATTATTTAAGGACTCTGCTGCATTATTTAACGACGTTGTTGCATTATTTTAGAACTGTGCTGCATTATTTAAGGACTCTGCTGCATTATTTAAGGACTTTGTTGCATTATTTAAGGACTCTGCTGCATTAGTTAAGGACTTTGCTGCATTATTTAAGGACTCTGCTGCATTATTTAACGAATTTACTGCATTATTTAAGGACTCTGCTGCATTATTTAAGGACTTTGTTGCATTATTTAAGGACTCTGCTGCATTAGTTAAGGACTATGCTGCATTATTTAATGACTTTGCTGAAGCATTTGAGGACTCTGCTGCATTATTAGAGGACTCTGCTGCATTATTTAAGGACTTGCTGCATTATTTAATGACTTTGTTGGATTTTTTAAGGACTCTGCTGCATTATTTAAGGAATTTGCTGCTATATTAAAGGACTCTGCTTCAGTATTTAAGGACTCTGCTGCGGTATTTAAGGACTCTGCTGCATTATTTAAGGACTCTGCTGCATTATTTAAGGACTTTGCTGCATTATTTAAGGACTCTGCTGCATTATTTAAGGACTTTGCTGCAATATTTAAGGACTCTGCTTCAGTATTTAAGGACTCTGCTGCATTATTTAAGGACGTTGTTGCATTATTTAAGGACTCTGCTGCATTATTTAAGGACTTTACTGCATTATTTAAGGACTCTGCTGCATTATTTAAGGACTTTGTTGCATTATTTCAGGAATCTGATGCATTATTTAAGGAATTTGCTTAATTATTTAAGGACTCTGCTTTCTTATTTAATGACTCTGCTGAAGCATTTCAGGACTCTGCTGCATTATTTGAGGACTCTGTTGCATTATTTAAGGACTTTGCTGCTTTATTTAAGGACGTTGTTGGATTATTTAAGGACTCTGCTGTATTATTTAAGGAATTTGCTGCATATTTAAAGAATTTGCTCCATTATTTAAGGAGTCTGCTGCATTATTTATTCACTCTGCTGAAGTATTTGAGGACTCTGCTGCATTATTTAAGGACTCTGCTGCATTATTTAAGGACTTTGTTGCATTATTTAAGGACTCTGCTGCATTATTTAAGGACTTTGCTGCAATATTTAAGGACTCTGCTTCAGTATTTAAGGACTCTGCTGCATTATTTAAGGACTTTGCTGCATTATTTAAGGACTTTGTTGCATTATTTAAGTACTCTGCTGCATTATTTAAGGACTTTGTTGCATTATTTAAGGACTCTGCTGCTTTATTTAAGGACTTTGTTGCATTATCTAAGGACTCTGCTGCATTATTGAAGGACTTTGCTGCAATATTTAAGGACTCTGCTTCAGTATTTAAGGACTCTGCTGCATTATTTAAGGACTTTGTTGCATTATTTAAGGACTCTGCTGCATTATTTAAGGACTTTGTTGCATTATTTAAGGACTCTGCTGCATTATTTAAGGACTTTGCTGCAATATTTAAGGACTCTGCTTCAGTATTTAAGGACTCTGCTGCATTATTTAAGGACTTTGTTGCATTATTTAAGGACTCTGCTGCATTATTTAAGGACTTTGCTGCATTATTTAAGGACTCTGCTGCATTTTTTAAGGACTCTGCTGAAGCATTTGAGGACTCTGCTGCATTATTTAAGCACTTTGCTGCGGTATTTAAGGACTCTGTTGCATTATTTAAGGACTTTGTTGCATTATTTAAGGACTCTGCTGCATTAGTTAAGGACTTTGCTGCATTATTTAAGGACTCTGCTGCATTATTTACCGACGTTGTTGCATTATTTAAGAACTGTGCTGCTTTATTTAAGGACTTTGCATTATTTAAGGACTATGCTGCATTATTTAATGACTTTGCTGAAGCATTTGAGGACTCTGCTGCATTATTAGAGGACTCTGCTGCATTATTTGAGGACTCTGTTGCATTATTTAAGGACTTTGCTGCTTTATTTAAGGACGTTGTTGGATTATTTAAGGACTCTGCTGTATTATTTAAGGAATTTGCTGCATATTTAAAGAATTTGCTCCATTATTTAAGGACCCTGCTGCATTATTTATTAACTCTGCTGAAGTATTTGAGGACTCTGCTGCATTATTTAAGGACTCTGCTGCATTATTTAAGGACTTTGTTGCATTATTTAAGGACTCTGCTGCATTATTGAAGGACTTTGCTGCAATATTTAAGGACTCTGCTTCAGTATTTAAGGACTCTGCTGCATTATTTAAGGACTTTGTTGCATTATTTAAGGACTCTGCTGCATTATTTAAGGACTTTGTTGCATTATTTAAGGACTCTGCTGCATTATTTAAGGACTTTGCTGCAATATTTAAGGACTCTGCTTCAGTATTTAAGGACTCTGCTGCATTATTTAAGGACTTTGTTGCATTATTTAAGGACTCTGCTGCATTATTTAAGGACTTTGCTGCATTATTTAAGGACTCTGCTGCATTTTTTAAGGACTCTGCTGAAGCATTTGAGGACTCTGCTGCATTATTTAAGCACTTTGCTGCGGTATTTAAGGACTCTGCTGCATTATTTACCGACGTTGTTGCATTATTTAAGAACTGTGCTGCTTTATTTAAGGACTTTGCATTATTTAAGGACTATGCTGCATTATTTAATGACTTTGCTGAAGCATTTGAGGACTCTGCTGCATTATTAGAGGACTCTGTTGCATTATTTAAGGACTTTGCTGCTTTATTTAAGGACGTTGTTGGATTATTTAAGGACTCTGCTGTATTATTTAAGGAATTTGCTGCATATTTAAAGAATTTGCTCCATTATTTAAGGACTCTGCTGCATTATTTATTCACTCTGCTGAAGTATTTGAGGACTCTGCTGCATTATTTAAGGACTCTGCTGCATTATTTAAGGACTTTGTTGCATTATTTAAGGACTCTGCTGCATTATTTAAGGACTTTGCTGCAATATTTAAGGACTCTGCTTCAGTATTTAAGGACTCTGCTGCATTATTTAACGACGTTGTTGCATTATTTAAGAACTGTGCTGCATTATTTAAGGACTTTGCTGCATTATTTAAGGACTATGCTGCATTATTTAATGACTTTGCTGAAGCATTTGAGGACTCTGCTGCATTATTAGAGGACTCTGCTGCATTATTTAAGGACTTGCTGCATTACTTAATGACTTTGTTGGATTTCTTAAGGACTCTGCTGCATTATTTAAGGAATTTGCTGCTATATTAAAGGACTCTGCTTCAGTATTTAAGGACTCTGCTGCGGTATTTAAGGACCCTGCTGCATTATTTTAGGACTCTGCTGCATTATTTAAGGACTTTGCTGCATTATTTAAGGAATCTGCTGCATTATTTAAGGACTTGGTTGCATTATCTAAGGACTCTGCTGCATTATTGAAGGACTTTGCTGCATTATTTAAGGACTCTGCTGCATTATTTAAGGACTTTGCTGCAATATTTAAGGACTCTGCTTCAGTATTTAAGGACTCTGCTGAAGCATTTGAGGACTCTGCTGCATTATTTAATGACTTTGCTGAAGCATTTGAGGACTCTGCTGCATTATTAGAGGACTCTGCTGCATTATTTAATGACTTTGTTGGATTTTTTAAGGACTCTGCTGCATTATTTAAGGAATTTGCTGCTATATTAAAGTACTCTGCTTCAGTATTTAAGGACTCTGCTGCGGTATTTAAGGACTCTGCTGCATTATTTAAGGACTCTGCTGCATTATTTAAGGACTTTGCTGCATTATTTAAGGAATTTGTTGCATTATTTAAGGACTCTGCTGCATTATTTAAGGACTTTGCTGCAATATTTAAGGACTCTGCTTCAGTATTTAAGGACTCTGCTGCATTATTTAAGGACGTTGTTGCATTATTTAAGGACTCTGCTGCATTATTTAAGGACTTTATTGCATTATTTAAGGACTCTGCTGCATTATTTAAGGACTTTGTTGCATTATTTAAGGACTCTGCTGCATTAGTTAAGGACTTTACTGCATTATTTAAGGACTCTGCTGCATTATTTAACGACGTTGTTGCATTATTTAAGAACTGTGCTGCATTATTTAAGGACTTTGCTGCATTATTTAAGGACTATGCTGCATTATTTAATGACTTTGCTGAAGCATTTGAGGACTCTGCTGCATTATTAGAGGACTCTGCTGCATTATTTAAGGACTTGCTGCATTATTTAATGACTTTGTTGGATTTTTTAAGGACTCTGCTGCATTATTTAAGGAATTTGCTGCTATATTAAAGGACTCTGCTTCAGTATTTAAGGACTCTGCTGTGTTATTTAAGGACTCTGCTGCATTATTTAAGGACTCTGCTGCATTATTTAAGGAATCTGCTGCATTATTTAAGGACTTTGTTGCATTATCTAAGGACTCTGCTGCATTATTGAAGGACTTTGCTGCAATATTTAAGGGCTCTGCTTCAGTATTTAAGGACTCTGCTGCATTATTTAAGGACTTTGTTGCATTATTTAAGGACTCTGCTGCATTATTGAAGGACTTTGCTGCAATATTTAAGGACTCTGCTTCAGTATTTAAGGACTCTGCTGCATTATTTAAGGACTTTGTTGCATTATTTAAGGATTCTGCTGCATTATTTAAGGACTTTGCTGCATTATTTATGGACTCTGCTGCATTATTTAAGGACTTTGCTGCAATATTTAAGGACTCTGCTTCAGTATTTAAGGACTCTGCTGCATTATTTAAGGACTTTGTTGCATTATTTAAGGACTCTGCTGCATTATTTAATTACTTTGCTGCATTATTTAAGGACTCTGCTGCATTATTTAAGGACTCTGCTGAAGCATTTGAGGACTCTGCTGCATTATTTAATCACTTTGCTGCGGTATTTAAGGACTCTGTTGCATTATTTAAGGACTTTGTTGCATTATTTAAGGACTCTGCTGCATTAGTTAAGGACTTTGCTGCATTATTTAAGGACTCTGCTGCATTATTTAACGACGTTGTTGCATTATTTTAGAACTGTGCTGCATTATTTAAGGACTCTGCTGCATTATTTAAGGACTTTGTTGCATTATTTAAGGACTCTGCTGCATTAGTTAAGGACTTTGCTGCATTATTTAAGGACTCTGCTGCATTATTTAACGAATTTACTGCATTATTTAAGGACTCTGCTGCATTATTTAAGGACTTTGTTGCATTATTTAAGGACTCTGCTGCATTAGTTAAGGACTATGCTGCATTATTTAATGACTTTGCTGAAGCATTTGAGGACTCTGCTGCATTATTAGAGGACTCTGCTGCATTATTTAAGGACTTGCTGCATTATTTAATGACTTTGTTGGATTTTTTAAGGACTCTGCTGCATTATTTAAGGAATTTGCTGCTATATTAAAGGACTCTGCTTCAGTATTTAAGGACTCTGCTGCGGTATTTAAGGACTCTGCTGCATTATTTAAGGACTCTGCTGCATTATTTAAGGACTTTGCTGCATTATTTAAGGACTCTGCTGCATTATTTAAGGACTTTGCTGCAATATTTAAGGACTCTGCTTCAGTATTTAAGGACTCTGCTGCATTATTTAAGGACGTTGTTGCATTATTTAAGGACTCTGCTGCATTATTTAAGGACTTTACTGCATTATTTAAGGACTCTGCTGCATTATTTAAGGACTTTGTTGCATTATTTCAGGAATCTGATGCATTATTTAAGGAATTTGCTTAATTATTTAAGGACTCTGCTTTCTTATTTAATGACTCTGCTGAAGCATTTCAGGACTCTACTGCATTATTTGAGGACTCTGTTGCATTATTTAAGGACTTTGCTGCTTTATTTAAGGACGTTGTTGGATTATTTAAGGACTCTGCTGTATTATTTAAGGAATTTGCTGCATATTTAAAGAATTTGCTCCATTATTTAAGGAGTCTGCTGCATTATTTATTCACTCTGCTGAAGTATTTGAGGACTCTGCTGCATTATTTAAGGACTCTGCTGCATTATTTAAGGACTTTGTTGCATTATTTAAGGACTCTGCTGCATTATTTAAGGACTTTGCTGCAATATTTAAGGACTCTGCTTCAGTATTTAAGGACTCTGCTGCATTATTTAAGGACTTTGCTGCATTATTTAAGGACTTTGTTGCATTATTTAAGTACTCTGCTGCATTATTTAAGGACTTTGTTGCATTATTTAAGGACTCTGCTGCTTTATTTAAGGACTTTGTTGCATTATCTAAGGACTCTGCTGCATTATTGAAGGACTTTGCTGCAATATTTAAGGACTCTGCTTCAGTATTTAAGGACTCTGCTGCATTATTTAAGGACTTTGTTGCATTATTTAAGGACTCTGCTGCATTATTTAAGGACTTTGTTGCATTATTTAAGGACTCTGCTGCATTATTTAAGGACTTTGCTGCAATATTTAAGGACTCTGCTTCAGTATTTAAGGACTCTGCTGCATTATTTAAGGACTTTGTTGCATTATTTAAGGACTCTGCTGCATTATTTAAGGACTTTGCTGCATTATTTAAGGACTCTGCTGCATTTTTTAAGGACTCTGCTGAAGCATTTGAGGACTCTGCTGCATTATTTAAGCACTTTGCTGCGGTATTTAAGGACTCTGTTGCATTATTTAAGGACTTTGTTGCATTATTTAAGGACTCTGCTGCATTAGTTAAGGACTTTGCTGCATTATTTAAGGACTCTGCTGCATTATTTACCGACGTTGTTGCATTATTTAAGAACTGTGCTGCTTTATTTAAGGACTTTGCATTATTTAAGGACTATGCTGCATTATTTAATGACTTTGCTGAAGCATTTGAGGACTCTGCTGCATTATTAGAGGACTCTGCTGCATTATTTGAGGACTCTGTTGCATTATTTAAGGACTTTGCTGCTTTATTTAAGGACGTTGTTGGATTATTTAAGGACTCTGCTGTATTATTTAAGGAATTTGCTGCATATTTAAAGAATTTGCTCCATTATTTAAGGACCCTGCTGCATTATTTATTAACTCTGCTGAAGTATTTGAGTACTCTGCTGCATTATTTAAGGACTCTGCTGCATTATTTAAGGACTTTGTTGCATTATTTAAGGACTCTGCTGCATTATTGAAGGACTTTGCTGCAATATTTAAGGACTCTGCTTCAGTATTTAAGGACTCTGCTGCATTATTTAAGGACTTTGTTGCATTATTTAAGGACTCTGCTGCATTATTTAAGGACTTTGTTGCATTATTTAAGGACTCTGCTGCATTATTTAAGGACTTTGCTGCAATATTTAAGGACTCTGCTTCAGTATTTAAGGACTCTGCTGCATTATTTAAGGACTTTGTTGCATTATTTAAGGACTCTGCTGCATTATTTAAGGACTTTGCTGCATTATTTAAGGACTCTGCTGCATTTTTTAAGGACTCTGCTGAAGCATTTGAGGACTCTGCTGCATTATTTAAGCACTTTGCTGCGGTATTTAAGGACTCTGCTGCATTATTTACCGACGTTGTTGCATTATTTAAGAACTGTGCTGCTTTATTTAAGGACTTTGCATTATTTAAGGACTATGCTGCATTATTTAATGACTTTGCTGAAGCATTTGAGGACTCTGCTGCATTATTAGAGGACTCTGTTGCATTATTTAAGGACTTTGCTGCTTTATTTAAGGACGTTGTTGGATTATTTAAGGACTCTGCTGTATTATTTAAGGAATTTGCTGCATATTTAAAGAATTTGCTCCATTATTTAAGGACTCTGCTGCATTATTTATTCACTCTGCTGAAGTATTTGAGGACTCTGCTGCATTATTTAAGGACTCTGCTGCATTATTTAAGGACTTTGTTGCATTATTTAAGGACTCTGCTGCATTATTTAAGGACTTTGCTGCAATATTTAAGGACTCTGCTTCAGTATTTAAGGACTCTGCTGCATTATTTAACGACGTTGTTGCATTATTTAAGAACTGTGCTGCATTATTTAAGGACTTTGCTGCATTATTTAAGGACTATGCTGCATTATTTAATGACTTTGCTGAAGCATTTGAGGACTCTGCTGCATTATTAGAGGACTCTGCTGCATTATTTAAGGACTTGCTGCATTACTTAATGACTTTGTTGGATTTCTTAAGGACTCTGCTGCATTATTTAAGGAATTTGCTGCTATATTAAAGGACTCTGCTTCAGTATTTAAGGACTCTGCTGCGGTATTTAAGGACCCTGCTGCATTATTTTAGGACTCTGCTGCATTATTTAAGGACTTTGCTGCATTATTTAAGGAATCTGCTGCATTATTTAAGGACTTGGTTGCATTATCTAAGGACTCTGCTGCATTATTGAAGGACTTTGCTGCATTATTTAAGGACTCTGCTGCATTATTTAAGGACTTTGCTGCAATATTTAAGGACTCTGCTTCAGTATTTAAGGACTCTGCTGAAGCATTTGAGGACTCTGCTGCATTATTTAATGACTTTGCTGAAGCATTTGAGGACTCTGCTGCATTATTAGAGGACTCTGCTGCATTATTTAATGACTTTGTTGGATTTTTTAAGGACTCTGCTGCATTATTTAAGGAATTTGCTGCTATATTAAAGTACTCTGCTTCAGTATTTAAGGACTCTGCTGCGGTATTTAAGGACTCTGCTGCATTATTTAAGGACTCTGCTGCATTATTTAAGGACTTTGCTGCATTATTTAAGGAATTTGTTGCATTATTTAAGGACTCTGCTGCATTATTTAAGGACTTTGCTGCAATATTTAAGGACTCTGCTTCAGTATTTAAGGACTCTGCTGCATTATTTAAGGACGTTGTTGCATTATTTAAGGACTCTGCTGCATTATTTAAGGACTTTATTGCATTATTTAAGGACTCTGCTGCATTATTTAAGGACTTTGTTGCATTATTTAAGGACTCTGCTGCATTAGTTAAGGACTTTACTGCATTATTTAAGGACTCTGCTGCATTATTTAACGACGTTGTTGCATTATTTAAGAACTGTGCTGCATTATTTAAGGACTTTGCTGCATTATTTAAGGACTATGCTGCATTATTTAATGACTTTGCTGAAGCATTTGAGGACTCTGCTGCATTATTAGAGGACTCTGCTGCATTATTTAAGGACTTGCTGCATTATTTAATGACTTTGTTGGATTTTTTAAGGACTCTGCTGCATTATTTAAGGAATTTGCTGCTATATTAAAGGACTCTGCTTCAGTATTTAAGGACTCTGCTGTGTTATTTAAGGACTCTGCTGCATTATTTAAGGACTCTGCTGCATTATTTAAGGAATCTGCTGCATTATTTAAGGACTTTGTTGCATTATCTAAGGACTCTGCTGCATTATTGAAGGACTTTGCTGCAATATTTAAGGGCTCTGCTTCAGTATTTAACGACTCTGCTGCATTATTTAAGGACTTTGTTGCATTATTTAAGGACTCTGCTGCATTATTTAAGGACTTTGCTGCATTATTTATGGACTCTGCTGCATTATTTAAGGACTTTGCTGCAATATTTAAGGACTCTGCTTCAGTATTTAAGGACTCTGCTGCATTATTTAAGGACTTTGTTGCATTATTTAAGGACTCTGCTGCATTATTTAAGGACTTTGCTGCATTATTTAAGGACTCTGCTGCATTATTTAAGGACTCTGCTGAAGCATTTGAGGACTCTGCTGCATTATTTAATCACTTTGCTGCGGTATTTAAGGACTCTGTTGCATTATTTAAGGACTTTGTTGCATTATTTAAGGACTCTGCTGCATTAGTTAAGGACTTTGCTGCATTATTTAAGGACTCTGCTGCATTATTTACCGACGTTGTTGCATTATTTAAGAACTGTGCTGCTTTATTTAAGGACTTTGCATTATTTAAGGACTATGCTGCATTATTTAATGACTTTGCTGAAGCATTTGAGGACTCTGCTGCATTATTAGAGGACTCTGCTGCATTATTTAATGACTTTGTTGGATTTTTTAAGGACTCTGCTGCATTATTTAAGGAATTTGCTGCTATATTAAAGGACTCTGCTTCAGTATTTAAGGACTCTGCTGCGGTATTTAAGGACTCGGCTGCATTATTTAAGGACTCTGCTGCATTATTTAAGGACTTTGCTGCATTATTTAAGGACTCTGCTGCATTATTTAAGGACTTTGTTGCATTATTTAAGGACTCTAATGCATTATTTAAGGACTTTGCTGCAATATTTAAGGACTCTGCTTCAGTATTTAAGGACTCTGCTGCATTATTTAAGGACGTTGTTGCATTATTTAAGGACTCTGCTGCATTATTTAAGGACTTTACTGCATTATTTAAGGACTCTGCTGCATTATTTAAGGACTTTCTTGCATTATTTAAGGACTCTGCTGCATTAGTTAAGGACTTTGCTGCATTATTTAAGGACGTTGTTGCATTATTTAACGACGTTGTTGCATTACTTAAGAACTGTGCTGCATTATTTAAGGACTTTGCTGCATTATTTAAGGACTATGCTGCATTATTTAATGACTTTGCTGAAGCATTTGAGGACTCTGCTGCATTATTAGAGGACTCTGCTGCATTATTTAAGGACTTGCTGCATTATTTAATGACTTTGTTGGATTTTTTTATGGACTCTGCTGCATTATTTAAGGAATTTGCTGCTATATTAAAGGACTCTGCTTCAGTATTTAAGGACTCTGCTGCGGTACTTAAGGACTCTGCTGCATTATTTAAGGACTCTGCTGCATTATTTAAGGACTTTGCTGCATTATTTAAGGAATCTGCTGCATTATTTAAGGACTTTGTTGCATTATCTAAGGACTCTGCTGCATTATTGAAGGACTTTGCTGCAATATTTAAGGACTCTGCTTCAGTATTTAAGGACTCTGCTGCATTATTTAAGGACTTTGCTGCATTATTTAAGGACTCTGCTGAATTATTTAAGGACTCTGCTGAAGCATTTGAGGACTCTGCTGCATTATTTAAGCACTTTGCTGCGGTATTTAAGGACTCTGTTGCATTATTTAAGGACTTTGTTGCATTATTTAAGGACTGTGCTGCATTAGTTAAGGACTTTGCTGCATTATTTAAGGAATCTGCTGCATTATTTAAGGACTTTGTTGCATTATCTAAGGACTCTGCTGCATTATTGAAGGACTTTGCTGCAATATTTAAGGACTCTGCTTCAGTATTTAAGGACTCTGCTGCATTATTTAAGGACTTTGTTGCATTATTTAAGGATTCTGCTGCATTATTTAAGGACTTTGCTGCATTATTTATGGACTCTGCTGCATTATTTAAGGACTTTGCTGCAATATTTAAGGACTCTGCTTCAGTATTTAAGGACTCTGCTGCATTATTTAAGGACTTTGTTGCATTATTTAAGGACTCTGCTGCATTATTTAATTACTTTGCTGCATTATTTAAGGACTCTGCTGCATTATTTAAGGACTCTGCTGAAGCATTTGAGGACTCTGCTGCATTATTTAATCACTTTGCTGCGGTATTTAAGGACTCTGTTGCATTATTTAAGGACTTTGTTGCATTATTTAAGGACTCTGCTGCATTAGTTAAGGACTTTGCTGCATTATTTAAGGACTCTGCTGCATTATTTAACGACGTTGTTGCATTATTTTAGAACTGTGCTGCATTATTTAAGGACTCTGCTGCATTATTTAAGGACTTTGTTGCATTATTTAAGGACTCTGCTGCATTAGTTAAGGACTTTGCTGCATTATTTAAGGACTCTGCTGCATTATTTAACGAATTTACTGCATTATTTAAGGACTCTGCTGCATTATTTAAGGACTTTGTTGCATTATTTAAGGACTCTGCTGCATTAGTTAAGGACTATGCTGCATTATTTAATGACTTTGCTGAAGCATTTGAGGACTCTGCTGCATTATTAGAGGACTCTGCTGCATTATTTAAGGACTTGCTGCATTATTTAATGACTTTGTTGGATTTTTTAAGGACTCTGCTGCATTATTTAAGGAATTTGCTGCTATATTAAAGGACTCTGCTTCAGTATTTAAGGACTCTGCTGCGGTATTTAAGGACTCTGCTGCATTATTTAAGGACTCTGCTGCATTATTTAAGGACTTTGCTGCATTATTTAAGGACTCTGCTGCATTATTTAAGGACTTTGCTGCAATATTTAAGGACTCTGCTTCAGTATTTAAGGACTCTGCTGCATTATTTAAGGACGTTGTTGCATTATTTAAGGACTCTGCTGCATTATTTAAGGACTTTACTGCATTATTTAAGGACTCTGCTGCATTATTTAAGGACTTTGTTGCATTATTTCAGGAATCTGATGCATTATTTAAGGAATTTGCTTAATTATTTAAGGACTCTGCTTTCTTATTTAATGACTCTGCTGAAGCATTTCAGGACTCTGCTGCATTATTTGAGGACTCTGTTGCATTATTTAAGGACTTTGCTGCTTTATTTAAGGACGTTGTTGGATTATTTAAGGACTCTGCTGTATTATTTAAGGAATTTGCTGCATATTTAAAGAATTTGCTCCATTATTTAAGGAGTCTGCTGCATTATTTATTCACTCTGCTGAAGTATTTGAGGACTCTGCTGCATTATTTAAGGACTCTGCTGCATTATTTAAGGACTTTGTTGCATTATTTAAGGACTCTGCTGCATTATTTAAGGACTTTGCTGCAATATTTAAGGACTCTGCTTCAGTATTTAAGGACTCTGCTGCATTATTTAAGGACTTTGCTGCATTATTTAAGGACTTTGTTGCATTATTTAAGTACTCTGCTGCATTATTTAAGGACTTTGTTGCATTATTTAAGGACTCTGCTGCTTTATTTAAGGACTTTGTTGCATTATCTAAGGACTCTGCTGCATTATTGAAGGACTTTGCTGCAATATTTAAGGACTCTGCTTCAGTATTTAAGGACTCTGCTGCATTATTTAAGGACTTTGTTGCATTATTTAAGGACTCTGCTGCATTATTTAAGGACTTTGATGCATTATTTAAGGACTCTGCTGCATTATTTAAGGACTTTGCTGCAATATTTAAGGACTCTGCTTCAGTATTTAAGGACTCTGCTGCATTATTTAAGGACTTTGTTGCATTATTTAAGGACTCTGCTGCATTATTTAAGGACTTTGCTGCATTATTTAAGGACTCTGCTGCATTTTTTAAGGACTCTGCTGAAGCATTTGAGGACTCTGCTGCATTATTTAAGCACTTTGCTGCGGTATTTAAGGACTCTGTTGCATTATTTAAGGACTTTGTTGCATTATTTAAGGACTCTGCTGCATTAGTTAAGGACTTTGCTGCATTATTTAAGGACTCTGCTGCATTATTTACCGACGTTGTTGCATTATTTAAGAACTGTGCTGCTTTATTTAAGGACTTTGCATTATTTAAGGACTATGCTGCATTATTTAATGACTTTGCTGAAGCATTTGAGGACTCTGCTGCATTATTAGAGGACTCTGCTGCATTATTTGAGGACTCTGTTGCATTATTTAAGGACTTTGCTGCTTTATTTAAGGACGTTGTTGGATTATTTAAGGACTCTGCTGTATTATTTAAGGAATTTGCTGCATATTTAAAGAATTTGCTCCATTATTTAAGGACTCTGCTGCATTATTTATTCACTCTGCTGAAGTATTTGAGGACTCTGCTGCATTATTTAAGGACTCTGCTGCATTATTTAAGGACTTTGTTGCATTATTTAAGGACTCTGCTGCATTATTGAAGGACTTTGCTGCAATATTTAAGGACTCTGCTTCAGTATTTAAGGACTCTGCTGCATTATTTAAGGACTTTGTTGCATTATTTATGGACTCTGCTGCATTATTTAAGGACTTTGTTGCATTATTTAAGGACTTTGCTGCAATATTTAAGGACTCTGCTTCAGTATTTAAGGACTCTGCTGCATTATTTAAGGACTTTGTTGCATTATTTAAGGACTCTGCTGCATTATTTAAGGACTTTGCTGCATTATTTAAGGACTCTGCTGCATTTTTTAAGGACTCTGCTGAAGCATTTGAGGACTCTGCTGCATTATTTAAGCACTTTGCTGCGGTATTTAAGGACTCTGTTGCATTATTTAACGACTTTGTTGCATTATTTAAGGACTCTGCTGCATTATTGAAGGACTTTGCTGCATTATTTAAGGACTCTGCTGCATTATTTACCGACGTTGTTGCATTATTTAAGAACTGTGCTGCTTTATTTAAGGACTTTGCATTATTTAAGGACTATGCTGCATTATTTAATGACTTTGCTGAAGCATTTGAGGACTCTGCTGCATTATTAGAGGACTCTGCTGCATTATTTGAGGACTCTGTTGCATTATTTAAGGACTTTGCTGCTTTATTTAAGGACGTTGTTGGATTATTTAAGGACTCTGCTGTATTATTTAAGGAATTTGCTGCATATTTAAAGAATTTGCTCCATTATTTAAGGACTCTGCTGCATTATTTATTCACTCTGCTGAAGTATTTGAGGACTCTGCTGCATTATTTAAGGACTCTGCTGCATTATTTAAGGACTTTGTTGCATTATTTAAGGACTCTGCTGCATTATTTAAGGACTTTGCTGCAATATTTAAGGACTCTGCTTCAGTATTTAAGGACTCTGCTGCATTATTTAACGACGTTGTTGCATTATTTAAGAACTGTGCTGCATTATTTAAGGACTTTGCTGCATTATTTAAGGACTATGCTGCATTATTTAATGACTTTGCTGAAGCATTTGAGGACTCTGCTGCATTATTAGAGGACTCTGCTGCATTATTTAAGGACTTGCTGCATTACTTAATGACTTTGTTGGATTTCTTAAGGACTCTGCTGCATTATTTAAGGAATTTGCTGCTATATTAAAGGACTCTGCTTCAGTATTTAAGGACTCTGCTGCGGTATTTAAGGACCCTGCTGCATTATTTTAGGACTCTGCTGCATTATTTAAGGACTTTGCTGCATTATTTAAGGAATCTGCTGCATTATTTAAGGACTTGGTTGCATTATCTAAGGACTCTGCTGCATTATTGAAGGACTTTGCTGCATTATTTAAGGACTCTGCTGCATTATTTAAGGACTTTGCTGCAATATTTAAGGACTCTGCTTCAGTATTTAAGGACTCTGCTGAAGCATTTGAGGACTCTGCTGCATTATTTAATGACTTTGCTGAAGCATTTGAGGACTCTGCTGCATTATTAGAGGACTCTGCTGCATTATTTAATGACTTTGTTGGATTTTTTAAGGACTCTGCTGCATTATTTAAGGAATTTGCTGCTATATTAAAGTACTCTGCTTCAGTATTTAAGGACTCTGCTGCGGTATTTAAGGACTCTGCTGCATTATTTAAGGACTCTGCTGCATTATTTAAGGACTTTGCTGCATTATTTAAGGAATTTGTTGCATTATTTAAGGACTCTGCTGCATTATTTAAGGACTTTGCTGCAATATTTAAGGACTCTGCTTCAGTATTTAAGGACTCTGCTGCATTATTTAAGGACGTTGTTGCATTATTTAAGGACTCTGCTGCATTATTTAAGGACTTTACTGCATTATTTAAGGACTCTGCTGCATTATTTAAGGACTTTGTTGCGTTATTTAAGGACTCTGCTGCATTAGTTAAGGACTTTACTGCATTATTTAAGGACTCTGCTGCATTATTTAACGACGTTGTTGCATTATTTAAGAACTGTGCTGCATTATTTAAGGACTTTGCTGCATTATTTAAGGACTATGCTGCATTATTTAATGACTTTGCTGAAGCATTTGAGGACTCTGCTGCATTATTAGAGGACTCTGCTGCATTATTTAAGGACTTGCTGCATTATTTAATGACTTTGTTGGATTTTTTAAGGACTCTGCTGCATTATTTAAGGAATTTGCTGCTATATTAAAGGACTCTGCTTCAGTATTTAAGGACTCTGCTGTGTTATTTAAGGACTCTGCTGCATTATTGAAGGACTTTGCTGCAATATTTAAGGGCTCTGCTTCAGTATTTAAGGACTCTGCTGCATTATTTAAGGACTTTGTTGCATTATTTAAGGACTCTGCTGCATTATTTAAGGACTTTGCTGCATTATTTATGGACTCTGCTGCATTATTTAAGGACTTTGCTGCAATATTTAAGGACTCTGCTTCAGTATTTAAGGACTCTGCTGCATTATTTAAGGACTTTGTTGCATTATTTAAGGACTCTGCTGCATTATTTAAGGACTTTGCTGCATTATTTAAGGACTCTGCTGCATTATTTAAGGACTCTGCTGAAGCATTTGAGGACTCTGCTGCATTATTTAATCACTTTGCTGCGGTATTTAAGGACTCTGTTGCATTATTTAAGGACTTTGTTGCATTATTTAAGGACTCTGCTGCATTAGTTAAGGACTTTGCTGCATTATTTAAGGACTCTGCTGCATTATTTACCGACGTTGTTGCATTATTTAAGGACTCTGCTGCATTATTTAAGGACTTTGCTGCATTATTTAAGGACTCTGCTGCATTATTTAAGGACTCTGCTGAAGCATTTGAGGACTCTGCTGCATTATTTAAGCACTTTGCTGTGGTATTTAAGGACTCTGTTGCATTATTTAAGGACTCTGCTGCATTATTTAAGGACTTTGTTGCATTATTTAAGGACTCTGCTGCATTATTTAAGGACTTTGCTGCAATATTTAAGGACTCTGCTTCAGTATTTAAGGACTCTGCTGCATTATTTAAGGACTCTGCTGCATTAGTTAAGGACTTTGCTGCATTATTTAAGGACTCTGCTGCATTATTTAACGACGTTGTTGCATTACTTAAGAACTGTGCTGCATTATTTAAGGACTTTGCTGCATTATTTAAGGACTATGCTGCATTATTTAATGACTTTGCTGAAGCATTTGAGGACTCTGCTGCATTATTAGAGGACTCTGCTGCATTATTTAAGGACTTGCTGCATTATTTAATGACTTTGTTGGATTTTTTTATGGACTCTGCTGCATTATTTAAGGAATTTGCTGCTATATTAAAGGACTCTGCTTCAGTATTTAAGGACTCTGCTGCGGTATTTAAGGACTCTGCTGCATTATTTAAGGACTCTGCTGCATTATTTAAGGACTTTGCTGCATTATTTAAGGAATCTGCTGCATTATTTAAGGACTTTGTTGCATTATCTAAGGACTCTGCTGCATTATTGAAGGACTTTGCTGCAATATTTAAGGACTCTGCTTCAGTATTTAAGGACTCTGCTGCATTATTTAAGGACTTTGTTGCATTATTTAAGGACTCTGCTGCATTAGATAAGGACTTTGCTGCATTATTTAAGGACTCTGCTGCATTATTTAAGGACTTTGCTGCAATATTTAAGGACTCTGCTTCAGTATTTAAGGACTCTGCTGCATTATTTAAGGACTTTGTTGCATTATTTAAGGACTCTGCTGCATTATTTAAGGACTCTGCTGCATTATTTAAGGACTCTGCTGAAGCATTTGAGGACTCTGCTGCATTATTTAAGCACTTTGCTGCGGTATTTAAGGACTCTGTTGCATTATTTAAGGACTCTGCTGCATTATTTAAGGACTTTGTTGCATTATTTAAGGACTCTGCTGCATTATTTAAGGACTTTGCTGCAATATTTAAGGACTCTGCTTCAGTATTTAAGGACTCTGCTGCATTATTTAAGGACTTTGCTGCATTATTTAAGGACTTTGTTGCATTATTTAAGTACTCTGCTGCATTATTTAAGGACTTTGTTGCATTATTTAAGGACTCTGCTGCATTATTTAAGGACTTTGCAGCAATATTTAAGGACTCTGCTTCAGTATTTAAGGACTCTGCTGCATTATTTAAGGACTTTGTTGCATTATTTAAGGACTCTGCTGCATTATTTAAGGACTTTGCTGCAATATTTAAGGACTCTGCTTCAGTATTTAAGGACTCTGCTTAAGCATTTGAGGACTCTGCTGCATTATTTAAGGACTTTGCTGCAATATTTAAGGACTCTGCTTCAGTATTTAAGGACTCTGCTGCATTATTTAAGGACTTTGTTGCATTATTTAAGGACTCTGCTGCATTATTTAAGGACTTTGCTGCATTATTTAAGAACTCTGCTGCATTTTTTAAGGACTCTGCTGAAGCATTTGAGGACTCTGCTGCATTATTTAAGCACTTTGCTGCGGTATTTAAGGACTCTGTTGCATTATTTAAGGACTCTGCTGCATTATTTAAGGACTTTGCTGCATTATTTAAGGACTCTGCTGCATTATTTAAGGACTTTGCTGCAATATTTAAGGACTCTGCTTCAGTATTTAAGGACTCTGCTGCATTATTTAAGGACGTTGTTGCATTATTTAAGGACTCTGCTGCATTATTTAAGGACTTTACTGCATTATTTAAGGACTCTGCTGCATTATTTAAGGACTTTGTTGCATTATTTCAGGAATCTGATGCATTATTTAAGGAATTTGCTTAATTATTTAAGGACTCTGCTTTCTTATTTAATGACTCTGCTGAAGCATTTCAGGACTCTGCTGCATTATTTGAGGACTCTGTTGCATTATTTAAGGACTTTGCTGCTTTATTTAAGGACGTTGTTGGATTATTTAAGGACTCTGCTGTATTATTTAAGGAATTTGCTGCATATTTAAAGAATTTGCTCCATTATTTAAGGAGTCTGCTGCATTATTTATTCACTCTGCTGAAGTATTTGAGGACTCTGCTGCATTATTTAAGGACTCTGCTGCATTATTTAAGGACTTTGTTGCATTATTTAAGGACTCTGCTGCATTATTTAAGGACTTTGCTGCAATATTTAAGGACTCTGCTTCAGTATTTAAGGACTCTGCTGCATTATTTAAGGACTTTGCTGCATTATTTAAGGACTTTGTTGCATTATTTAAGTACTCTGCTGCATTATTTAAGGACTTTGTTGCATTATTTAAGGACTCTGCTGCTTTATTTAAGGACTTTGTTGCATTATCTAAGGACTCTGCTGCATTATTGAAGGACTTTGCTGCAATATTTAAGGACTCTGCTTCAGTATTTAAGGACTCTGCTGCATTATTTAAGGACTTTGTTGCATTATTTAAGGACTCTGCTGCATTATTTAAGGACTTTGATGCATTATTTAAGGACTCTGCTGCATTATTTAAGGACTTTGCTGCAATATTTAAGGACTCTGCTTCAGTATTTAAGGACTCTGCTGCATTATTTAAGGACTTTGTTGCATTATTTAAGGACTCTGCTGCATTATTTAAGGACTTTGCTGCATTATTTAAGGACTCTGCTGCATTTTTTAAGGACTCTGCTGAAGCATTTGAGGACTCTGCTGCATTATTTAAGCACTTTGCTGCGGTATTTAAGGACTCTGTTGCATTATTTAAGGACTTTGTTGCATTATTTAAGGACTCTGCTGCATTAGTTAAGGACTTTGCTGCATTATTTAAGGACTCTGCTGCATTATTTACCGACGTTGTTGCATTATTTAAGAACTGTGCTGCTTTATTTAAGGACTTTGCATTATTTAAGGACTATGCTGCATTATTTAATGACTTTGCTGAAGCATTTGAGGACTCTGCTGCATTATTAGAGGACTCTGCTGCATTATTTGAGGACTCTGTTGCATTATTTAAGGACTTTGCTGCTTTATTTAAGGACGTTGTTGGATTATTTAAGGACTCTGCTGTATTATTTAAGGAATTTGCTGCATATTTAAAGAATTTGCTCCATTATTTAAGGACTCTGCTGCATTATTTATTCACTCTGCTGAAGTATTTGAGGACTCTGCTGCATTATTTAAGGACTCTGCTGCATTATTTAAGGACTTTGTTGCATTATTTAAGGACTCTGCTGCATTATTGAAGGACTTTGCTGCAATATTTAAGGACTCTGCTTCAGTATTTAAGGACTCTGCTGCATTATTTAAGGACTTTGTTGCATTATTTAAGGACTCTGCTGCATTATTTAAGGACTTTGTTGCATTATTTAAGGACTTTGCTGCAATATTTAAGGACTCTGCTTCAGTATTTAAGGACTCTGCTGCATTATTTAAGGACTTTGTTGCATTATTTAAGGACTCTGCTGCATTATTTAAGGACTTTGCTGCATTATTTAAGGACTCTGCTGCATTTTTTAAGGACTCTGCTGAAGCATTTGAGGACTCTGCTGCATTATTTAAGCACTTTGCTGCGGTATTTAAGGACTCTGTTGCATTATTTAACGACTTTGTTGCATTATTTAAGGACTCTGCTGCATTATTGAAGGACTTTGCTGCATTATTTAAGGACTCTGCTGCATTATTTACCGACGTTGTTGCATTATTTAAGAACTGTGCTGCTTTATTTAAGGACTTTGCATTATTTAAGGACTATGCTGCATTATTTAATGACTTTGCTGAAGCATTTGAGGACTCTGCTGCATTATTAGAGGACTCTGCTGCATTATTTGAGGACTCTGTTGCATTATTTAAGGACTTTGCTGCTTTATTTAAGGACGTTGTTGGATTATTTAAGGACTCTGCTGTATTATTTAAGGAATTTGCTGCATATTTAAAGAATTTGCTCCATTATTTAAGGACTCTGCTGCATTATTTATTCACTCTGCTGAAGTATTTGAGGACTCTGCTGCATTATTTAAGGACTCTGCTGCATTATTTAAGGACTTTGTTGCATTATTTAAGGACTCTGCTGCATTATTTAAGGACTTTGCTGCAATATTTAAGGACTCTGCTTCAGTATTTAAGGACTCTGCTGCATTATTTAACGACGTTGTTGCATTATTTAAGAACTGTGCTGCATTATTTAAGGACTTTGCTGCATTATTTAAGGACTATGCTGCATTATTTAATGACTTTGCTGAAGCATTTGAGGACTCTGCTGCATTATTAGAGGACTCTGCTGCATTATTTAAGGACTTGCTGCATTACTTAATGACTTTGTTGGATTTCTTAAGGACTCTGCTGCATTATTTAAGGAATTTGCTGCTATATTAAAGGACTCTGCTTCAGTATTTAAGGACTCTGCTGCGGTATTTAAGGACCCTGCTGCATTATTTTAGGACTCTGCTGCATTATTTAAGGACTTTGCTGCATTATTTAAGGAATCTGCTGCATTATTTAAGGACTTGGTTGCATTATCTAAGGACTCTGCTGCATTATTGAAGGACTTTGCTGCATTATTTAAGGACTCTGCTGCATTATTTAAGGACTTTGCTGCAATATTTAAGGACTCTGCTTCAGTATTTAAGGACTCTGCTGAAGCATTTGAGGACTCTGCTGCATTATTTAATGACTTTGCTGAAGCATTTGAGGACTCTGCTGCATTATTAGAGGACTCTGCTGCATTATTTAATGACTTTGTTGGATTTTTTAAGGACTCTGCTGCATTATTTAAGGAATTTGCTGCTATATTAAAGTACTCTGCTTCAGTATTTAAGGACTCTGCTGCGGTATTTAAGGACTCTGCTGCATTATTTAAGGACTCTGCTGCATTATTTAAGGACTTTGCTGCATTATTTAAGGAATTTGTTGCATTATTTAAGGACTCTGCTGCATTATTTAAGGACTTTGCTGCAATATTTAAGGACTCTGCTTCAGTATTTAAGGACTCTGCTGCATTATTTAAGGACGTTGTTGCATTATTTAAGGACTCTGCTGCATTATTTAAGGACTTTACTGCATTATTTAAGGACTCTGCTGCATTATTTAAGGACTTTGTTGCGTTATTTAAGGACTCTGCTGCATTAGTTAAGGACTTTACTGCATTATTTAAGGACTCTGCTGCATTATTTAACGACGTTGTTGCATTATTTAAGAACTGTGCTGCATTATTTAAGGACTTTGCTGCATTATTTAAGGACTATGCTGCATTATTTAATGACTTTGCTGAAGCATTTGAGGACTCTGCTGCATTATTAGAGGACTCTGCTGCATTATTTAAGGACTTGCTGCATTATTTAATGACTTTGTTGGATTTTTTAAGGACTCTGCTGCATTATTTAAGGAATTTGCTGCTATATTAAAGGACTCTGCTTCAGTATTTAAGGACTCTGCTGTGTTATTTAAGGACTCTGCTGCATTATTGAAGGACTTTGCTGCAATATTTAAGGGCTCTGCTTCAGTATTTAAGGACTCTGCTGCATTATTTAAGGACTTTGTTGCATTATTTAAGGACTCTGCTGCATTATTTAAGGACTTTGCTGCATTATTTATGGACTCTGCTGCATTATTTAAGGACTTTGCTGCAATATTTAAGGACTCTGCTTCAGTATTTAAGGACTCTGCTGCATTATTTAAGGACTTTGTTGCATTATTTAAGGACTCTGCTGCATTATTTAAGGACTTTGCTGCATTATTTAAGGACTCTGCTGCATTATTTAAGGACTCTGCTGAAGCATTTGAGGACTCTGCTGCATTATTTAATCACTTTGCTGCGGTATTTAAGGACTCTGTTGCATTATTTAAGGACTTTGTTGCATTATTTAAGGACTCTGCTGCATTAGTTAAGGACTTTGCTGCATTATTTAAGGACTCTGCTGCATTATTTACCGACGTTGTTGCATTATTTAAGGACTCTGCTGCATTATTTAAGGACTTTGCTGCATTATTTAAGGACTCTGCTGCATTATTTAAGGACTCTGCTGAAGCATTTGAGGACTCTGCTGCATTATTTAAGCACTTTGCTGTGGTATTTAAGGACTCTGTTGCATTATTTAAGGACTCTGCTGCATTATTTAAGGACTTTGTTGCATTATTTAAGGACTCTGCTGCATTATTTAAGGACTTTGCTGCAATATTTAAGGACTCTGCTTCAGTATTTAAGGACTCTGCTGCATTATTTAAGGACTCTGCTGCATTAGTTAAGGACTTTGCTGCATTATTTAAGGACTCTGCTGCATTATTTAACGACGTTGTTGCATTACTTAAGAACTGTGCTGCATTATTTAAGGACTTTGCTGCATTATTTAAGGACTATGCTGCATTATTTAATGACTTTGCTGAAGCATTTGAGGACTCTGCTGCATTATTAGAGGACTCTGCTGCATTATTTAAGGACTTGCTGCATTATTTAATGACTTTGTTGGATTTTTTTATGGACTCTGCTGCATTATTTAAGGAATTTGCTGCTATATTAAAGGACTCTGCTTCAGTATTTAAGGACTCTGCTGCGGTATTTAAGGACTCTGCTGCATTATTTAAGGACTCTGCTGCATTATTTAAGGACTTTGCTGCATTATTTAAGGAATCTGCTGCATTATTTAAGGACTTTGTTGCATTATCTAAGGACTCTGCTGCATTATTGAAGGACTTTGCTGCAATATTTAAGGACTCTGCTTCAGTATTTAAGGACTCTGCTGCATTATTTAAGGACTTTGTTGCATTATTTAAGGACTCTGCTGCATTAGATAAGGACTTTGCTGCATTATTTAAGGACTCTGCTGCATTATTTAAGGACTTTGCTGCAATATTTAAGGACTCTGCTTCAGTATTTAAGGACTCTGCTGCATTATTTAAGGACTTTGTTGCATTATTTAAGGACTCTGCTGCATTATTTAAGGACTCTGCTGCATTATTTAAGGACTCTGCTGAAGCATTTGAGGACTCTGCTGCATTATTTAAGCACTTTGCTGCGGTATTTAAGGACTCTGTTGCATTATTTAAGGACTCTGCTGCATTATTTAAGGACTTTGTTGCATTATTTAAGGACTCTGCTGCATTATTTAAGGACTTTGCTGCAATATTTAAGGACTCTGCTTCAGTATTTAAGGACTCTGCTGCATTATTTAAGGACTTTGCTGCATTATTTAAGGACTTTGTTGCATTATTTAAGTACTCTGCTGCATTATTTAAGGACTTTGTTGCATTATTTAAGGACTCTGCTGCATTATTTAAGGACTTTGCAGCAATATTTAAGGACTCTGCTTCAGTATTTAAGGACTCTGCTGCATTATTTAAGGACTTTGTTGCATTATTTAAGGACTCTGCTGCATTATTTAAGGACTTTGCTGCAATATTTAAGGACTCTGCTTCAGTATTTAAGGACTCTGCTTAAGCATTTGAGGACTCTGCTGCATTATTTAAGGACTTTGCTGCAATATTTAAGGACTCTGCTTCAGTATTTAAGGACTCTGCTGCATTATTTAAGGACTTTGTTGCATTATTTAAGGACTCTGCTGCATTATTTAAGGACTTTGCTGCATTATTTAAGAACTCTGCTGCATTTTTTAAGGACTCTGCTGAAGCATTTGAGGACTCTGCTGCATTATTTAAGCACTTTGCTGCGGTATTTAAGGACTCTGTTGCATTATTTAAGGACTTTGTTGCATTATTTAAGGACTCTGCTGCATTAGTTAAGGACTTTGCTGCATTATTTAA
Organism: Phyllobates terribilis; assembly: GCF_046119375.1. Lineage (NCBI taxonomy): Eukaryota > Metazoa > Chordata > Amphibia > Anura > Dendrobatidae > Phyllobates > Phyllobates terribilis. The sequence goes on along the minus strand of NW_027363068.1, from coordinate 1,866,337 downwards.
GGACTCTGCTGCATTATTTACCGACGTTGTTGCATTATTTAAGAACTGTGCTGCTTTATTTAAGGACTTTGCATTATTTAAGGACTATGCTGCATTATTTAATGACTTTGCTGAAGCATTTGAGGACTCTGCTGCATTATTAGAGGACTCTGCTGCATTATTTAATGACTTTGTTGGATTTTTTAAGGACTCTGCTGCATTATTTAAGGAATTTGCTGCTATATTAAAGGACTCTGCTTCAGTATTTAAGGACTCTGCTGCAGTATTTAAGGACTCTGCTGCATTATTTAAGGACTCTGCTGCATTATTTAAGGACTTTGCTGCATTATTTAAGGACTCTGCTGCATTATTTAAGGACTTTGTTGCATTATTTAAGGACTCTAATGCATTATTTAAGGACTTTGCTGCAATATTTAAGGACTCTGCTTCAGTATTTAAGGACTCTGCTGCATTATTTAAGGACGTTGTTGCATTATTTAAGGACTCTGCTGCATTATTTAAGGACTTTACTGCATTATTTAAGGACTCTGCTGCATTATTTAAGGACTTTGTTGCATTATTTAAGGACTCTGCTGCATTAGTTAAGGACTTTGCTGCATTATTTAAGGACTCTGCTGCATTATTTACCGACGTTGTTGCATTATTTAAGAACTGTGCTGCTTTATTTAAGGACTTTGCATTATTTAAGGACTATGCTGCATTATTTAATGACTTTGCTGAAGCATTTGAGGACTCTGCTGCATTATTAGAGGACTCTGCTGCATTATTTAATGACTTTGTTGGATTTTTTAAGGACTCTGCTGCATTATTTAAGGAATTTGCTGCTATATTAAAGGACTCTGCTTCAGTATTTAAGGACTCTGCTGCAGTATTTAACGACTCTGCTGCATTATTTAAGGACTCTGCTGCATTATTTAAGGACTTTGCTGCATTATTTAAGGACTCTGCTGCATTATTTAAGGACGTTGTTGCATTATTTAAGGACTCTAATGCATTATTTAAGGACTTTGCTGCAATATTTAAGGACTCTGCTTCAGTATTTAAGGACTCTGCTGCATTATTTAAGGACGTTGTTGCATTATTTAAGGACTCTGCTGCATTATTTAAGGACTTTACTGCATTATTTAAGGACTCTGCTGCATTATTTAAGGACTTTCTTGCATTATTTAAAGACTCTGCTGCATTAGTTAAGGACTTTGCTGCATTATTTAAGGACTCTGCTGCATTATTTAACGACGTTGTTGCATTACTTAAGAACTGTGCTGCATTATTTAAGGACTTTGCTGCATTATTTAAGGACTATGCTGCATTATTTAATGACTTTGCTGAAGCATTTGAGGACTCTGCTGCATTATTAGAGGACTCTGCTGCATTATTTAAGGACTTGCTGCATTATTTAATGACTTTGTTGGATTTTTTTATGGACTCTGCTGCATTATTTAAGGAATTTGCTGCTATATTAAAGGACTCTGCTTCAGTATTTAAGGACTCTGCTGCGGTATTTAAGGACTCTGCTGCATTATTTAAGGACTCTGCTGCATTATTTAAGGACTTTGCTGCATTATTTAAGGAATCTGCTGCATTATTTAAGGACTTTGTTGCATTATCTAAGGACTCTGCTGCATTATTGAAGGACTTTGCTGCAATATTTAAGGACTCTGCTTCAGTATTTAAGGACTCTGCTGCATTATTTAAGGACTTTGTTGCATTATTTAAGGACTCTGCTGCATTAGATAAGGACTTTGCTGCATTATTTAAGGACTCTGCTGCATTATTTAAGGACTTTTCTGCAATATTTAAGGACTCTGCTTCAGTATTTAAGGACTCTGCTGCATTATTTAAGGACTTTGTTGCATTATTTAAGGACTCTGCTGCATTATTTAAGGACTTTGCTGCATTATTTAAGGACTCTGCTGCATTATTTAAGGACTCTGCTGAAGCATTTGAGGACTCTGCTGCATTATTTAAGCACTTTGCTGCGGTATTTAAGGACTCTGTTGCATTATTTAAGGACTCTGCTGCATTATTTAAGGACTTTGTTGCATTATTTAAGGACTCTGCTGCATTATTTAAGGACTTTGCTGCAATATTTAAGGACTCTGCTTCAGTATTTAAGGACTCTGCTGCATTATTTAAGGACTTTGCTGCATTATTTAAGGACTTTGTTGCATTATTTAAGTACTCTGCTGCATTATTTAAGGACTTTGTTGCATTATTTAAGGACTCTGCTGCATTATTTAAGGACTTTGTTGCATTATTTAATGACTCTGCTGCATTATTTAAGGACTTTGCAGCAATATTTAAGGACTCTGCTTCAGTATTTAAGGACTCTGCTGCATTATTTAAGGACTTTGTTGCATTATTTAAGGACTCTGCTGCATTATTTAAGGACTTTGCTGCATTATTTAAGGACAATGCTGCATTATTTAAGGACTCTGCTGAAGCATTTGAGGACTCTGCTGCATTATTTAAGCCCTTTGCTGCGGTATTTAAGGACTCTGTTGCATTATTTAAGGACTTTGTTGCATTATTTAAGGACTCTGCTGCATTAGTTAAGGAGTTTGCTGCATTATTTAAGGACTCTGCTGCATTATTTAACGACGTTGTTGCATTATTTAAGAACTGTGCTGCATTATTTAAGGACTTTGCTGCATTATTTAAGGACTATGCTGCATTATTTAATGACTTTGCTGAAGCATTTGAGGACTCTGCTGCATTATTAGAGGACTCTGCTGCATTATTTAAGGACTTGCTGCATTATTTAATGACTTTGTTGGATTTCTTAAGGACTCTGCTGCATTATTTAAGGAATTTGCTGCTATATTAAAGGACTCTGCTTCAGTATTTAAGGACTCTGCTGCGGTATTTAAGGACCCTGCTGCATTATTTTAGGACTCTGCTGCATTATTTAAGGACTTTGCTGCATTATTTAAGGAATCTGCTGCATTATTTAAGGACTTTGTTGCATTATCTAAGGACTCTGCTGCATTATTGAAGGACTTTGCTGCATTATTGAAGGACTCTGCTGCATTATTTAAGGACTTTGCTGCAATATTTAAGGACTCTGCTTCAGTATTTAAGGACTCTGCTTAAGCATTTGAGGACTCTGCTGCATTATTTAAGGACTTTGCTGCAATATTTAAGGACTCTGCTTCAGTATTTAAGGACTCTGCTGCATTATTTAAGGACTTTGTTGCATTATTTAAGGACTCTGCTGCATTATTTAAGGACTTTGCTGCATTATTTAAGGACTCTGCTGCATTTTTTAAGGACTCTGCTGAAGCATTTGAGGACTCTGCTGCATTATTTAAGCACTTTGCTGCGGTATTTAAGGACTCTGTTGCATTATTTAAGGACTTTGTTGCATTATTTAAGGACTCTGCTGCATTAGTTAAGGACTTTGCTGCATTATTTAAGGACTCTGCTGCATTATTTACCGACGTTGTTGCATTATTTAAGAACTGTGCTGCTTTATTTAAGGACTTTGCATTATTTAAGGACTATGCTGCATTATTTAATGACTTTGCTGAAGCATTTGAGGACTCTGCTGCATTATTAGAGGACTCTGCTGCATTATTTAATGACTTTGTTGGATTTTTTAAGGACTCTGCTGCATTATTTAAGGAATTTGCTGCTATATTAAAGGACTCTGCTGCTATATTAAAGGACTCTGCTTCAGTATTTAAGGACTCTGCTGCAGTATTTAAGGACTCTGCTGCATTATTTAAGGACTCTGCTGCATTATTTAAGGACTTTGCTGCATTATTTAAGGACTCTGCTGCATTATTTAAGGACTTTGTTGCATTATTTAAGGACTCTAATGCATTATTTAAGGACTTTGCTGCAATATTTAAGGACTCTGCTTCAGTATTTAAGGACTCTGCTGCATTATTTAAGGACGTTGTTGCATTATTTAAGGACTCTGCTGCATTATTTAAGGACTTTACTGCATTATTTAAGGACTCTGCTGCATTATTTAAGGACTTTCTTGCATTATTTAAGGACTCTGCTGCATTAGTTAAGGACTTTGCTGCATTATTTAAGGACTCTGCTGCATTATTTAACGATGTTGTTGCATTACTTAAGAACTGTGCTGCATTATTTAAGGACTTTGCTGCATTATTTAAGGACTATGCTGCATTATTTAATGACTTTGCTGAAGCATTTGAGGACTCTGCTGCATTATTAGAGGACTCTGCTGCATTATTTAAGGACTTGCTGCATTATTTAATGACTTTTTGGATTTTTTTATGGACTCTGCTGCATTATTTAAGGAATTTGCTGCTATATTAAAGGACTCTGCTTCAGTATTTAAGGACTCTGCTGCAGTATTTAAGGACTCTGCTGCATTATTTAAGGACTCTGCTGCATTATTTAAGGACTTTGCTGCATTATTTAAGGACTCTGCTGCATTATTTAAGGACTTTGTTGCATTATTTAAGGACTCTAATGCATTATTTAAGGACTTTGCTGCAATATTTAAGGACTCTGCTTCAGTATTTAAGGACTCTGCTGCATTATTTAAGGACGTTGTTGCATTATTTAAGGACTCTGCTGCATTATTTAAGGACTTTACTGCATTATTTAAGGACTCTGCTGCATTATTTAAGGACTTTGTTGCATTATTTAAGGACTCTGCTGCATTATTTAAGGACTTTGTTGCATTATTTAAGGACTCTGCTGCATTATTTAAGGACTTTGTTGCATTATTTAATGACTCTGCTGCATTATTTAAGGACTTTGCAGCAATATTTAAGGACTCTGCTTCAGTATTTAAGGACTCTGCTGCATTATTTAAGGACTTTGTTGCATTATTTAAGGACTCTGCTGCATTATTTAAGGACTTTGCTGCATTATTTAAGGACAATGCTGCATTATTTAAGGACTCTGCTGAAGCATTTGAGGACTCTGCTGCATTATTTAAGCCCTTTGCTGCGGTATTTAAGGACTCTGTTGCATTATTTAAGGACTTTGTTGCATTATTTAAGGACTCTGCTGCATTAGTTAAGGAGTTTGCTGCATTATTTAAGGACTCTGCTGCATTATTTAACGACGTTGTTGCATTATTTAAGAACTGTGCTGCATTATTTAAGGACTTTGCTGCATTATTTAAGGACTATGCTGCATTATTTAATGACTTTGCTGAAGCATTTGAGGACTCTGCTGCATTATTAGAGGACTCTGCTGCATTATTTAAGGACTTGCTGCATTATTTAATGACTTTGTTGGATTTCTTAAGGACTCTGCTGCATTATTTAAGGAATTTGCTGCTATATTAAAGGGCTCTGCTTCAGTATTTAAGGACTCTGCTGCGGTATTTAAGGACCCTGCTGCATTATTTTAGGACTCTGCTGCATTATTTAAGGACTTTGCTGCATTATTTAAGGAATCTGCTGCATTATTTAAGCACTTTGCTGCGGTATTTAAGGACTCTGTTGCATTATTTAACGACTTTGTTGCATTATTTAAGGACTCTGCTGCATTATTGAAGGACTTTGCTGCATTATTTAAGGACTCTGCTGCATTATTTACCGACGTTGTTGCATTATTTAAGAACTGTGCTGCTTTATTTAAGGACTTTGCATTATTTAAGGACTATGCTGCATTATTTAATGACTTTGCTGAAGCATTTGAGGACTCTGCTGCATTATTAGAGGACTCTGCTGCATTATTTGAGGACTCTGTTGCATTATTTAAGGACTTTGCTGCTTTATTTAAGGACGTTGTTGGATTATTTAAGGACTCTGCTGTATTATTTAAGGAATTTGCTGCATATTTAAAGAATTTGCTCCATTATTTAAGGACTCTGCTGCATTATTTATTCACTCTGCTGAAGTATTTGAGGACTCTGCTGCATTATTTAAGGACTCTGCTGCATTATTTAAGGACTTTGTTGCATTATTTAAGGACTCTGCTGCATTATTTAAGGACTTTGCTGCAATATTTAAGGACTCTGCTTCAGTATTTAAGGACTCTGCTGCATTATTTAACGACGTTGTTGCATTATTTAAGAACTGTGCTGCATTATTTAAGGACTTTGCTGCATTATTTAAGGACTATGCTGCATTATTTAATGACTTTGCTGAAGCATTTGAGGACTCTGCTGCATTATTAGAGGACTCTGCTGCATTATTTAAGGACTTGCTGCATTACTTAATGACTTTGTTGGATTTCTTAAGGACTCTGCTGCATTATTTAAGGAATTTGCTGCTATATTAAAGGACTCTGCTTCAGTATTTAAGGACTCTGCTGCGGTATTTAAGGACCCTGCTGCATTATTTTAGGACTCTGCTGCATTATTTAAGGACTTTGCTGCATTATTTAAGGAATCTGCTGCATTATTTAAGGACTTGGTTGCATTATCTAAGGACTCTGCTGCATTATTGAAGGACTTTGCTGCATTATTTAAGGACTCTGCTGCATTATTTAAGGACTTTGCTGCAATATTTAAGGACTCTGCTTCAGTATTTAAGGACTCTGCTGAAGCATTTGAGGACTCTGCTGCATTATTTAATGACTTTGCTGAAGCATTTGAGGACTCTGCTGCATTATTAGAGGACTCTGCTGCATTATTTAATGACTTTGTTGGATTTTTTAAGGACTCTGCTGCATTATTTAAGGAATTTGCTGCTATATTAAAGTACTCTGCTTCAGTATTTAAGGACTCTGCTGCGGTATTTAAGGACTCTGCTGCATTATTTAAGGACTCTGCTGCATTATTTAAGGACTTTGCTGCATTATTTAAGGAATTTGTTGCATTATTTAAGGACTCTGCTGCATTATTTAAGGACTTTGCTGCAATATTTAAGGACTCTGCTTCAGTATTTAAGGACTCTGCTGCATTATTTAAGGACGTTGTTGCATTATTTAAGGACTCTGCTGCATTATTTAAGGACTTTACTGCATTATTTAAGGACTCTGCTGCATTATTTAAGGACTTTGTTGCGTTATTTAAGGACTCTGCTGCATTAGTTAAGGACTTTACTGCATTATTTAAGGACTCTGCTGCATTATTTAACGACGTTGTTGCATTATTTAAGAACTGTGCTGCATTATTTAAGGACTTTGCTGCATTATTTAAGGACTATGCTGCATTATTTAATGACTTTGCTGAAGCATTTGAGGACTCTGCTGCATTATTAGAGGACTCTGCTGCATTATTTAAGGACTTGCTGCATTATTTAATGACTTTGTTGGATTTTTTAAGGACTCTGCTGCATTATTTAAGGAATTTGCTGCTATATTAAAGGACTCTGCTTCAGTATTTAAGGACTCTGCTGTGTTATTTAAGGACTCTGCTGCATTATTGAAGGACTTTGCTGCAATATTTAAGGGCTCTGCTTCAGTATTTAAGGACTCTGCTGCATTATTTAAGGACTTTGTTGCATTATTTAAGGACTCTGCTGCATTATTTAAGGACTTTGCTGCATTATTTATGGACTCTGCTGCATTATTTAAGGACTTTGCTGCAATATTTAAGGACTCTGCTTCAGTATTTAAGGACTCTGCTGCATTATTTAAGGACTTTGTTGCATTATTTAAGGACTCTGCTGCATTATTTAAGGACTTTGCTGCATTATTTAAGGACTCTGCTGCATTATTTAAGGACTCTGCTGAAGCATTTGAGGACTCTGCTGCATTATTTAATCACTTTGCTGCGGTATTTAAGGACTCTGTTGCATTATTTAAGGACTTTGTTGCATTATTTAAGGACTCTGCTGCATTAGTTAAGGACTTTGCTGCATTATTTAAGGACTCTGCTGCATTATTTACCGACGTTGTTGCATTATTTAAGGACTCTGCTGCATTATTTAAGGACTTTGCTGCATTATTTAAGGACTCTGCTGCATTATTTAAGGACTCTGCTGAAGCATTTGAGGACTCTGCTGCATTATTTAAGCACTTTGCTGTGGTATTTAAGGACTCTGTTGCATTATTTAAGGACTCTGCTGCATTATTTAAGGACTTTGTTGCATTATTTAAGGACTCTGCTGCATTATTTAAGGACTTTGCTGCAATATTTAAGGACTCTGCTTCAGTATTTAAGGACTCTGCTGCATTATTTAAGGACTCTGCTGCATTAGTTAAGGACTTTGCTGCATTATTTAAGGACTCTGCTGCATTATTTAACGACGTTGTTGCATTACTTAAGAACTGTGCTGCATTATTTAAGGACTTTGCTGCATTATTTAAGGACTATGCTGCATTATTTAATGACTTTGCTGAAGCATTTGAGGACTCTGCTGCATTATTAGAGGACTCTGCTGCATTATTTAAGGACTTGCTGCATTATTTAATGACTTTGTTGGATTTTTTTATGGACTCTGCTGCATTATTTAAGGAATTTGCTGCTATATTAAAGGACTCTGCTTCAGTATTTAAGGACTCTGCTGCGGTATTTAAGGACTCTGCTGCATTATTTAAGGACTCTGCTGCATTATTTAAGGACTTTGCTGCATTATTTAAGGAATCTGCTGCATTATTTAAGGACTTTGTTGCATTATCTAAGGACTCTGCTGCATTATTGAAGGACTTTGCTGCAATATTTAAGGACTCTGCTTCAGTATTTAAGGACTCTGCTGCATTATTTAAGGACTTTGTTGCATTATTTAAGGACTCTGCTGCATTAGATAAGGACTTTGCTGCATTATTTAAGGACTCTGCTGCATTATTTAAGGACTTTGCTGCAATATTTAAGGACTCTGCTTCAGTATTTAAGGACTCTGCTGCATTATTTAAGGACTTTGTTGCATTATTTAAGGACTCTGCTGCATTATTTAAGGACTCTGCTGCATTATTTAAGGACTCTGCTGAAGCATTTGAGGACTCTGCTGCATTATTTAAGCACTTTGCTGCGGTATTTAAGGACTCTGTTGCATTATTTAAGGACTCTGCTGCATTATTTAAGGACTTTGTTGCATTATTTAAGGACTCTGCTGCATTATTTAAGGACTTTGCTGCAATATTTAAGGACTCTGCTTCAGTATTTAAGGACTCTGCTGCATTATTTAAGGACTTTGCTGCATTATTTAAGGACTTTGTTGCATTATTTAAGTACTCTGCTGCATTATTTAAGGACTTTGTTGCATTATTTAAGGACTCTGCTGCATTATTTAAGGACTTTGCAGCAATATTTAAGGACTCTGCTTCAGTATTTAAGGACTCTGCTGCATTATTTAAGGACTTTGTTGCATTATTTAAGGACTCTGCTGCATTATTTAAGGACTTTGCTGCAATATTTAAGGACTCTGCTTCAGTATTTAAGGACTCTGCTTAAGCATTTGAGGACTCTGCTGCATTATTTAAGGACTTTGCTGCAATATTTAAGGACTCTGCTTCAGTATTTAAGGACTCTGCTGCATTATTTAAGGACTTTGTTGCATTATTTAAGGACTCTGCTGCATTATTTAAGGACTTTGCTGCATTATTTAAGAACTCTGCTGCATTTTTTAAGGACTCTGCTGAAGCATTTGAGGACTCTGCTGCATTATTTAAGCACTTTGCTGCGGTATTTAAGGACTCTGTTGCATTATTTAAGGACTCTGCTGCATTATTTAAGGACTTTGCTGCATTATTTAAGGACTCTGCTGCATTATTTAAGGACTTTGCTGCAATATTTAAGGACTCTGCTTCAGTATTTAAGGACTCTGCTGCATTATTTAAGGACGTTGTTGCATTATTTAAGGACTCTGCTGCATTATTTAAGGACTTTACTGCATTATTTAAGGACTCTGCTGCATTATTTAAGGACTTTGTTGCATTATTTCAGGAATCTGATGCATTATTTAAGGAATTTGCTTAATTATTTAAGGACTCTGCTTTCTTATTTAATGACTCTGCTGAAGCATTTCAGGACTCTGCTGCATTATTTGAGGACTCTGTTGCATTATTTAAGGACTTTGCTGCTTTATTTAAGGACGTTGTTGGATTATTTAAGGACTCTGCTGTATTATTTAAGGAATTTGCTGCATATTTAAAGAATTTGCTCCATTATTTAAGGAGTCTGCTGCATTATTTATTCACTCTGCTGAAGTATTTGAGGACTCTGCTGCATTATTTAAGGACTCTGCTGCATTATTTAAGGACTTTGTTGCATTATTTAAGGACTCTGCTGCATTATTTAAGGACTTTGCTGCAATATTTAAGGACTCTGCTTCAGTATTTAAGGACTCTGCTGCATTATTTAAGGACTTTGCTGCATTATTTAAGGACTTTGTTGCATTATTTAAGTACTCTGCTGCATTATTTAAGGACTTTGTTGCATTATTTAAGGACTCTGCTGCTTTATTTAAGGACTTTGTTGCATTATCTAAGGACTCTGCTGCATTATTGAAGGACTTTGCTGCAATATTTAAGGACTCTGCTTCAGTATTTAAGGACTCTGCTGCATTATTTAAGGACTTTGTTGCATTATTTAAGGACTCTGCTGCATTATTTAAGGACTTTGATGCATTATTTAAGGACTCTGCTGCATTATTTAAGGACTTTGCTGCAATATTTAAGGACTCTGCTTCAGTATTTAAGGACTCTGCTGCATTATTTAAGGACTTTGTTGCATTATTTAAGGACTCTGCTGCATTATTTAAGGACTTTGCTGCATTATTTAAGGACTCTGCTGCATTTTTTAAGGACTCTGCTGAAGCATTTGAGGACTCTGCTGCATTATTTAAGCACTTTGCTGCGGTATTTAAGGACTCTGTTGCATTATTTAAGGACTTTGTTGCATTATTTAAGGACTCTGCTGCATTAGTTAAGGACTTTGCTGCATTATTTAAGGACTCTGCTGCATTATTTACCGACGTTGTTGCATTATTTAAGAACTGTGCTGCTTTATTTAAGGACTTTGCATTATTTAAGGACTATGCTGCATTATTTAATGACTTTGCTGAAGCATTTGAGGACTCTGCTGCATTATTAGAGGACTCTGCTGCATTATTTGAGGACTCTGTTGCATTATTTAAGGACTTTGCTGCTTTATTTAAGGACGTTGTTGGATTATTTAAGGACTCTGCTGTATTATTTAAGGAATTTGCTGCATATTTAAAGAATTTGCTCCATTATTTAAGGACTCTGCTGCATTATTTATTCACTCTGCTGAAGTATTTGAGGACTCTGCTGCATTATTTAAGGACTCTGCTGCATTATTTAAGGACTTTGTTGCATTATTTAAGGACTCTGCTGCATTATTGAAGGACTTTGCTGCAATATTTAAGGACTCTGCTTCAGTATTTAAGGACTCTGCTGCATTATTTAAGGACTTTGTTGCATTATTTAAGGACTCTGCTGCATTATTTAAGGACTTTGTTGCATTATTTAAGGACTTTGCTGCAATATTTAAGGACTCTGCTTCAGTATTTAAGGACTCTGCTGCATTATTTAAGGACTTTGTTGCATTATTTAAGGACTCTGCTGCATTATTTAAGGACTTTGCTGCATTATTTAAGGACTCTGCTGCATTTTTTAAGGACTCTGCTGAAGCATTTGAGGACTCTGCTGCATTATTTAAGCACTTTGCTGCGGTATTTAAGGACTCTGTTGCATTATTTAACGACTTTGTTGCATTATTTAAGGACTCTGCTGCATTATTGAAGGACTTTGCTGCATTATTTAAGGACTCTGCTGCATTATTTACCGACGTTGTTGCATTATTTAAGAACTGTGCTGCTTTATTTAAGGACTTTGCATTATTTAAGGACTATGCTGCATTATTTAATGACTTTGCTGAAGCATTTGAGGACTCTGCTGCATTATTAGAGGACTCTGCTGCATTATTTGAGGACTCTGTTGCATTATTTAAGGACTTTGCTGCTTTATTTAAGGACGTTGTTGGATTATTTAAGGACTCTGCTGTATTATTTAAGGAATTTGCTGCATATTTAAAGAATTTGCTCCATTATTTAAGGACTCTGCTGCATTATTTATTCACTCTGCTGAAGTATTTGAGGACTCTGCTGCATTATTTAAGGACTCTGCTGCATTATTTAAGGACTTTGTTGCATTATTTAAGGACTCTGCTGCATTATTTAAGGACTTTGCTGCAATATTTAAGGACTCTGCTTCAGTATTTAAGGACTCTGCTGCATTATTTAACGACGTTGTTGCATTATTTAAGAACTGTGCTGCATTATTTAAGGACTTTGCTGCATTATTTAAGGACTATGCTGCATTATTTAATGACTTTGCTGAAGCATTTGAGGACTCTGCTGCATTATTAGAGGACTCTGCTGCATTATTTAAGGACTTGCTGCATTACTTAATGACTTTGTTGGATTTCTTAAGGACTCTGCTGCATTATTTAAGGAATTTGCTGCTATATTAAAGGACTCTGCTTCAGTATTTAAGGACTCTGCTGCGGTATTTAAGGACCCTGCTGCATTATTTTAGGACTCTGCTGCATTATTTAAGGACTTTGCTGCATTATTTAAGGAATCTGCTGCATTATTTAAGGACTTGGTTGCATTATCTAAGGACTCTGCTGCATTATTGAAGGACTTTGCTGCATTATTTAAGGACTCTGCTGCATTATTTAAGGACTTTGCTGCAATATTTAAGGACTCTGCTTCAGTATTTAAGGACTCTGCTGAAGCATTTGAGGACTCTGCTGCATTATTTAATGACTTTGCTGAAGCATTTGAGGACTCTGCTGCATTATTAGAGGACTCTGCTGCATTATTTAATGACTTTGTTGGATTTTTTAAGGACTCTGCTGCATTATTTAAGGAATTTGCTGCTATATTAAAGTACTCTGCTTCAGTATTTAAGGACTCTGCTGCGGTATTTAAGGACTCTGCTGCATTATTTAAGGACTCTGCTGCATTATTTAAGGACTTTGCTGCATTATTTAAGGAATTTGTTGCATTATTTAAGGACTCTGCTGCATTATTTAAGGACTTTGCTGCAATATTTAAGGACTCTGCTTCAGTATTTAAGGACTCTGCTGCATTATTTAAGGACGTTGTTGCATTATTTAAGGACTCTGCTGCATTATTTAAGGACTTTACTGCATTATTTAAGGACTCTGCTGCATTATTTAAGGACTTTGTTGCGTTATTTAAGGACTCTGCTGCATTAGTTAAGGACTTTACTGCATTATTTAAGGACTCTGCTGCATTATTTAACGACGTTGTTGCATTATTTAAGAACTGTGCTGCATTATTTAAGGACTTTGCTGCATTATTTAAGGACTATGCTGCATTATTTAATGACTTTGCTGAAGCATTTGAGGACTCTGCTGCATTATTAGAGGACTCTGCTGCATTATTTAAGGACTTGCTGCATTATTTAATGACTTTGTTGGATTTTTTAAGGACTCTGCTGCATTATTTAAGGAATTTGCTGCTATATTAAAGGACTCTGCTTCAGTATTTAAGGACTCTGCTGTGTTATTTAAGGACTCTGCTGCATTATTGAAGGACTTTGCTGCAATATTTAAGGGCTCTGCTTCAGTATTTAAGGACTCTGCTGCATTATTTAAGGACTTTGTTGCATTATTTAAGGACTCTGCTGCATTATTTAAGGACTTTGCTGCATTATTTATGGACTCTGCTGCATTATTTAAGGACTTTGCTGCAATATTTAAGGACTCTGCTTCAGTATTTAAGGACTCTGCTGCATTATTTAAGGACTTTGTTGCATTATTTAAGGACTCTGCTGCATTATTTAAGGACTTTGCTGCATTATTTAAGGACTCTGCTGCATTATTTAAGGACTCTGCTGAAGCATTTGAGGACTCTGCTGCATTATTTAATCACTTTGCTGCGGTATTTAAGGACTCTGTTGCATTATTTAAGGACTTTGTTGCATTATTTAAGGACTCTGCTGCATTAGTTAAGGACTTTGCTGCATTATTTAAGGACTCTGCTGCATTATTTACCGACGTTGTTGCATTATTTAAGGACTCTGCTGCATTATTTAAGGACTTTGCTGCATTATTTAAGGACTCTGCTGCATTATTTAAGGACTCTGCTGAAGCATTTGAGGACTCTGCTGCATTATTTAAGCACTTTGCTGTGGTATTTAAGGACTCTGTTGCATTATTTAAGGACTCTGCTGCATTATTTAAGGACTTTGTTGCATTATTTAAGGACTCTGCTGCATTATTTAAGGACTTTGCTGCAATATTTAAGGACTCTGCTTCAGTATTTAAGGACTCTGCTGCATTATTTAAGGACTCTGCTGCATTAGTTAAGGACTTTGCTGCATTATTTAAGGACTCTGCTGCATTATTTAACGACGTTGTTGCATTACTTAAGAACTGTGCTGCATTATTTAAGGACTTTGCTGCATTATTTAAGGACTATGCTGCATTATTTAATGACTTTGCTGAAGCATTTGAGGACTCTGCTGCATTATTAGAGGACTCTGCTGCATTATTTAAGGACTTGCTGCATTATTTAATGACTTTGTTGGATTTTTTTATGGACTCTGCTGCATTATTTAAGGAATTTGCTGCTATATTAAAGGACTCTGCTTCAGTATTTAAGGACTCTGCTGCGGTATTTAAGGACTCTGCTGCATTATTTAAGGACTCTGCTGCATTATTTAAGGACTTTGCTGCATTATTTAAGGAATCTGCTGCATTATTTAAGGACTTTGTTGCATTATCTAAGGACTCTGCTGCATTATTGAAGGACTTTGCTGCAATATTTAAGGACTCTGCTTCAGTATTTAAGGACTCTGCTGCATTATTTAAGGACTTTGTTGCATTATTTAAGGACTCTGCTGCATTAGATAAGGACTTTGCTGCATTATTTAAGGACTCTGCTGCATTATTTAAGGACTTTGCTGCAATATTTAAGGACTCTGCTTCAGTATTTAAGGACTCTGCTGCATTATTTAAGGACTTTGTTGCATTATTTAAGGACTCTGCTGCATTATTTAAGGACTCTGCTGCATTATTTAAGGACTCTGCTGAAGCATTTGAGGACTCTGCTGCATTATTTAAGCACTTTGCTGCGGTATTTAAGGACTCTGTTGCATTATTTAAGGACTCTGCTGCATTATTTAAGGACTTTGTTGCATTATTTAAGGACTCTGCTGCATTATTTAAGGACTTTGCTGCAATATTTAAGGACTCTGCTTCAGTATTTAAGGACTCTGCTGCATTATTTAAGGACTTTGCTGCATTATTTAAGGACTTTGTTGCATTATTTAAGTACTCTGCTGCATTATTTAAGGACTTTGTTGCATTATTTAAGGACTCTGCTGCATTATTTAAGGACTTTGCAGCAATATTTAAGGACTCTGCTTCAGTATTTAAGGACTCTGCTGCATTATTTAAGGACTTTGTTGCATTATTTAAGGACTCTGCTGCATTATTTAAGGACTTTGCTGCAATATTTAAGGACTCTGCTTCAGTATTTAAGGACTCTGCTTAAGCATTTGAGGACTCTGCTGCATTATTTAAGGACTTTGCTGCAATATTTAAGGACTCTGCTTCAGTATTTAAGGACTCTGCTGCATTATTTAAGGACTTTGTTGCATTATTTAAGGACTCTGCTGCATTATTTAAGGACTTTGCTGCATTATTTAAGAACTCTGCTGCATTTTTTAAGGACTCTGCTGAAGCATTTGAGGACTCTGCTGCATTATTTAAGCACTTTGCTGCGGTATTTAAGGACTCTGTTGCATTATTTAAGGACTTTGTTGCATTATTTAAGGACTCTGCTGCATTAGTTAAGGACTTTGCTGCATTATTTAAGGACTCTGCTGCATTATTTACCGACGTTGTTGCATTATTTAAGAACTGTGCTGCTTTATTTAAGGACTTTGCATTATTTAAGGACTATGCTGCATTATTTAATGACTTTGCTGAAGCATTTGAGGACTCTGCTGCATTATTAGAGGACTCTGCTGCATTATTTAATGACTTTGTTGGATTTTTTAAGGACTCTGCTGCATTATTTAAGGAATTTGCTGCTATATTAAAGGACTCTGCTTCAGTATTTAAGGACTCTGCTGCAGTATTTAAGGACTCTGCTGCATTATTTAAGGACTCTGCTGCATTATTTAAGGACTTTGCTGCATTATTTAAGGACTCTGCTGCATTATTTAAGGACTTTGTTGCATTATTTAAGGACTCTAATGCATTATTTAAGGACTTTGCTGCAATATTTAAGGACTCTGCTTCAGTATTTAAGGACTCTGCTGCATTATTTAAGGACGTTGTTGCATTATTTAAGGACTCTGCTGCATTATTTAAGGACTTTACTGCATTATTTAAGGACTCTGCTGCATTATTTAAGGACTTTGTTGCATTATTTAAGGACTCTGCTGCATTAGTTAAGGACTTTGCTGCATTATTTAAGGACTCTGCTGCATTATTTACCGACGTTGTTGCATTATTTAAGAACTGTGCTGCTTTATTTAAGGACTTTGCATTATTTAAGGACTATGCTGCATTATTTAATGACTTTGCTGAAGCATTTGAGGACTCTGCTGCATTATTAGAGGACTCTGCTGCATTATTTAATGACTTTGTTGGATTTTTTAAGGACTCTGCTGCATTATTTAAGGAATTTGCTGCTATATTAAAGGACTCTGCTTCAGTATTTAAGGACTCTGCTGCAGTATTTAACGACTCTGCTGCATTATTTAAGGACTCTGCTGCATTATTTAAGGACTTTGCTGCATTATTTAAGGACTCTGCTGCATTATTTAAGGACGTTGTTGCATTATTTAAGGACTCTAATGCATTATTTAAGGACTTTGCTGCAATATTTAAGGACTCTGCTTCAGTATTTAAGGACTCTGCTGCATTATTTAAGGACGTTGTTGCATTATTTAAGGACTCTGCTGCATTATTTAAGGACTTTACTGCATTATTTAAGGACTCTGCTGCATTATTTAAGGACTTTCTTGCATTATTTAAAGACTCTGCTGCATTAGTTAAGGACTTTGCTGCATTATTTAAGGACTCTGCTGCATTATTTAACGACGTTGTTGCATTACTTAAGAACTGTGCTGCATTATTTAAGGACTTTGCTGCATTATTTAAGGACTATGCTGCATTATTTAATGACTTTGCTGAAGCATTTGAGGACTCTGCTGCATTATTAGAGGACTCTGCTGCATTATTTAAGGACTTGCTGCATTATTTAATGACTTTGTTGGATTTTTTTATGGACTCTGCTGCATTATTTAAGGAATTTGCTGCTATATTAAAGGACTCTGCTTCAGTATTTAAGGACTCTGCTGCGGTATTTAAGGACTCTGCTGCATTATTTAAGGACTCTGCTGCATTATTTAAGGACTTTGCTGCATTATTTAAGGAATCTGCTGCATTATTTAAGGACTTTGTTGCATTATCTAAGGACTCTGCTGCATTATTGAAGGACTTTGCTGCAATATTTAAGGACTCTGCTTCAGTATTTAAGGACTCTGCTGCATTATTTAAGGACTTTGTTGCATTATTTAAGGACTCTGCTGCATTAGATAAGGACTTTGCTGCATTATTTAAGGACTCTGCTGCATTATTTAAGGACTTTTCTGCAATATTTAAGGACTCTGCTTCAGTATTTAAGGACTCTGCTGCATTATTTAAGGACTTTGTTGCATTATTTAAGGACTCTGCTGCATTATTTAAGGACTTTGCTGCATTATTTAAGGACTCTGCTGCATTATTTAAGGACTCTGCTGAAGCATTTGAGGACTCTGCTGCATTATTTAAGCACTTTGCTGCGGTATTTAAGGACTCTGTTGCATTATTTAAGGACTCTGCTGCATTATTTAAGGACTTTGTTGCATTATTTAAGGACTCTGCTGCATTATTTAAGGACTTTGCTGCAATATTTAAGGACTCTGCTTCAGTATTTAAGGACTCTGCTGCATTATTTAAGGACTTTGCTGCATTATTTAAGGACTTTGTTGCATTATTTAAGTACTCTGCTGCATTATTTAAGGACTTTGTTGCATTATTTAAGGACTCTGCTGCATTATTTAAGGACTTTGTTGCATTATTTAATGACTCTGCTGCATTATTTAAGGACTTTGCAGCAATATTTAAGGACTCTGCTTCAGTATTTAAGGACTCTGCTGCATTATTTAAGGACTTTGTTGCATTATTTAAGGACTCTGCTGCATTATTTAAGGACTTTGCTGCATTATTTAAGGACAATGCTGCATTATTTAAGGACTCTGCTGAAGCATTTGAGGACTCTGCTGCATTATTTAAGCCCTTTGCTGCGGTATTTAAGGACTCTGTTGCATTATTTAAGGACTTTGTTGCATTATTTAAGGACTCTGCTGCATTAGTTAAGGAGTTTGCTGCATTATTTAAGGACTCTGCTGCATTATTTAACGACGTTGTTGCATTATTTAAGAACTGTGCTGCATTATTTAAGGACTTTGCTGCATTATTTAAGGACTATGCTGCATTATTTAATGACTTTGCTGAAGCATTTGAGGACTCTGCTGCATTATTAGAGGACTCTGCTGCATTATTTAAGGACTTGCTGCATTATTTAATGACTTTGTTGGATTTCTTAAGGACTCTGCTGCATTATTTAAGGAATTTGCTGCTATATTAAAGGACTCTGCTTCAGTATTTAAGGACTCTGCTGCGGTATTTAAGGACCCTGCTGCATTATTTTAGGACTCTGCTGCATTATTTAAGGACTTTGCTGCATTATTTAAGGAATCTGCTGCATTATTTAAGGACTTTGTTGCATTATCTAAGGACTCTGCTGCATTATTGAAGGACTTTGCTGCATTATTGAAGGACTCTGCTGCATTATTTAAGGACTTTGCTGCAATATTTAAGGACTCTGCTTCAGTATTTAAGGACTCTGCTTAAGCATTTGAGGACTCTGCTGCATTATTTAAGGACTTTGCTGCAATATTTAAGGACTCTGCTTCAGTATTTAAGGACTCTGCTGCATTATTTAAGGACTTTGTTGCATTATTTAAGGACTCTGCTGCATTATTTAAGGACTTTGCTGCATTATTTAAGGACTCTGCTGCATTTTTTAAGGACTCTGCTGAAGCATTTGAGGACTCTGCTGCATTATTTAAGCACTTTGCTGCGGTATTTAAGGACTCTGTTGCATTATTTAAGGACTTTGTTGCATTATTTAAGGACTCTGCTGCATTAGTTAAGGACTTTGCTGCATTATTTAAGGACTCTGCTGCATTATTTACCGACGTTGTTGCATTATTTAAGAACTGTGCTGCTTTATTTAAGGACTTTGCATTATTTAAGGACTATGCTGCATTATTTAATGACTTTGCTGAAGCATTTGAGGACTCTGCTGCATTATTAGAGGACTCTGCTGCATTATTTAATGACTTTGTTGGATTTTTTAAGGACTCTGCTGCATTATTTAAGGAATTTGCTGCTATATTAAAGGACTCTGCTGCTATATTAAAGGACTCTGCTTCAGTATTTAAGGACTCTGCTGCAGTATTTAAGGACTCTGCTGCATTATTTAAGGACTCTGCTGCATTATTTAAGGACTTTGCTGCATTATTTAAGGACTCTGCTGCATTATTTAAGGACTTTGTTGCATTATTTAAGGACTCTAATGCATTATTTAAGGACTTTGCTGCAATATTTAAGGACTCTGCTTCAGTATTTAAGGACTCTGCTGCATTATTTAAGGACGTTGTTGCATTATTTAAGGACTCTGCTGCATTATTTAAGGACTTTACTGCATTATTTAAGGACTCTGCTGCATTATTTAAGGACTTTCTTGCATTATTTAAGGACTCTGCTGCATTAGTTAAGGACTTTGCTGCATTATTTAAGGACTCTGCTGCATTATTTAACGATGTTGTTGCATTACTTAAGAACTGTGCTGCATTATTTAAGGACTTTGCTGCATTATTTAAGGACTATGCTGCATTATTTAATGACTTTGCTGAAGCATTTGAGGACTCTGCTGCATTATTAGAGGACTCTGCTGCATTATTTAAGGACTTGCTGCATTATTTAATGACTTTTTGGATTTTTTTATGGACTCTGCTGCATTATTTAAGGAATTTGCTGCTATATTAAAGGACTCTGCTTCAGTATTTAAGGACTCTGCTGCAGTATTTAAGGACTCTGCTGCATTATTTAAGGACTCTGCTGCATTATTTAAGGACTTTGCTGCATTATTTAAGGACTCTGCTGCATTATTTAAGGACTTTGTTGCATTATTTAAGGACTCTAATGCATTATTTAAGGACTTTGCTGCAATATTTAAGGACTCTGCTTCAGTATTTAAGGACTCTGCTGCATTATTTAAGGACGTTGTTGCATTATTTAAGGACTCTGCTGCATTATTTAAGGACTTTACTGCATTATTTAAGGACTCTGCTGCATTATTTAAGGACTTTGTTGCATTATTTAAGGACTCTGCTGCATTATTTAAGGACTTTGTTGCATTATTTAAGGACTCTGCTGCATTATTTAAGGACTTTGTTGCATTATTTAATGACTCTGCTGCATTATTTAAGGACTTTGCAGCAATATTTAAGGACTCTGCTTCAGTATTTAAGGACTCTGCTGCATTATTTAAGGACTTTGTTGCATTATTTAAGGACTCTGCTGCATTATTTAAGGACTTTGCTGCATTATTTAAGGACAATGCTGCATTATTTAAGGACTCTGCTGAAGCATTTGAGGACTCTGCTGCATTATTTAAGCCCTTTGCTGCGGTATTTAAGGACTCTGTTGCATTATTTAAGGACTTTGTTGCATTATTTAAGGACTCTGCTGCATTAGTTAAGGAGTTTGCTGCATTATTTAAGGACTCTGCTGCATTATTTAACGACGTTGTTGCATTATTTAAGAACTGTGCTGCATTATTTAAGGACTTTGCTGCATTATTTAAGGACTATGCTGCATTATTTAATGACTTTGCTGAAGCATTTGAGGACTCTGCTGCATTATTAGAGGACTCTGCTGCATTATTTAAGGACTTGCTGCATTATTTAATGACTTTGTTGGATTTCTTAAGGACTCTGCTGCATTATTTAAGGAATTTGCTGCTATATTAAAGGGCTCTGCTTCAGTATTTAAGGACTCTGCTGCGGTATTTAAGGACCCTGCTGCATTATTTTAGGACTCTGCTGCATTATTTAAGGACTTTGCTGCATTATTTAAGGAATCTGCTGCATTATTTAAGGACTTTGTTGCATTATCTAAGGACTCTGCTGCATTATTGAAGGACTTTGCTGCATTATTGAAGGACTCTGCTGCATTATTTAAGGACTTTGCTGCAATATTTAAGGACTCTGCTTCAGTATTTAAGGACTCTGCTTAAGCATTTGAGGACTCTGCTGCATTATTTAAGGACTTTGCTGCAATATTTAAGGACTCTGCTTCAGTATTTAAGGACTCTGCTGCATTATTTAAGGACTTTTTTGCATTATTTAAGGACTCTGCTGCATTATTTAAGGACTTTGCTGCATTATTTAAGGACTCTGCTGCATTTTTTAAGGACTCTGCTGAAGCATTTGAGGACTCTGCTGCATTATTTAAGCACTTTGCTGCGGTATTTAAGGACTCTGTTGCATTATTTAAGGACTTTGTTGCATTATTTAAGGACTCTGCTGCATTAGTTAAGGACTTTGCTGCATTATTTAAGGACTCTGCTGCATTATTTACCGACGTTGTTGCATTATTTAAGAACTGTGCTGCTTTATTTAAGGACTTTGCATTATTTAAGGACTATGCTGCATTATTTAATGACTTTGCTGAAGCATTTGAGGACTCTGCTGCATTATTAGAGGACTCTGCTGCATTATTTAATGACTTTGTTGGATTTTTTAAGGACTCTGCTGCATTATTTAAGGAATTTGCTGCTATATTAAAGGACTCTGCTGCTATATTAAAGGACTCTGCTTCAGTATTTAAGGACTCTGCTGCAGTATTTAAGGACTCTGCTGCATTATTTAAGGACTCTGCTGCATTATTTAAGGACTTTGCTGCATTATTTAAGGACTTTGTTGCATTATTTAAGGACTCTAATGCATTATTTAAGGACTTTGCTGCAATATTTAAGGACTCTGCTTCAGTATTTAAGGACTCTGCTGCATTATTTAAGGACGTTGTTGCATTATTTAAGGACTCTGCTGCATTATTTAAGGACTTTACTGCATTATTTAAGGACTCTGCTGCATTATTTAAGGACTTTCTTGCATTATTTAAGGACTCTGCTGCATTAGTTAAGGACTTTGCTGCATTATTTAAGGACTCTGCTGCATTATTTAACGATGTTGTTGCATTACTTAAGAACTGTGCTGCATTATTTAAGGACTTTGCTGCATTATTTAAGGACTATGCTGCATTATTTAATGACTTTGCTGAAGCATTTGAGGACTCTGCTGCATTATTAGAGGACTCTGCTGCATTATTTAAGGACTTGCTGCATTATTTAATGACTTTGTTGGATTTTTTTATGGACTCTGCTGCATTATTTAAGGAATTTGCTGCTATATTAAAGGACTCTGCTTCAGTATTTAAGGACTCTGCTGCGGTATTTAAGGACTCTGCTGCATTATTTAAGGACTCTGCTGCATTATTTAAGGACTTTGCTGCATTATTTAAGGAATCTGCTGCATTATTTAAGGACTCTGCTGCATTATTTAAGGACTTTGCTGCATTATTTAAGGACTCTGCTGCATTATTTAAGGACTTTGTTGCATTATTTAAGGACTCTAATGCATTATTTAAGGACTTTGCTGCAATATTTAAGGACTCTGCTTCAGTATTTAAGGACTCTGCTGCATTATTTAAGGACGTTGTTGCATTATTTAAGGACTCTGCTGCATTATTTAAGGACTTTACTGCATTATTTAAGGACTCTGCTGCATTATTTAAGGACTTTCTTGCATTATTTAAGGACTCTGCTGCATTAGTTAAGGACTTTGCTGCATTATTTAAGGACTCTGCTGCATTATTTAACGATGTTGTTGCATTACTTAAGAACTGTGCTGCATTATTTAAGGACTTTGCTGCATTATTTAAGGACTATGCTGCATTATTTAATGACTTTGCTGAAGCATTTGAGGACTCTGCTGCATTATTAGAGGACTCTGCTGCATTATTTAAGGACTTGCTGCATTATTTAATGACTTTTTGGATTTTTTTATGGACTCTGCTGCATTATTTAAGGAATTTGCTGCTATATTAAAGGACTCTGCTTCAGTATTTAAGGACTCTGCTGCAGTATTTAAGGACTCTGCTGCATTATTTAAGGACTCTGCTGCATTATTTAAGGACTTTGCTGCATTATTTAAGGACTCTGCTGCATTATTTAAGGACTTTGTTGCATTATTTAAGGACTCTAATGCATTATTTAAGGACTTTGCTGCAATATTTAAGGACTCTGCTTCAGTATTTAAGGACTCTGCTGCATTATTTAAGGACGTTGTTGCATTATTTAAGGACTCTGCTGCATTATTTAAGGACTTTACTGCATTATTTAAGGACTCTGCTGCATTATTTAAGGACTTTGTTGCATTATTTAAGGACTCTGCTGCATTATTTAAGGACTTTGTTGCATTATTTAAGGACTCTGCTGCATTATTTAAGGACTTTGTTGCATTATTTAATGACTCTGCTGCATTATTTAAGGACTTTGCAGCAATATTTAAGGACTCTGCTTCAGTATTTAAGGACTCTGCTGCATTATTTAAGGACTTTGTTGCATTATTTAAGGACTCTGCTGCATTATTTAAGGACTTTGCTGCATTATTTAAGGACAATGCTGCATTATTTAAGGACTCTGCTGAAGCATTTGAGGACTCTGCTGCATTATTTAAGCCCTTTGCTGCGGTATTTAAGGACTCTGTTGCATTATTTAAGGACTTTGTTGCATTATTTAAGGACTCTGCTGCATTAGTTAAGGAGTTTGCTGCATTATTTAAGGACTCTGCTGCATTATTTAACGACGTTGTTGCATTATTTAAGAACTGTGCTGCATTATTTAAGGACTTTGCTGCATTATTTAAGGACTATGCTGCATTATTTAATGACTTTGCTGAAGCATTTGAGGACTCTGCTGCATTATTAGAGGACTCTGCTGCATTATTTAAGGACTTGCTGCATTATTTAATGACTTTGTTGGATTTCTTAAGGACTCTGCTGCATTATTTAAGGAATTTGCTGCTATATTAAAGGACTCTGCTTCAGTATTTAAGGACTCTGCTGCGGTATTTAAGGACCCTGCTGCATTATTTTAGGACTCTGCTGCATTATTTAAGGACTTTGCTGCATTATTTAAGGAATCTGCTGCATTATTTAAGGACTTTGTTGCATTATCTAAGGACTCTGCTGCATTATTGAAGGACTTTGCTGCATTATTGAAGGACTCTGCTGCATTATTTAAGGACTTTGCTGCAATATTTAAGGACTCTGCTTCAGTATTTAAGGACTCTGCTTAAGCATTTGAGGACTCTGCTGCATTATTTAAGGACTTTGCTGCAATATTTAAGGACTCTGCTTCAGTATTTAAGGACTCTGCTGCATTATTTAAGGACTTTTTTGCATTATTTAAGGACTCTGCTGCATTATTTAAGGACTTTGCTGCATTATTTAAGGACTCTGCTGCATTTTTTAAGGACTCTGCTGAAGCATTTGAGGACTCTGCTGCATTATTTAAGCACTTTGCTGCGGTATTTAAGGACTCTGTTGCATTATTTAAGGACTTTGTTGCATTATTTAAGGACTCTGCTGCATTAGTTAAGGACTTTGCTGCATTATTTAAGGACTCTGCTGCATTATTTACCGACGTTGTTGCATTATTTAAGAACTGTGCTGCTTTATTTAAGGACTTTGCATTATTTAAGGACTATGCTGCATTATTTAATGACTTTGCTGAAGCATTTGAGGACTCTGCTGCATTATTAGAGGACTCTGCTGCATTATTTAATGACTTTGTTGGATTTTTTAAGGACTCTGCTGCATTATTTAAGGAATTTGCTGCTATATTAAAGGACTCTGCTGCTATATTAAAGGACTCTGCTTCAGTATTTAAGGACTCTGCTGCAGTATTTAAGGACTCTGCTGCATTATTTAAGGACTCTGCTGCATTATTTAAGGACTTTGCTGCATTATTTAAGGACTTTGTTGCATTATTTAAGGACTCTAATGCATTATTTAAGGACTTTGCTGCAATATTTAAGGACTCTGCTTCAGTATTTAAGGACTCTGCTGCATTATTTAAGGACGTTGTTGCATTATTTAAGGACTCTGCTGCATTATTTAAGGACTTTACTGCATTATTTAAGGACTCTGCTGCATTATTTAAGGACTTTCTTGCATTATTTAAGGACTCTGCTGCATTAGTTAAGGACTTTGCTGCATTATTTAAGGACTCTGCTGCATTATTTAACGATGTTGTTGCATTACTTAAGAACTGTGCTGCATTATTTAAGGACTTTGCTGCATTATTTAAGGACTATGCTGCATTATTTAATGACTTTGCTGAAGCATTTGAGGACTCTGCTGCATTATTAGAGGACTCTGCTGCATTATTTAAGGACTTGCTGCATTATTTAATGACTTTGTTGGATTTTTTTATGGACTCTGCTGCATTATTTAAGGAATTTGCTGCTATATTAAAGGACTCTGCTTCAGTATTTAAGGACTCTGCTGCGGTATTTAAGGACTCTGCTGCATTATTTAAGGACTCTGCTGCATTATTTAAGGACTTTGCTGCATTATTTAAGGAATCTGCTGCATTATTTAAGGACTTTGTTGCATTATCTAAGGACTCTGCTGCATTATTGAAGGACTTTGCTGCAATATTTAAGGACTCTGCTTCAGTATTTAAGGACTCTGCTGCATTATTTAAGGACTTTGTTGCATTATTTAAGGACTCTGCTGCATTAGATAAGGACTTTGCTGCATTATTTAAGGACTCTGCTGCATTATTTAAGGACTTTGCTGCAATATTTAAGGACTCTGCTTCAGTATTTAAGGACTCTGCTGCATTATTTAAGGACTTTGTTGCATTATTTAAGGACTCTGCTGCATTATTTAAGGACTTTGCTGCATTATTTAAGGACTCTGCTGCATTATTTAAGGACTCTGCTGAAGCATTTGAGGACTCTGCTGCATTATTTAAGCACTTTGCTGTGGTATTTAAGGACTCTGTTGCATTATTTAAGGACTCTGCTGCATTATTTAAGGACTTTGTTGCATTATTTAAGGACTCTGCTGCATTATTTAAGGACTTTGCTGCAATATTTAAGGACTCTGCTTCAGTATTTAAGGACTCTGCTGCATTATTTAAGGACTCTGCTGCATTAGTTAAGGACTTTGCTGCATTATTTAAGGACTCTGCTGCATTATTTAACGACGTTGTTGCATTACTTAAGAACTGTGCTGCATTATTTAAGGACTTTGCTGCATTATTTAAGGACTATGCTGCATTATTTAATGACTTTGCTGAAGCATTTGAGGACTCTGCTGCATTATTAGAGGACTCTGCTGCATTATTTAAGGACTTGCTGCATTATTTAATGACTTTGTTGGATTTTTTTATGGACTCTGCTGCATTATTTAAGGAATTTGCTGCTATATTAAAGGACTCTGCTTCAGTATTTAAGGACTCTGCTGCGGTATTTAAGGACTCTGCTGCATTATTTAAGGACTCTGCTGCATTATTTAAGGACTTTGCTGCATTATTTAAGGAATCTGCTGCATTATTTAAGGACTTTGTTGCATTATCTAAGGACTCTGCTGCATTATTGAAGGACTTTGCTGCAATATTTAAGGACTCTGCTTCAGTATTTAAGGACTCTGCTGCATTATTTAAGGACTTTGTTGCATTATTTAAGGACTCTGCTGCATTAGATAAGGACTTTGCTGCATTATTTAAGGACTCTGCTGCATTATTTAAGGACTTTGCTGCAATATTTAAGGACTCTGCTTCAGTATTTAAGGACTCTGCTGCATTATTTAAGGACTTTGTTGCATTATTTAAGGACTCTGCTGCATTATTTAAGGACTTTGCTGCATTATTTAAGGACTCTGCTGCATTATTTAAGGACTCTGCTGAAGCATTTGAGGACTCTGCTGCATTATTTAAGCACTTTGCTGCGGTATTTAAGGACTCTGTTGCATTATTTAAGGACTCTGCTGCATTATTTAAGGACTTTGTTGCATTATTTAAGGACTCTGCTGCATTATTTAAGGACTTTGCTGCAATATTTAAGGACTCTGCTTCAGTATTTAAGGACTCTGCTGCATTATTTAAGGACTTTGCTGCATTATTTAAGGACTTTGTTGCATTATTTAAGTACTCTGCTGCATTATTTAAGGACTTTGTTGCATTATTTAAGGACTCTGCTGCATTATTTAAGGACTTTGCAGCAATATTTAAGGACTCTGCTTCAGTATTTAAGGACTCTGCTGCATTATTTAAGGACTTTGTTGCATTATTTAAGGACTCTGCTGCATTATTTAAGGACTTTGCTGCAATATTTAAGGACTCTGCTTCAGTATTTAAGGACTCTGCTTAAGCATTTGAGGACTCTGCTGCATTATTTAAGGACTTTGCTGCAATATTTAAGGACTCTGCTTCAGTATTTAAGGACTCTGCTGCATTATTTAAGGACTTTGTTGCATTATTTAAGGACTCTGCTGCATTATTTAAGGACTTTGCTGCATTTTTTAAGAACTCTGCTGCATTTTTTAAGGACTCTGCTGAAGCATTTGAGGACTCTGCTGCATTATTTAAGCACTTTGCTGCGGTATTTAAGGACTCTGTTGCATTATTTAAGGACTTTGTTGCATTATTTAAGGACTCTGCTGCATTAGTTAAGGACTTTGCTGCATTATTTAAGGACTCTGCTGCATTATTTACCGACGTTGTTGCATTATTTAAGAACTGTGCTGCTTTATTTAAAGACTTTGCATTATTTAAGGACTATGCTGCATTATTTAATGACTTTGCTGAAGCATTTGAGGACTCTGCTGCATTATTAGAGGACTCTGCTGCATTATTTAATGACTTTGTTGGATTTTTTAAGG
This sequence comes from Phyllobates terribilis, assembly GCF_046119375.1. Classification (NCBI taxonomy): domain Eukaryota; kingdom Metazoa; phylum Chordata; class Amphibia; order Anura; family Dendrobatidae; genus Phyllobates; species Phyllobates terribilis. The sequence goes on along the minus strand of NW_027363068.1, from coordinate 1,838,373 downwards.
ACTCTGCTGCATTATTTAAGGAATTTGCTGCTATATTAAAGGACTCTGCTTCAGTATTTAAGGACTCTGCTGCAGTATTTAAGGACTCTGCTGCATTATTTAAGGACTCTGCTGCATTATTTAAGGACTTTGCTGCATTATTTAAGGACTCTGCTGCATTATTTAAGGACTTTGTTGCATTATTTAAGGACTCTAATGCATTATTTAAGGACTTTGCTGCAATATTTAAGGACTCTGCTTCAGTATTTAAGGACTCTGCTGCATTATTTAAGGACGTTGTTGCATTATTTAAGGACTCTGCTGCATTATTTAAGGACTTTACTGCATTATTTAAGGACTCTGCTGCATTATTTAAGGACTTTGTTGCATTATTTAAGGACTCTGCTGCATTAGTTAAGGACTTTGCTGCATTATTTAAGGACTCTGCTGCATTATTTACCGACGTTGTTGCATTATTTAAGAACTGTGCTGCTTTATTTAAGGACTTTGCATTATTTAAGGACTATGCTGCATTATTTAATGACTTTGCTGAAGCATTTGAGGACTCTGCTGCATTATTAGAGGACTCTGCTGCATTATTTAATGACTTTGTTGGATTTTTTAAGGACTCTGCTGCATTATTTAAGGAATTTGCTGCTATATTAAAGGACTCTGCTTCAGTATTTAAGGACTCTGCTGCAGTATTTAAGGACTCTGCTGCATTATTTAAGGACTCTGCTGCATTATTTAAGGACTTTGCTGCATTATTTAAGGACTCTGCTGCATTATTTAAGGACGTTGTTGCATTATTTAAGGACTCTAATGCATTATTTAAGGACTTTGCTGCAATATTTAAGGACTCTGCTTCAGTATTTAAGGACTCTGCTGCATTATTTAAGGACGTTGTTGCATTATTTAAGGACTCTGCTGCATTATTTAAGGACTTTACTGCATTATTTAAGGACTCTGCTGCATTATTTAAGGACTTTCTTGCATTATTTAAAGACTCTGCTGCATTAGTTAAGGACTTTGCTGCATTATTTAAGGACTCTGCTGCATTATTTAACGACGTTGTTGCATTACTTAAGAACTGTGCTGCATTATTTAAGGACTTTGCTGCATTATTTAAGGACTATGCTGCATTATTTAATGACTTTGCTGAAGCATTTGAGGACTCTGCTGCATTATTAGAGGACTCTGCTGCATTATTTAAGGACTTGCTGCATTATTTAATGACTTTGTTGGATTTTTTTATGGACTCTGCTGCATTATTTAAGGAATTTGCTGCTATATTAAAGGACTCTGCTTCAGTATTTAAGGACTCTGCTGCGGTATTTAAGGACTCTGCTGCATTATTTAAGGACTCTGCTGCATTATTTAAGGACTTTGCTGCATTATTTAAGGAATCTGCTGCATTATTTAAGGACTTTGTTGCATTATCTAAGGACTCTGCTGCATTATTGAAGGACTTTGCTGCAATATTTAAGGACTCTGCTTCAGTATTTAAGGACTCTGCTGCATTATTTAAGGACTTTGTTGCATTATTTAATGACTCTGCTGCATTAGATAAGGACTTTGCTGCATTATTTAAGGACTCTGCTGCATTATTTAAGGACTTTTCTGCAATATTTAAGGACTCTGCTTCAGTATTTAAGGACTCTGCTGCATTATTTAAGGACTTTGTTGCATTATTTAAGGACTCTGCTGCATTATTTAAGGACTTTGCTGCATTATTTAAGGACTCTGCTGCATTATTTAAGGACTCTGCTGAAGCATTTGAGGACTCTGCTGCATTATTTAAGCACTTTGCTGCGGTATTTAAGGACTCTGTTGCATTATTTAAGGACTCTGCTTCATTATTTAAGGACTTTGTTGCATTATTTAAGGACTCTGCTGCATTATTTAAGGACTTTGCTGCAATATTTAAGGACTCTGCTTCAGTATTTAAGGACTCTGCTGCATTATTTAAGGACTTTGCTGCATTATTTAAGGACTTTGTTGCATTATTTAAGTACTCTGCTGCATTATTTAAGGACTTTGTTGCATTATTTAAGGACTCTGCTGCATTATTTAAGGACTTTGTTGCATTATTTAATGACTCTGCTGCATTATTTAAGGACTTTGCAGCAATATTTAAGGACTCTGCTTCAGTATTTAAGGACTCTGCTGCATTATTTAAGGACTTTGTTGCATTATTTAAGGACTCTGCTGCATTATTTAAGGACTTTGCTGCATTATTTAAGGACAATGCTGCATTATTTAAGGACTCTGCTGAAGCATTTGAGGACTCTGCTGCATTATTTAAGCCCTTTGTTGCGGTATTTAAGGACTCTGTTGCATTATTTAAGGACTTTGTTGCATTATTTAAGGACTCTGCTGCATTAGTTAAGGAGTTTGCTGCATTATTTAAGGACTCTGCTGCATTATTTAACGACGTTGTTGCATTATTTAAGAACTGTGCTGCATTATTTAAGGACTTTGCTGCATTATTTAAGGACTATGCTGCATTATTTAATGACTTTGCTGAAGCATTTGAGGACTCTGCTGCATTATTAGAGGACTCTGCTGCATTATTTAAGGACTTGCTGCATTATTTAATGACTTTGTTGGATTTCTTAAGGACTCTGCTGCATTATTTAAGGAATTTGCTGCTATATTAAAGGACTCTGCTTCAGTATTTAAGGACTCTGCTGCGGTATTTAAGGACCCTGCTGCATTATTTTAGGACTCTGCTGCATTATTTAAGGACTTTGCTGCATTATTTAAGGAATCTGCTGCATTATTTAAGGACTTTGTTGCATTATCTAAGGACTCTGCTGCATTATTGAAGGACTTTGCTGCATTATTGAAGGACTCTGCTGCATTATTTAAGGACTTTGCTGCAATATTTAAGGACTCTGCTTCAGTATTTAAGGACTCTGCTTAAGCATTTGAGGACTCTGCTGCATTATTTAAGGACTTTGCTGCAATATTTAAGGACTCTGCTTCAGTATTTAAGGACTCTGCTGCATTATTTAAGGACTTTGTTGCATTATTTAAGGACTCTGCTGCATTATTTAAGGACTTTGCTGCATTATTTAAGGACTCTGCTGCATTTTTTAAGGACTCTGCTGAAGCATTTGAGGACTCTGCTGCATTATTTAAGCACTTTGCTGCGGTATTTAAGGACTCTGTTGCATTATTTAAGGACTTTGTTGCATTATTTAAGGACTCTGCTGCATTAGTTAAGGACTTTGCTGCATTATTTAAGGACTCTGCTGCATTATTTACCGACGTTGTTGCATTATTTAAGAACTGTGCTGCTTTATTTAAGGACTTTGCATTATTTAAGGACTATGCTGCATTATTTAATGACTTTGCTGAAGCATTTGAGGACTCTGCTGCATTATTAGAGGACTCTGCTGCATTATTTAATGACTTTGTTGGATTTTTTAAGGACTCTGCTGCATTATTTAAGGAATTTGCTGCTATATTAAAGGACTCTGCTTCAGTATTTAAGGACTCTGCTGCAGTATTTAAGGACTCTGCTGCATTATTTAAGGACTCTGCTGCATTATTTAAGGACTTTGCTGCATTATTTAAGGACTCTGCTGCATTATTTAAGGACTTTGTTGCATTATTTAAGGACTCTAATGCATTATTTAAGGACTTTGCTGCAATATTTAAGGACTCTGCTTCAGTATTTAAGGACTCTGCTGCATTATTTAAGGACGTTGTTGCATTATTTAAGGACTCTGCTGCATTATTTAAGGACTTTACTGCATTATTTAAGGACTCTGCTGCATTATTTAAGGACTTTCTTGCATTATTTAAGGACTCTGCTGCATTAGATAAGGACTTTGCTGCATTATTTAAGGACTCTGCTGCATTATTTAACGATGTTGTTGCATTACTTAAGAACTGTGCTGCATTATTTAAGGACTTTGCTGCATTATTTAAGGACTATGCTGCATTATTTAATGACTTTGCTGAAGCATTTGAGGACTCTGCTGCATTATTAGAGGACTCTGCTGCATTATTTAAGGACTTGCTGCATTATTTAATGACTTTTTGGATTTTTTTATGGACTCTGCTGCATTATTTAAGGAATTTGCTGCTATATTAAAGGACTCTGCTTCAGTATTTAAGGACTCTGCTGCGGTATTTAAGGACTCTGCTGCATTATTTAAGGACTCTGCTGCATTATTTAAGGACTTTGCTGCATTATTTAAGGAATCTGCTGCATTATTTAAGGACTTTGTTGCATTATCTAAGGACTCTGCTGCATTATTGAAGGACTTTGCTGCAATATTTAAGGACTCTGCTTCAGTATTTAAGGACTCTGCTGCATTATTTAAGGACTTTGTTGCATTATTTAAGGACTCTGCTGCATTAGATAAGGACTTTGCTGCATTATATAAGGACTCTGCTGCATTATTTAAGGACTTTGCTGCAATATTTAAGGACTCTGCTTCAGTATTTAAGGACTCTGCTGCATTATTTAAGGACTTTGTTGCATTATTTAAGGACTCTGCTGCATTATTTAAGGACTTTGTTGCATTATTTAAGGACTCTGCTGCATTATTTAAGGACTTTGCTGCAATATTTAAGGACTCTGCTTCAGTATTTAAGGACTCTGCTGCATTATTTAAGGACTCTGCTGCATTAGTTAAGGACTTTGCTGCATTATTTAAGGACTCTGCTGCATTATTTAACGACGTTGTTGCATTACTTAAGAACTGTGCTGCATTATTTAAGGACTTTGCTGCATTATTTAAGGACTATGCTGCATTATTTAATGACTTTGCTGAAGCATTTGAGGACTCTGCTGCATTATTAGAGGACTCTGCTGCATTATTTAAGGACTTGCTGCATTATTTAATGACTTTGTTGGATTTTTTTATGGACTCTGCTGCATTATTTAAGGAATTTGCTGCTATATTAAAGGACTCTGCTTCAGTATTTAAGGACTCTGCTGCGGTATTTAAGGACTCTGCTGCATTTTTTAAGGACTCTGCTGCATTATTTAAGGACTTTGCTGCATTATTTAAGGAATCTGCTGCATTATTTAAGGACTTTGTTGCATTATCTAAGGACTCTGCTGCATTATTGAAGGATTTTGCTGCAATATTTAAGGACTCTGCTTCAGTATTTAAGGACTCTGCTGCATTATTTAAGGACTTTGTTGCATTATTTAAGGACTCTGCTGCATTAGATAAGGACTTTGCTGCATTATTTAAGGACTCTGCTGCATTATTTAAGGACTTTGCTGCAATATTTAAGGACTCTGCTTCAGTATTTAAGGACTCTGCTGCATTATTTAAGGACTTTGTTGCATTATTTAAGGACTCTGCTGCATTATTTAAGGACTTTGCTGCATTATTTAAGGACTCTGCTGCATTATTTAAGGACTCTGCTGAAGCATTTGAGGACTCTGCTGCATTATTTAAGCACTTTGCTGCGGTATTTAAGGACTCTGTTGCATTATTTAAGGACTCTGCTGCATTATTTAAGGACTTTGTTGCATTATTTAAGGACTCTGCTGCATTATTTAAGGACTTTGCTGCAATATTTAAGGACTCTGCTTCAGTATTTAAGGACTCTGCTGCATTATTTAAGGACTTTGCTGCATTATTTAAGGACTTTGTTGCATTATTTAAGTACTCTGCTGCATTATTTAAGGACTTTGTTGCATTATTTAAGGACTCTGCTGCATTATTTAAGGACTTTGTTGCATTATTTAATGACTCTGCTGCATTATTTAAGGACTTTGCAGCAATATTTAAGGACTCTGCTTCAGTATTTAAGGACTCTGCTGCATTATTTAAGGACTTTGTTGCATTATTTAAGGACTCTGCTGCATTATTTAAGGACTTTGCTGCATTATTTAAGGACAATGCTGCATTATTTAAGGACTCTGCTGAAGCATTTGAGGACTCTGCTGCATTATTTAAGCCCTTTGCTGCGGTATTTAAGGACTCTGTTTCATTATTTAAGGACTTTGTTGCATTATTTAAGGACTCTGCTGCATTAGTTAAGGAGTTTGCTGCATTATTTAAGGTCTCTGCTGCATTATTTATTGACGTTGTTGCATTATTTAAGAACTGTGCTGCATTATTTAAGGACTTTGCTGCATTATTTAAGGACTATGCTGCATTATTTAATGACTTTGCTGAAGCATTTGAGGACTCTGCTGCATTATTAGAGGACTCTGCTGCATTATTTAAGGACTTGCTGCATTATTTAATGACTTTGTTGGATTTCTTAAGGACTCTGCTGCATTATTTAAGGAATTTGCTGCTATATTAAAGGACTCTGCTTCAGTATTTAAGGACTCTGCTGCGGTATTTAAGGACCCTGCTGAATTATTTTAGGACTCTGCTGCATTATTTAAGGACTTTGCTGCATTATTTAAGGAATCTGCTGCATTATTTAAGGACTTTGTTGCATTATCTAAGGACTCTGCTGCATTATTGAAGGACTTTGCTGCATTATTTAAGGACTCTGCTGCATTATTTAAGGACTTTGCTGCAATATTTAAGGACTCTGCTTCAGTATTTAAGGACTCTGCTTAAGCATTTGAGGACTCTGCTGCATTATTTAAGGACTTTGCTGCAATATTTAAGGACTCTGCTTCAGTATTTAAGGACTCTGCTGCATTATTTAAGGACTTTGTTGCATTATTTAAGGACTCTGCTGCATTATTTAAGGACTTTGCTGCATTATTTAAGGACTCTGCTGCATTTTTTAAGGACTCTGCTGAAGCATTTGAGGACTCTGCTGCATTATTTAAGCACTTTGCTGCGGTATTTAAGGACTCTGTTGCATTATTTAAGGACTTTGTTGCATTATTTAAGGACTCTGCTGCATTAGTTAAGGACTTTGCTGCATTATTTAAGGACTCTGCTGCATTATTTACCGACGTTGTTGCATTATTTAAGAACTGTGCTGCTTTATTTAAGGACTTTGCATTATTTAAGGACTATGCTGCATTATTTAATGACTTTGCTGAAGCATTTGAGGACTCTGCTGCATTATTAGAGGACTCTGCTGCATTATTTAATGACTTTGTTGGATTTTTTAAGGACTCTGCTGCATTATTTAAGGAATTTGCTGCTATATTAAAGGACTCTGCTTCAGTATTTAAGGACTCTGCTGCAGTATTTAAGGACTCTGCTGCATTATTTAAGGACTCTGCTGCATTATTTAAGGACTTTGCTGCATTATTTAAGGACTCTGCTGCATTATTTAAGGACTTTGTTGCATTATTTAAGGACTCTAATGCATTATTTAAGGACTTTGCTGCAATATTTAAGGACTCTGCTTCAGTATTTAAGGACTCTGCTGCATTATTTAAGGACGTTGTTGCATTATTTAAGGACTCTGCTGCATTATTTAAGGACTTTACTGCATTATTTAAGGACTCTGCTGCATTATTTAAGGACTTTCTTGCATTATTTAAGGACTCTGCTGCATTAGTTAAGGACTTTGCTGCATTATTTAAGGACTCTGCTGCATTATTTAACGACGTTGTTGCATTACTTAAGAACTGTGCTGCATTATTTAAGGACTTTGCTGCATTATTTAAGGACTATGCTGCATTATTTAATGACTTTGCTGAAGCATTTGAGGACTCTGCTGCATTATTAGAGGACTCTGCTGCATTATTTAAGGACTTGCTGCATTATTTAATGACTTTGTTGGATTTTTTTATGGACTCTGCTGCATTATTTAAGGAATTTGCTGCTATATTAAAGGACTCTGCTTCAGTATTTAAGGACTCTGCTGCATTATTTAAGGACTTTGTTGCATTATTTAAGGACTCTGCTGCTTTATTTAAGGACTTTGTTGCATTATCTAAGGACTCTGCTGCATTATTGAAGGACTTTGCTGCAATATTTAAGGACTCTGCTTCAGTATTTAAGGACTCTGCTGCATTATTTAAGGACTTTGTTGCATTATTTAAGGACTCTGCTGCATTATTTAAGGACTTTGTTGCATTATTTAAGGACTCTGCTGCATTATTTAAGGACTTTGCTGCAATATTTAAGGACTCTGCTTCAGTATTTAAGGACTCTGCTGCATTATTTAAGGACTTTGTTGCATTATTTAAGGACTCTGCTGCATTATTTAAGGACTTTGCTGCATTATTTAAGGACTCTGTTGCATTTTTTAAGGACTCTGCTGAAGCATTTGAGGACTCTGCTGCATTATTTAAGCACTTTGCTGCGGTATTTAAGGACTCTGTTGCATTATTTAAGGACTTTGTTGCATTATTTAAGGACTCTGCTGCATTAGTTAAGGACTTTGCTGCATTATTTAAGGACTCTGCTGCATTATTTACCGACGTTGTTGCATTATTTAAGAACTGTGCTGCTTTATTTAAGGACTTTGCATTATTTAAGGACTATGCTGCATTATTTAATGACTTTGCTGAAGCATTTGAGGACTCTGCTGCATTATTAGAGGACTCTGCTGCATTATTTGAGGACTCTGTTGCATTATTTAAGGACTTTGCTGCTTTATTTAAGGACGTTGTTGGATTATTTAAGGACTCTGCTGTATTATTTAAGGAATTTGCTGCATATTTAAAGAATTTGCTCCATTATTTAAGGACCCTGCTGCATTATTTATTAACTCTGCTGAAGTATTTGAGGACTCTGCTGCATTATTTAAGGACTCTGCTGCATTATTTAAGGACTTTGTTGCATTATTTAAGGACTCTGCTGCATTATTGAAGGACTTTGCTGCAATATTTAAGGACTCTGCTTCAGTATTTAAGGACTCTGCTGCATTATTTAAGGACTTTGTTGCATTATTTAAGGACTCTGCTGCATTATTTAAGGACTTTGTTGCATTATTTAAGGACTCTGCTGCATTATTTAAGGACTTTGCTGCAATATTTAAGGACTCTGCTTCAGTATTTAAGGACTCTGCTGCATTATTTAAGGACTTTGTTGCATTATTTAAGGACTCTGCTGCATTATTTAAGGACTTTGCTGCATTATTTAAGGACTCTGCTGCATTTTTTAAGGACTCTGCTGAAGCATTTGAGGACTCTGCTGCATTATTTAAGCACTTTGCTGCGGTATTTAAGGACTCTGCTGCATTATTTACCGACGTTGTTGCATTATTTAAGAACTGTGCTGCTTTATTTAAGGACTTTGCATTATTTAAGGACTATGCTGCATTATTTAATGACTTTGCTGAAGCATTTGAGGACTCTGCTGCATTATTAGAGGACTCTGTTGCATTATTTAAGGACTTTGCTGCTTTATTTAAGGACGTTGTTGGATTATTTAAGGACTCTGCTGTATTATTTAAGGAATTTGCTGCATATTTAAAGAATTTGCTCCATTATTTAAGGACTCTGCTGCATTATTTATTCACTCTGCTGAAGTATTTGAGGACTCTGCTGCATTATTTAAGGACTCTGCTGCATTATTTAAGGACTTTGTTGCATTATTTAAGGACTCTGCTGCATTATTTAAGGACTTTGCTGCAATATTTAAGGACTCTGCTTCAGTATTTAAGGACTCTGCTGCATTATTTAACGACGTTGTTGCATTATTTAAGAACTGTGCTGCATTATTTAAGGACTTTGCTGCATTATTTAAGGACTATGCTGCATTATTTAATGACTTTGCTGAAGCATTTGAGGACTCTGCTGCATTATTAGAGGACTCTGCTGCATTATTTAAGGACTTGCTGCATTACTTAATGACTTTGTTGGATTTCTTAAGGACTCTGCTGCATTATTTAAGGAATTTGCTGCTATATTAAAGGACTCTGCTTCAGTATTTAAGGACTCTGCTGCGGTATTTAAGGACCCTGCTGCATTATTTTAGGACTCTGCTGCATTATTTAAGGACTTTGCTGCATTATTTAAGGAATCTGCTGCATTATTTAAGGACTTGGTTGCATTATCTAAGGACTCTGCTGCATTATTGAAGGACTTTGCTGCATTATTTAAGGACTCTGCTGCATTATTTAAGGACTTTGCTGCAATATTTAAGGACTCTGCTTCAGTATTTAAGGACTCTGCTGAAGCATTTGAGGACTCTGCTGCATTATTTAATGACTTTGCTGAAGCATTTGAGGACTCTGCTGCATTATTAGAGGACTCTGCTGCATTATTTAATGACTTTGTTGGATTTTTTAAGGACTCTGCTGCATTATTTAAGGAATTTGCTGCTATATTAAAGTACTCTGCTTCAGTATTTAAGGACTCTGCTGCGGTATTTAAGGACTCTGCTGCATTATTTAAGGACTCTGCTGCATTATTTAAGGACTTTGCTGCATTATTTAAGGAATTTGTTGCATTATTTAAGGACTCTGCTGCATTATTTAAGGACTTTGCTGCAATATTTAAGGACTCTGCTTCAGTATTTAAGGACTCTGCTGCATTATTTAAGGACGTTGTTGCATTATTTAAGGACTCTGCTGCATTATTTAAGGACTTTATTGCATTATTTAAGGACTCTGCTGCATTATTTAAGGACTTTGTTGCATTATTTAAGGACTCTGCTGCATTAGTTAAGGACTTTACTGCATTATTTAAGGACTCTGCTGCATTATTTAACGACGTTGTTGCATTATTTAAGAACTGTGCTGCATTATTTAAGGACTTTGCTGCATTATTTAAGGACTATGCTGCATTATTTAATGACTTTGCTGAAGCATTTGAGGACTCTGCTGCATTATTAGAGGACTCTGCTGCATTATTTAAGGACTTGCTGCATTATTTAATGACTTTGTTGGATTTTTTAAGGACTCTGCTGCATTATTTAAGGAATTTGCTGCTATATTAAAGGACTCTGCTTCAGTATTTAAGGACTCTGCTGTGTTATTTAAGGACTCTGCTGCATTATTTAAGGACTCTGCTGCATTATTTAAGGAATCTGCTGCATTATTTAAGGACTTTGTTGCATTATCTAAGGACTCTGCTGCATTATTGAAGGACTTTGCTGCAATATTTAAGGGCTCTGCTTCAGTATTTAAGGACTCTGCTGCATTATTTAAGGACTTTGTTGCATTATTTAAGGACTCTGCTGCATTATTTAAGGACTTTGCTGCATTATTTATGGACTCTGCTGCATTATTTAAGGACTTTGCTGCAATATTTAAGGACTCTGCTTCAGTATTTAAGGACTCTGCTGCATTATTTAAGGACTTTGTTGCATTATTTAAGGACTCTGCTGCATTATTTAAGGACTTTGCTGCATTATTTAAGGACTCTGCTGCATTATTTAAGGACTCTGCTGAAGCATTTGAGGACTCTGCTGCATTATTTAATCACTTTGCTGCGGTATTTAAGGACTCTGTTGCATTATTTAAGGACTTTGTTGCATTATTTAAGGACTCTGCTGCATTAGTTAAGGACTTTGCTGCATTATTTAAGGACTCTGCTGCATTATTTACCGACGTTGTTGCATTATTTAAGAACTGTGCTGCTTTATTTAAGGACTTTGCATTATTTAAGGACTATGCTGCATTATTTAATGACTTTGCTGAAGCATTTGAGGACTCTGCTGCATTATTAGAGGACTCTGCTGCATTATTTAATGACTTTGTTGGATTTTTTAAGGACTCTGCTGCATTATTTAAGGAATTTGCTGCTATATTAAAGGACTCTGCTTCAGTATTTAAGGACTCTGCTGCGGTATTTAAGGACTCGGCTGCATTATTTAAGGACTCTGCTGCATTATTTAAGGACTTTGCTGCATTATTTAAGGACTCTGCTGCATTATTTAAGGACTTTGTTGCATTATTTAAGGACTCTAATGCATTATTTAAGGACTTTGCTGCAATATTTAAGGACTCTGCTTCAGTATTTAAGGACTCTGCTGCATTATTTAAGGACGTTGTTGCATTATTTAAGGACTCTGCTGCATTATTTAAGGACTTTACTGCATTATTTAAGGACTCTGCTGCATTATTTAAGGACTTTCTTGCATTATTTAAGGACTCTGCTGCATTAGTTAAGGACTTTGCTGCATTATTTAAGGACGTTGTTGCATTATTTAACGACGTTGTTGCATTACTTAAGAACTGTGCTGCATTATTTAAGGACTTTGCTGCATTATTTAAGGACTATGCTGCATTATTTAATGACTTTGCTGAAGCATTTGAGGACTCTGCTGCATTATTAGAGGACTCTGCTGCATTATTTAAGGACTTGCTGCATTATTTAATGACTTTGTTGGATTTTTTTATGGACTCTGCTGCATTATTTAAGGAATTTGCTGCTATATTAAAGGACTCTGCTTCAGTATTTAAGGACTCTGCTGCGGTACTTAAGGACTCTGCTGCATTATTTAAGGACTCTGCTGCATTATTTAAGGACTTTGCTGCATTATTTAAGGAATCTGCTGCATTATTTAAGGACTTTGTTGCATTATCTAAGGACTCTGCTGCATTATTGAAGGACTTTGCTGCAATATTTAAGGACTCTGCTTCAGTATTTAAGGACTCTGCTGCATTATTTAAGGACTTTGCTGCATTATTTAAGGACTCTGCTGAATTATTTAAGGACTCTGCTGAAGCATTTGAGGACTCTGCTGCATTATTTAAGCACTTTGCTGCGGTATTTAAGGACTCTGTTGCATTATTTAAGGACTTTGTTGCATTATTTAAGGACTGTGCTGCATTAGTTAAGGACTTTGCTGCATTATTTAAGGAATCTGCTGCATTATTTAAGGACTTTGTTGCATTATCTAAGGACTCTGCTGCATTATTGAAGGACTTTGCTGCAATATTTAAGGACTCTGCTTCAGTATTTAAGGACTCTGCTGCATTATTTAAGGACTTTGTTGCATTATTTAAGGATTCTGCTGCATTATTTAAGGACTTTGCTGCATTATTTATGGACTCTGCTGCATTATTTAAGGACTTTGCTGCAATATTTAAGGACTCTGCTTCAGTATTTAAGGACTCTGCTGCATTATTTAAGGACTTTGTTGCATTATTTAAGGACTCTGCTGCATTATTTAATTACTTTGCTGCATTATTTAAGGACTCTGCTGCATTATTTAAGGACTCTGCTGAAGCATTTGAGGACTCTGCTGCATTATTTAATCACTTTGCTGCGGTATTTAAGGACTCTGTTGCATTATTTAAGGACTTTGTTGCATTATTTAAGGACTCTGCTGCATTAGTTAAGGACTTTGCTGCATTATTTAAGGACTCTGCTGCATTATTTAACGACGTTGTTGCATTATTTTAGAACTGTGCTGCATTATTTAAGGACTCTGCTGCATTATTTAAGGACTTTGTTGCATTATTTAAGGACTCTGCTGCATTAGTTAAGGACTTTGCTGCATTATTTAAGGACTCTGCTGCATTATTTAACGAATTTACTGCATTATTTAAGGACTCTGCTGCATTATTTAAGGACTTTGTTGCATTATTTAAGGACTCTGCTGCATTAGTTAAGGACTATGCTGCATTATTTAATGACTTTGCTGAAGCATTTGAGGACTCTGCTGCATTATTAGAGGACTCTGCTGCATTATTTAAGGACTTGCTGCATTATTTAATGACTTTGTTGGATTTTTTAAGGACTCTGCTGCATTATTTAAGGAATTTGCTGCTATATTAAAGGACTCTGCTTCAGTATTTAAGGACTCTGCTGCGGTATTTAAGGACTCTGCTGCATTATTTAAGGACTCTGCTGCATTATTTAAGGACTTTGCTGCATTATTTAAGGACTCTGCTGCATTATTTAAGGACTTTGCTGCAATATTTAAGGACTCTGCTTCAGTATTTAAGGACTCTGCTGCATTATTTAAGGACGTTGTTGCATTATTTAAGGACTCTGCTGCATTATTTAAGGACTTTACTGCATTATTTAAGGACTCTGCTGCATTATTTAAGGACTTTGTTGCATTATTTCAGGAATCTGATGCATTATTTAAGGAATTTGCTTAATTATTTAAGGACTCTGCTTTCTTATTTAATGACTCTGCTGAAGCATTTCAGGACTCTGCTGCATTATTTGAGGACTCTGTTGCATTATTTAAGGACTTTGCTGCTTTATTTAAGGACGTTGTTGGATTATTTAAGGACTCTGCTGTATTATTTAAGGAATTTGCTGCATATTTAAAGAATTTGCTCCATTATTTAAGGAGTCTGCTGCATTATTTATTCACTCTGCTGAAGTATTTGAGGACTCTGCTGCATTATTTAAGGACTCTGCTGCATTATTTAAGGACTTTGTTGCATTATTTAAGGACTCTGCTGCATTATTTAAGGACTTTGCTGCAATATTTAAGGACTCTGCTTCAGTATTTAAGGACTCTGCTGCATTATTTAAGGACTTTGCTGCATTATTTAAGGACTTTGTTGCATTATTTAAGTACTCTGCTGCATTATTTAAGGACTTTGTTGCATTATTTAAGGACTCTGCTGCTTTATTTAAGGACTTTGTTGCATTATCTAAGGACTCTGCTGCATTATTGAAGGACTTTGCTGCAATATTTAAGGACTCTGCTTCAGTATTTAAGGACTCTGCTGCATTATTTAAGGACTTTGTTGCATTATTTAAGGACTCTGCTGCATTATTTAAGGACTTTGTTGCATTATTTAAGGACTCTGCTGCATTATTTAAGGACTTTGCTGCAATATTTAAGGACTCTGCTTCAGTATTTAAGGACTCTGCTGCATTATTTAAGGACTTTGTTGCATTATTTAAGGACTCTGCTGCATTATTTAAGGACTTTGCTGCATTATTTAAGGACTCTGCTGCATTTTTTAAGGACTCTGCTGAAGCATTTGAGGACTCTGCTGCATTATTTAAGCACTTTGCTGCGGTATTTAAGGACTCTGTTGCATTATTTAAGGACTTTGTTGCATTATTTAAGGACTCTGCTGCATTAGTTAAGGACTTTGCTGCATTATTTAAGGACTCTGCTGCATTATTTACCGACGTTGTTGCATTATTTAAGAACTGTGCTGCTTTATTTAAGGACTTTGCATTATTTAAGGACTATGCTGCATTATTTAATGACTTTGCTGAAGCATTTGAGGACTCTGCTGCATTATTAGAGGACTCTGCTGCATTATTTGAGGACTCTGTTGCATTATTTAAGGACTTTGCTGCTTTATTTAAGGACGTTGTTGGATTATTTAAGGACTCTGCTGTATTATTTAAGGAATTTGCTGCATATTTAAAGAATTTGCTCCATTATTTAAGGACTCTGCTGCATTATTTATTCACTCTGCTGAAGTATTTGAGGACTCTGCTGCATTATTTAAGGACTCTGCTGCATTATTTAAGGACTTTGTTGCATTATTTAAGGACTCTGCTGCATTATTGAAGGACTTTGCTGCAATATTTAAGGACTCTGCTTCAGTATTTAAGGACTCTGCTGCATTATTTAAGGACTTTGTTGCATTATTTAAGGACTCTGCTGCATTATTTAAGGACTTTGTTGCATTATTTAAGGACTTTGCTGCAATATTTAAGGACTCTGCTTCAGTATTTAAGGACTCTGCTGCATTATTTAAGGACTTTGTTGCATTATTTAAGGACTCTGCTGCATTATTTAAGGACTTTGCTGCATTATTTAAGGACTCTGCTGCATTTTTTAAGGACTCTGCTGAAGCATTTGAGGACTCTGCTGCATTATTTAAGCACTTTGCTGCGGTATTTAAGGACTCTGTTGCATTATTTAACGACTTTGTTGCATTATTTAAGGACTCTGCTGCATTATTGAAGGACTTTGCTGCATTATTTAAGGACTCTGCTGCATTATTTACCGACGTTGTTGCATTATTTAAGAACTGTGCTGCTTTATTTAAGGACTCTGCTTCAGTATTTAAGGACTCTGCTGCATTATTTAACGACGTTGTTGCATTATTTAAGAACTGTGCTGCATTATTTAAGGACTTTGCTGCATTATTTAAGGACTATGCTGCATTATTTAATGACTTTGCTGAAGCATTTGAGGACTCTGCTGCATTATTAGAGGACTCTGCTGCATTATTTAAGGACTTGCTGCATTACTTAATGACTTTGTTGGATTTCTTAAGGACTCTGCTGCATTATTTAAGGAATTTGCTGCTATATTAAAGGACTCTGCTTCAGTATTTAAGGACTCTGCTGCGGTATTTAAGGACCCTGCTGCATTATTTTAGGACTCTGCTGCATTATTTAAGGACTTTGCTGCATTATTTAAGGAATCTGCTGCATTATTTAAGGACTTGGTTGCATTATCTAAGGACTCTGCTGCATTATTGAAGGACTTTGCTGCATTATTTAAGGACTCTGCTGCATTATTTAAGGACTTTGCTGCAATATTTAAGGACTCTGCTTCAGTATTTAAGGACTCTGCTGAAGCATTTGAGGACTCTGCTGCATTATTTAATGACTTTGCTGAAGCATTTGAGGACTCTGCTGCATTATTAGAGGACTCTGCTGCATTATTTAATGACTTTGTTGGATTTTTTAAGGACTCTGCTGCATTATTTAAGGAATTTGCTGCTATATTAAAGTACTCTGCTTCAGTATTTAAGGACTCTGCTGCGGTATTTAAGGACTCTGCTGCATTATTTAAGGACTCTGCTGCATTATTTAAGGACTTTGCTGCATTATTTAAGGAATTTGTTGCATTATTTAAGGACTCTGCTGCATTATTTAAGGACTTTGCTGCAATATTTAAGGACTCTGCTTCAGTATTTAAGGACTCTGCTGCATTATTTAAGGACGTTGTTGCATTATTTAAGGACTCTGCTGCATTATTTAAGGACTTTACTGCATTATTTAAGGACTCTGCTGCATTATTTAAGGACTTTGTTGCGTTATTTAAGGACTCTGCTGCATTAGTTAAGGACTTTACTGCATTATTTAAGGACTCTGCTGCATTATTTAACGACGTTGTTGCATTATTTAAGAACTGTGCTGCATTATTTAAGGACTTTGCTGCATTATTTAAGGACTATGCTGCATTATTTAATGACTTTGCTGAAGCATTTGAGGACTCTGCTGCATTATTAGAGGACTCTGCTGCATTATTTAAGGACTTGCTGCATTATTTAATGACTTTGTTGGATTTTTTAAGGACTCTGCTGCATTATTTAAGGAATTTGCTGCTATATTAAAGGACTCTGCTTCAGTATTTAAGGACTCTGCTGTGTTATTTAAGGACTCTGCTGCATTATTTAAGGACTCTGCTGCATTATTTAAGGAATCTGCTGCATTATTTAAGGACTTTGTTGCATTATCTAAGGACTCTGCTGCATTATTGAAGGACTTTGCTGCAATATTTAAGGGCTCTGCTTCAGTATTTAAGGACTCTGCTGCATTATTTAAGGACTTTGTTGCATTATTTAAGGACTCTGCTGCATTATTTAAGGACTTTGCTGCATTATTTATGGACTCTGCTGCATTATTTAAGGACTTTGCTGCAATATTTAAGGACTCTGCTTCAGTATTTAAGGACTCTGCTGCATTATTTAAGGACTTTGTTGCATTATTTAAGGACTCTGCTGCATTATTTAAGGACTTTGCTGCATTATTTAAGGACTCTGCTGCATTATTTAAGGACTCTGCTGAAGCATTTGAGGACTCTGCTGCATTATTTAATCACTTTGCTGCGGTATTTAAGGACTCTGTTGCATTATTTAAGGACTTTGTTGCATTATTTAAGGACTCTGCTGCATTAGTTAAGGACTTTGCTGCATTATTTAAGGACTCTGCTGCATTATTTACCGACGTTGTTGCATTATTTAAGGACTCTGCTGCATTATTTAAGGACTTTGCTGCATTATTTAAGGACTCTGCTGCATTATTTAAGGACTCTGCTGAAGCATTTGAGGACTCTGCTGCATTATTTAAGCACTTTGCTGTGGTATTTAAGGACTCTGTTGCATTATTTAAGGACTCTGCTGCATTATTTAAGGACTTTGTTGCATTATTTAAGGACTCTGCTGCATTATTTAAGGACTTTGCTGCAATATTTAAGGACTCTGCTTCAGTATTTAAGGACTCTGCTGCATTATTTAAGGACTCTGCTGCATTAGTTAAGGACTTTGCTGCATTATTTAAGGACTCTGCTGCATTATTTAACGACGTTGTTGCATTACTTAAGAACTGTGCTGCATTATTTAAGGACTTTGCTGCATTATTTAAGGACTATGCTGCATTATTTAATGACTTTGCTGAAGCATTTGAGGACTCTGCTGCATTATTAGAGGACTCTGCTGCATTATTTAAGGACTTGCTGCATTATTTAATGACTTTGTTGGATTTTTTTATGGACTCTGCTGCATTATTTAAGGAATTTGCTGCTATATTAAAGGACTCTGCTTCAGTATTTAAGGACTCTGCTGCGGTATTTAAGGACTCTGCTGCATTATTTAAGGACTCTGCTGCATTATTTAAGGACTTTGCTGCATTATTTAAGGAATCTGCTGCATTATTTAAGGACTTTGTTGCATTATCTAAGGACTCTGCTGCATTATTGAAGGACTTTGCTGCAATATTTAAGGACTCTGCTTCAGTATTTAAGGACTCTGCTGCATTATTTAAGGACTTTGTTGCATTATTTAAGGACTCTGCTGCATTAGATAAGGACTTTGCTGCATTATTTAAGGACTCTGCTGCATTATTTAAGGACTTTGCTGCAATATTTAAGGACTCTGCTTCAGTATTTAAGGACTCTGCTGCATTATTTAAGGACTTTGTTGCATTATTTAAGGACTCTGCTGCATTATTTAAGGACTTTGCTGCATTATTTAAGGACTCTGCTGCATTATTTAAGGACTCTGCTGAAGCATTTGAGGACTCTGCTGCATTATTTAAGCACTTTGCTGCGGTATTTAAGGACTCTGTTGCATTATTTAAGGACTCTGCTGCATTATTTAAGGACTTTGTTGCATTATTTAAGGACTCTGCTGCATTATTTAAGGACTTTGCTGCAATATTTAAGGACTCTGCTTCAGTATTTAAGGACTCTGCTGCATTATTTAAGGACTTTGCTGCATTATTTAAGGACTTTGTTGCATTATTTAAGTACTCTGCTGCATTATTTAAGGACTTTGTTGCATTATTTAAGGACTCTGCTGCATTATTTAAGGACTTTGCAGCAATATTTAAGGACTCTGCTTCAGTATTTAAGGACTCTGCTGCATTATTTAAGGACTTTGTTGCATTATTTAAGGACTCTGCTGCATTATTTAAGGACTTTGCTGCAATATTTAAGGACTCTGCTTCAGTATTTAAGGACTCTGCTTAAGCATTTGAGGACTCTGCTGCATTATTTAAGGACTTTGCTGCAATATTTAAGGACTCTGCTTCAGTATTTAAGGACTCTGCTGCATTATTTAAGGACTTTGTTGCATTATTTAAGGACTCTGCTGCATTATTTAAGGACTTTGCTGCATTATTTAAGAACTCTGCTGCATTTTTTAAGGACTCTGCTGAAGCATTTGAGGACTCTGCTGCATTATTTAAGCACTTTGCTGCGGTATTTAAGGACTCTGTTGCATTATTTAAGGACTTTGTTGCATTATTTAAGGACTCTGCTGCATTAGTTAAGGACTTTGCTGCATTATTTAAGGACTCTGCTGCATTATTTACCGACGTTGTTGCATTATTTAAGAACTGTGCTGCTTTATTTAAGGACTTTGCATTATTTAAGGACTATGCTGCATTATTTAATGACTTTGCTGAAGCATTTGAGGACTCTGCTGCATTATTAGAGGACTCTGCTGCATTATTTAATGACTTTGTTGGATTTTTTAAGGACTCTGCTGCATTATTTAAGGAATTTGCTGCTATATTAAAGGACTCTGCTTCAGTATTTAAGGACTCTGCTGCAGTATTTAAGGACTCTGCTGCATTATTTAAGGACTCTGCTGCATTATTTAAGGACTTTGCTGCATTATTTAAGGACTCTGCTGCATTATTTAAGGACTTTGTTGCATTATTTAAGGACTCTAATGCATTATTTAAGGACTTTGCTGCAATATTTAAGGACTCTGCTTCAGTATTTAAGGACTCTGCTGCATTATTTAAGGACGTTGTTGCATTATTTAAGGACTCTGCTGCATTATTTAAGGACTTTACTGCATTATTTAAGGACTCTGCTGCATTATTTAAGGACTTTGTTGCATTATTTAAGGACTCTGCTGCATTAGTTAAGGACTTTGCTGCATTATTTAAGGACTCTGCTGCATTATTTACCGACGTTGTTGCATTATTTAAGAACTGTGCTGCTTTATTTAAGGACTTTGCATTATTTAAGGACTATGCTGCATTATTTAATGACTTTGCTGAAGCATTTGAGGACTCTGCTGCATTATTAGAGGACTCTGCTGCATTATTTAATGACTTTGTTGGATTTTTTAAGGACTCTGCTGCATTATTTAAGGAATTTGCTGCTATATTAAAGGACTCTGCTTCAGTATTTAAGGACTCTGCTGCAGTATTTAACGACTCTGCTGCATTATTTAAGGACTCTGCTGCATTATTTAAGGACTTTGCTGCATTATTTAAGGACTCTGCTGCATTATTTAAGGACGTTGTTGCATTATTTAAGGACTCTAATGCATTATTTAAGGACTTTGCTGCAATATTTAAGGACTCTGCTTCAGTATTTAAGGACTCTGCTGCATTATTTAAGGACGTTGTTGCATTATTTAAGGACTCTGCTGCATTATTTAAGGACTTTACTGCATTATTTAAGGACTCTGCTGCATTATTTAAGGACTTTCTTGCATTATTTAAAGACTCTGCTGCATTAGTTAAGGACTTTGCTGCATTATTTAAGGACTCTGCTGCATTATTTAACGACGTTGTTGCATTACTTAAGAACTGTGCTGCATTATTTAAGGACTTTGCTGCATTATTTAAGGACTATGCTGCATTATTTAATGACTTTGCTGAAGCATTTGAGGACTCTGCTGCATTATTAGAGGACTCTGCTGCATTATTTAAGGACTTGCTGCATTATTTAATGACTTTGTTGGATTTTTTTATGGACTCTGCTGCATTATTTAAGGAATTTGCTGCTATATTAAAGGACTCTGCTTCAGTATTTAAGGACTCTGCTGCGGTATTTAAGGACTCTGCTGCATTATTTAAGGACTCTGCTGCATTATTTAAGGACTTTGCTGCATTATTTAAGGAATCTGCTGCATTATTTAAGGACTTTGTTGCATTATCTAAGGACTCTGCTGCATTATTGAAGGACTTTGCTGCAATATTTAAGGACTCTGCTTCAGTATTTAAGGACTCTGCTGCATTATTTAAGGACTTTGTTGCATTATTTAAGGACTCTGCTGCATTAGATAAGGACTTTGCTGCATTATTTAAGGACTCTGCTGCATTATTTAAGGACTTTTCTGCAATATTTAAGGACTCTGCTTCAGTATTTAAGGACTCTGCTGCATTATTTAAGGACTTTGTTGCATTATTTAAGGACTCTGCTGCATTATTTAAGGACTTTGCTGCATTATTTAAGGACTCTGCTGCATTATTTAAGGACTCTGCTGAAGCATTTGAGGACTCTGCTGCATTATTTAAGCACTTTGCTGCGGTATTTAAGGACTCTGTTGCATTATTTAAGGACTCTGCTGCATTATTTAAGGACTTTGTTGCATTATTTAAGGACTCTGCTGCATTATTTAAGGACTTTGCTGCAATATTTAAGGACTCTGCTTCAGTATTTAAGGACTCTGCTGCATTATTTAAGGACTTTGCTGCATTATTTAAGGACTTTGTTGCATTATTTAAGTACTCTGCTGCATTATTTAAGGACTTTGTTGCATTATTTAAGGACTCTGCTGCATTATTTAAGGACTTTGTTGCATTATTTAATGACTCTGCTGCATTATTTAAGGACTTTGCAGCAATATTTAAGGACTCTGCTTCAGTATTTAAGGACTCTGCTGCATTATTTAAGGACTTTGTTGCATTATTTAAGGACTCTGCTGCATTATTTAAGGACTTTGCTGCATTATTTAAGGACAATGCTGCATTATTTAAGGACTCTGCTGAAGCATTTGAGGACTCTGCTGCATTATTTAAGCCCTTTGCTGCGGTATTTAAGGACTCTGTTGCATTATTTAAGGACTTTGTTGCATTATTTAAGGACTCTGCTGCATTAGTTAAGGAGTTTGCTGCATTATTTAAGGACTCTGCTGCATTATTTAACGACGTTGTTGCATTATTTAAGAACTGTGCTGCATTATTTAAGGACTTTGCTGCATTATTTAAGGACTATGCTGCATTATTTAATGACTTTGCTGAAGCATTTGAGGACTCTGCTGCATTATTAGAGGACTCTGCTGCATTATTTAAGGACTTGCTGCATTATTTAATGACTTTGTTGGATTTCTTAAGGACTCTGCTGCATTATTTAAGGAATTTGCTGCTATATTAAAGGACTCTGCTTCAGTATTTAAGGACTCTGCTGCGGTATTTAAGGACCCTGCTGCATTATTTTAGGACTCTGCTGCATTATTTAAGGACTTTGCTGCATTATTTAAGGAATCTGCTGCATTATTTAAGGACTTTGTTGCATTATCTAAGGACTCTGCTGCATTATTGAAGGACTTTGCTGCATTATTGAAGGACTCTGCTGCATTATTTAAGGACTTTGCTGCAATATTTAAGGACTCTGCTTCAGTATTTAAGGACTCTGCTTAAGCATTTGAGGACTCTGCTGCATTATTTAAGGACTTTGCTGCAATATTTAAGGACTCTGCTTCAGTATTTAAGGACTCTGCTGCATTATTTAAGGACTTTGTTGCATTATTTAAGGACTCTGCTGCATTATTTAAGGACTTTGCTGCATTATTTAAGGACTCTGCTGCATTTTTTAAGGACTCTGCTGAAGCATTTGAGGACTCTGCTGCATTATTTAAGCACTTTGCTGCGGTATTTAAGGACTCTGTTGCATTATTTAAGGACTTTGTTGCATTATTTAAGGACTCTGCTGCATTAGTTAAGGACTTTGCTGCATTATTTAAGGACTCTGCTGCATTATTTACCGACGTTGTTGCATTATTTAAGAACTGTGCTGCTTTATTTAAGGACTTTGCATTATTTAAGGACTATGCTGCATTATTTAATGACTTTGCTGAAGCATTTGAGGACTCTGCTGCATTATTAGAGGACTCTGCTGCATTATTTAATGACTTTGTTGGATTTTTTAAGGACTCTGCTGCATTATTTAAGGAATTTGCTGCTATATTAAAGGACTCTGCTGCTATATTAAAGGACTCTGCTTCAGTATTTAAGGACTCTGCTGCAGTATTTAAGGACTCTGCTGCATTATTTAAGGACTCTGCTGCATTATTTAAGGACTTTGCTGCATTATTTAAGGACTCTGCTGCATTATTTAAGGACTTTGTTGCATTATTTAAGGACTCTAATGCATTATTTAAGGACTTTGCTGCAATATTTAAGGACTCTGCTTCAGTATTTAAGGACTCTGCTGCATTATTTAAGGACGTTGTTGCATTATTTAAGGACTCTGCTGCATTATTTAAGGACTTTACTGCATTATTTAAGGACTCTGCTGCATTATTTAAGGACTTTCTTGCATTATTTAAGGACTCTGCTGCATTAGTTAAGGACTTTGCTGCATTATTTAAGGACTCTGCTGCATTATTTAACGATGTTGTTGCATTACTTAAGAACTGTGCTGCATTATTTAAGGACTTTGCTGCATTATTTAAGGACTATGCTGCATTATTTAATGACTTTGCTGAAGCATTTGAGGACTCTGCTGCATTATTAGAGGACTCTGCTGCATTATTTAAGGACTTGCTGCATTATTTAATGACTTTTTGGATTTTTTTATGGACTCTGCTGCATTATTTAAGGAATTTGCTGCTATATTAAAGGACTCTGCTTCAGTATTTAAGGACTCTGCTGCAGTATTTAAGGACTCTGCTGCATTATTTAAGGACTCTGCTGCATTATTTAAGGACTTTGCTGCATTATTTAAGGACTCTGCTGCATTATTTAAGGACTTTGTTGCATTATTTAAGGACTCTAATGCATTATTTAAGGACTTTGCTGCAATATTTAAGGACTCTGCTTCAGTATTTAAGGACTCTGCTGCATTATTTAAGGACGTTGTTGCATTATTTAAGGACTCTGCTGCATTATTTAAGGACTTTACTGCATTATTTAAGGACTCTGCTGCATTATTTAAGGACTTTGTTGCATTATTTAAGGACTCTGCTGCATTATTTAAGGACTTTGTTGCATTATTTAAGGACTCTGCTGCATTATTTAAGGACTTTGTTGCATTATTTAATGACTCTGCTGCATTATTTAAGGACTTTGCAGCAATATTTAAGGACTCTGCTTCAGTATTTAAGGACTCTGCTGCATTATTTAAGGACTTTGTTGCATTATTTAAGGACTCTGCTGCATTATTTAAGGACTTTGCTGCATTATTTAAGGACAATGCTGCATTATTTAAGGACTCTGCTGAAGCATTTGAGGACTCTGCTGCATTATTTAAGCCCTTTGCTGCGGTATTTAAGGACTCTGTTGCATTATTTAAGGACTTTGTTGCATTATTTAAGGACTCTGCTGCATTAGTTAAGGAGTTTGCTGCATTATTTAAGGACTCTGCTGCATTATTTAACGACGTTGTTGCATTATTTAAGAACTGTGCTGCATTATTTAAGGACTTTGCTGCATTATTTAAGGACTATGCTGCATTATTTAATGACTTTGCTGAAGCATTTGAGGACTCTGCTGCATTATTAGAGGACTCTGCTGCATTATTTAAGGACTTGCTGCATTATTTAATGACTTTGTTGGATTTCTTAAGGACTCTGCTGCTTTATTTAAGGAATTTGCTGCTATATTAAAGGGCTCTGCTTCAGTATTTAAGGACTCTGCTGCGGTATTTAAGGACCCTGCTGCATTATTTTAGGACTCTGCTGCATTATTTAAGGACTTTGCTGCATTATTTAAGGAATCTGCTGCATTATTTAAGGACTTTGTTGCATTATCTAAGGACTCTGCTGCATTATTGAAGGACTTTGCTGCATTATTGAAGGACTCTGCTGCATTATTTAAGGACTTTGCTGCAATATTTAAGGACTCTGCTTCAGTATTTAAGGACTCTGCTTAAGCATTTGAGGACTCTGCTGCATTATTTAAGGACTTTGCTGCAATATTTAAGGACTCTGCTTCAGTATTTAAGGACTCTGCTGCATTATTTAAGGACTTTTTTGCATTATTTAAGGACTCTGCTGCATTATTTAAGGACTTTGCTGCATTATTTAAGGACTCTGCTGCATTTTTTAAGGACTCTGCTGAAGCATTTGAGGACTCTGCTGCATTATTTAAGCACTTTGCTGCGGTATTTAAGGACTCTGTTGCATTATTTAAGGACTTTGTTGCATTATTTAAGGACTCTGCTGCATTAGTTAAGGACTTTGCTGCATTATTTAAGGACTCTGCTGCATTATTTACCGACGTTGTTGCATTATTTAAGAACTGTGCTGCTTTATTTAAGGACTTTGCATTATTTAAGGACTATGCTGCATTATTTAATGACTTTGCTGAAGCATTTGAGGACTCTGCTGCATTATTAGAGGACTCTGCTGCATTATTTAATGACTTTGTTGGATTTTTTAAGGACTCTGCTGCATTATTTAAGGAATTTGCTGCTATATTAAAGGACTCTGCTGCTATATTAAAGGACTCTGCTTCAGTATTTAAGGACTCTGCTGCAGTATTTAAGGACTCTGCTGCATTATTTAAGGACTCTGCTGCATTATTTAAGGACTTTGCTGCATTATTTAAGGACTTTGTTGCATTATTTAAGGACTCTAATGCATTATTTAAGGACTTTGCTGCAATATTTAAGGACTCTGCTTCAGTATTTAAGGACTCTGCTGCATTATTTAAGGACGTTGTTGCATTATTTAAGGACTCTGCTGCATTATTTAAGGACTTTACTGCATTATTTAAGGACTCTGCTGCATTATTTAAGGACTTTCTTGCATTATTTAAGGACTCTGCTGCATTAGTTAAGGACTTTGCTGCATTATTTAAGGACTCTGCTGCATTATTTAACGATGTTGTTGCATTACTTAAGAACTGTGCTGCATTATTTAAGGACTTTGCTGCATTATTTAAGGACTATGCTGCATTATTTAATGACTTTGCTGAAGCATTTGAGGACTCTGCTGCATTATTAGAGGACTCTGCTGCATTATTTAAGGACTTGCTGCATTATTTAATGACTTTGTTGGATTTTTTTATGGACTCTGCTGCATTATTTAAGGAATTTGCTGCTATATTAAAGGACTCTGCTTCAGTATTTAAGGACTCTGCTGCGGTATTTAAGGACTCTGCTGCATTATTTAAGGACTCTGCTGCATTATTTAAGGACTTTGCTGCATTATTTAAGGAATCTGCTGCATTATTTAAGGACTCTGCTGCATTATTTAAGGACTTTGCTGCATTATTTAAGGACTCTGCTGCATTATTTAAGGACTTTGTTGCATTATTTAAGGACTCTAATGCATTATTTAAGGACTTTGCTGCAATATTTAAGGACTCTGCTTCAGTATTTAAGGACTCTGCTGCATTATTTAAGGACGTTGTTGCATTATTTAAGGACTCTGCTGCATTATTTAAGGACTTTACTGCATTATTTAAGGACTCTGCTGCATTATTTAAGGACTTTCTTGCATTATTTAAGGACTCTGCTGCATTAGTTAAGGACTTTGCTGCATTATTTAAGGACTCTGCTGCATTATTTAACGATGTTGTTGCATTACTTAAGAACTGTGCTGCATTATTTAAGGACTTTGCTGCATTATTTAAGGACTATGCTGCATTATTTAATGACTTTGCTGAAGCATTTGAGGACTCTGCTGCATTATTAGAGGACTCTGCTGCATTATTTAAGGACTTGCTGCATTATTTAATGACTTTTTGGATTTTTTTATGGACTCTGCTGCATTATTTAAGGAATTTGCTGCTATATTAAAGGACTCTGCTTCAGTATTTAAGGACTCTGCTGCAGTATTTAAGGACTCTGCTGCATTATTTAAGGACTCTGCTGCATTATTTAAGGACTTTGCTGCATTATTTAAGGACTCTGCTGCATTATTTAAGGACTTTGTTGCATTATTTAAGGACTCTAATGCATTATTTAAGGACTTTGCTGCAATATTTAAGGACTCTGCTTCAGTATTTAAGGACTCTGCTGCATTATTTAAGGACGTTGTTGCATTATTTAAGGACTCTGCTGCATTATTTAAGGACTTTACTGCATTATTTAAGGACTCTGCTGCATTATTTAAGGACTTTGTTGCATTATTTAAGGACTCTGCTGCATTATTTAAGGACTTTGTTGCATTATTTAAGGACTCTGCTGCATTATTTAAGGACTTTGTTGCATTATTTAATGACTCTGCTGCATTATTTAAGGACTTTGCAGCAATATTTAAGGACTCTGCTTCAGTATTTAAGGACTCTGCTGCATTATTTAAGGACTTTGTTGCATTATTTAAGGACTCTGCTGCATTATTTAAGGACTTTGCTGCATTATTTAAGGACAATGCTGCATTATTTAAGGACTCTGCTGAAGCATTTGAGGACTCTGCTGCATTATTTAAGCCCTTTGCTGCGGTATTTAAGGACTCTGTTGCATTATTTAAGGACTTTGTTGCATTATTTAAGGACTCTGCTGCATTAGTTAAGGAGTTTGCTGCATTATTTAAGGACTCTGCTGCATTATTTAACGACGTTGTTGCATTATTTAAGAACTGTGCTGCATTATTTAAGGACTTTGCTGCATTATTTAAGGACTATGCTGCATTATTTAATGACTTTGCTGAAGCATTTGAGGACTCTGCTGCATTATTAGAGGACTCTGCTGCATTATTTAAGGACTTGCTGCATTATTTAATGACTTTGTTGGATTTCTTAAGGACTCTGCTGCATTATTTAAGGAATTTGCTGCTATATTAAAGGACTCTGCTTCAGTATTTAAGGACTCTGCTGCGGTATTTAAGGACCCTGCTGCATTATTTTAGGACTCTGCTGCATTATTTAAGGACTTTGCTGCATTATTTAAGGAATCTGCTGCATTATTTAAGGACTTTGTTGCATTATCTAAGGACTCTGCTGCATTATTGAAGGACTTTGCTGCATTATTGAAGGACTCTGCTGCATTATTTAAGGACTTTGCTGCAATATTTAAGGACTCTGCTTCAGTATTTAAGGACTCTGCTTAAGCATTTGAGGACTCTGCTGCATTATTTAAGGACTTTGCTGCAATATTTAAGGACTCTGCTTCAGTATTTAAGGACTCTGCTGCATTATTTAAGGACTTTTTTGCATTATTTAAGGACTCTGCTGCATTATTTAAGGACTTTGCTGCATTATTTAAGGACTCTGCTGCATTTTTTAAGGACTCTGCTGAAGCATTTGAGGACTCTGCTGCATTATTTAAGCACTTTGCTGCGGTATTTAAGGACTCTGTTGCATTATTTAAGGACTTTGTTGCATTATTTAAGGACTCTGCTGCATTAGTTAAGGACTTTGCTGCATTATTTAAGGACTCTGCTGCATTATTTACCGACGTTGTTGCATTATTTAAGAACTGTGCTGCTTTATTTAAGGACTTTGCATTATTTAAGGACTATGCTGCATTATTTAATGACTTTGCTGAAGCATTTGAGGACTCTGCTGCATTATTAGAGGACTCTGCTGCATTATTTAATGACTTTGTTGGATTTTTTAAGGACTCTGCTGCATTATTTAAGGAATTTGCTGCTATATTAAAGGACTCTGCTGCTATATTAAAGGACTCTGCTTCAGTATTTAAGGACTCTGCTGCAGTATTTAAGGACTCTGCTGCATTATTTAAGGACTCTGCTGCATTATTTAAGGACTTTGCTGCATTATTTAAGGACTTTGTTGCATTATTTAAGGACTCTAATGCATTATTTAAGGACTTTGCTGCAATATTTAAGGACTCTGCTTCAGTATTTAAGGACTCTGCTGCATTATTTAAGGACGTTGTTGCATTATTTAAGGACTCTGCTGCATTATTTAAGGACTTTACTGCATTATTTAAGGACTCTGCTGCATTATTTAAGGACTTTCTTGCATTATTTAAGGACTCTGCTGCATTAGTTAAGGACTTTGCTGCATTATTTAAGGACTCTGCTGCATTATTTAACGATGTTGTTGCATTACTTAAGAACTGTGCTGCATTATTTAAGGACTTTGCTGCATTATTTAAGGACTATGCTGCATTATTTAATGACTTTGCTGAAGCATTTGAGGACTCTGCTGCATTATTAGAGGACTCTGCTGCATTATTTAAGGACTTGCTGCATTATTTAATGACTTTGTTGGATTTTTTTATGGACTCTGCTGCATTATTTAAGGAATTTGCTGCTATATTAAAGGACTCTGCTTCAGTATTTAAGGACTCTGCTGCGGTATTTAAGGACTCTGCTGCATTATTTAAGGACTCTGCTGCATTATTTAAGGACTTTGCTGCATTATTTAAGGAATCTGCTGCATTATTTAAGGACTTTGTTGCATTATCTAAGGACTCTGCTGCATTATTGAAGGACTTTGCTGCAATATTTAAGGACTCTGCTTCAGTATTTAAGGACTCTGCTGCATTATTTAAGGACTTTGTTGCATTATTTAAGGACTCTGCTGCATTAGATAAGGACTTTGCTGCATTATTTAAGGACTCTGCTGCATTATTTAAGGACTTTGCTGCAATATTTAAGGACTCTGCTTCAGTATTTAAGGACTCTGCTGCATTATTTAAGGACTTTGTTGCATTATTTAAGGACTCTGCTGCATTATTTAAGGACTTTGCTGCATTATTTAAGGACTCTGCTGCATTATTTAAGGACTCTGCTGAAGCATTTGAGGACTCTGCTGCATTATTTAAGCACTTTGCTGTGGTATTTAAGGACTCTGTTGCATTATTTAAGGACTCTGCTGCATTATTTAAGGACTTTGTTGCATTATTTAAGGACTCTGCTGCATTATTTAAGGACTTTGCTGCAATATTTAAGGACTCTGCTTCAGTATTTAAGGACTCTGCTGCATTATTTAAGGACTCTGCTGCATTAGTTAAGGACTTTGCTGCATTATTTAAGGACTCTGCTGCATTATTTAACGACGTTGTTGCATTACTTAAGAACTGTGCTGCATTATTTAAGGACTTTGCTGCATTATTTAAGGACTATGCTGCATTATTTAATGACTTTGCTGAAGCATTTGAGGACTCTGCTGCATTATTAGAGGACTCTGCTGCATTATTTAAGGACTTGCTGCATTATTTAATGACTTTGTTGGATTTTTTTATGGACTCTGCTGCATTATTTAAGGAATTTGCTGCTATATTAAAGGACTCTGCTTCAGTATTTAAGGACTCTGCTGCGGTATTTAAGGACTCTGCTGCATTATTTAAGGACTCTGCTGCATTATTTAAGGACTTTGCTGCATTATTTAAGGAATCTGCTGCATTATTTAAGGACTTTGTTGCATTATCTAAGGACTCTGCTGCATTATTGAAGGACTTTGCTGCAATATTTAAGGACTCTGCTTCAGTATTTAAGGACTCTGCTGCATTATTTAAGGACTTTGTTGCATTATTTAAGGACTCTGCTGCATTAGATAAGGACTTTGCTGCATTATTTAAGGACTCTGCTGCATTATTTAAGGACTTTGCTGCAATATTTAAGGACTCTGCTTCAGTATTTAAGGACTCTGCTGCATTATTTAAGGACTTTGTTGCATTATTTAAGGACTCTGCTGCATTATTTAAGGACTTTGCTGCATTATTTAAGGACTCTGCTGCATTATTTAAGGACTCTGCTGAAGCATTTGAGGACTCTGCTGCATTATTTAAGCACTTTGCTGCGGTATTTAAGGACTCTGTTGCATTATTTAAGGACTCTGCTGCATTATTTAAGGACTTTGTTGCATTATTTAAGGACTCTGCTGCATTATTTAAGGACTTTGCTGCAATATTTAAGGACTCTGCTTCAGTATTTAAGGACTCTGCTGCATTATTTAAGGACTTTGCTGCATTATTTAAGGACTTTGTTGCATTATTTAAGTACTCTGCTGCATTATTTAAGGACTTTGTTGCATTATTTAAGGACTCTGCTGCATTATTTAAGGACTTTGCAGCAATATTTAAGGACTCTGCTTCAGTATTTAAGGACTCTGCTGCATTATTTAAGGACTTTGTTGCATTATTTAAGGACTCTGCTGCATTATTTAAGGACTTTGCTGCAATATTTAAGGACTCTGCTTCAGTATTTAAGGACTCTGCTTAAGCATTTGAGGACTCTGCTGCATTATTTAAGGACTTTGCTGCAATATTTAAGGACTCTGCTTCAGTATTTAAGGACTCTGCTGCATTATTTAAGGACTTTGTTGCATTATTTAAGGACTCTGCTGCATTATTTAAGGACTTTGCTGCATTATTTAAGAACTCTGCTGCATTTTTTAAGGACTCTGCTGAAGCATTTGAGGACTCTGCTGCATTATTTAAGCACTTTGCTGCGGTATTTAAGGACTCTGTTGCATTATTTAAGGACTTTGTTGCATTATTTAAGGACTCTGCTGCATTAGTTAAGGACTTTGCTGCATTATTTAAGGACTCTGCTGCATTATTTACCGACGTTGTTGCATTATTTAAGAACTGTGCTGCTTTATTTAAGGACTTTGCATTATTTAAGGACTATGCTGCATTATTTAATGACTTTGCTGAAGCATTTGAGGACTCTGCTGCATTATTAGAGGACTCTGCTGCATTATTTAATGACTTTGTTGGATTTTTTAAGGACTCTGCTGCATTATTTAAGGAATTTGCTGCTATATTAAAGGACTCTGCTTCAGTATTTAAGGACTCTGCTGCAGTATTTAAGGACTCTGCTGCATTATTTAAGGACTCTGCTGCATTATTTAAGGACTTTGCTGCATTATTTAAGGACTCTGCTGCATTATTTAAGGACTTTGTTGCATTATTTAAGGACTCTAATGCATTATTTAAGGACTTTGCTGCAATATTTAAGGACTCTGCTTCAGTATTTAAGGACTCTGCTGCATTATTTAAGGACGTTGTTGCATTATTTAAGGACTCTGCTGCATTATTTAAGGACTTTACTGCATTATTTAAGGACTCTGCTGCATTATTTAAGGACTTTGTTGCATTATTTAAGGACTCTGCTGCATTAGTTAAGGACTTTGCTGCATTATTTAAGGACTCTGCTGCATTATTTACCGACGTTGTTGCATTATTTAAGAACTGTGCTGCTTTATTTAAGGACTTTGCATTATTTAAGGACTATGCTGCATTATTTAATGACTTTGCTGAAGCATTTGAGGACTCTGCTGCATTATTAGAGGACTCTGCTGCATTATTTAATGACTTTGTTGGATTTTTTAAGGACTCTGCTGCATTATTTAAGGAATTTGCTGCTATATTAAAGGACTCTGCTTCAGTATTTAAGGACTCTGCTGCAGTATTTAAGGACTCTGCTGCATTATTTAAGGACTCTGCTGCATTATTTAAGGACTTTGCTGCATTATTTAAGGACTCTGCTGCATTATTTAAGGACGTTGTTGCATTATTTAAGGACTCTAATGCATTATTTAAGGACTTTGCTGCAATATTTAAGGACTCTGCTTCAGTATTTAAGGACTCTGCTGCATTATTTAAGGACGTTGTTGCATTATTTAAGGACTCTGCTGCATTATTTAAGGACTTTACTGCATTATTTAAGGACTCTGCTGCATTATTTAAGGACTTTCTTGCATTATTTAAAGACTCTGCTGCATTAGTTAAGGACTTTGCTGCATTATTTAAGGACTCTGCTGCATTATTTAACGACGTTGTTGCATTACTTAAGAACTGTGCTGCATTATTTAAGGACTTTGCTGCATTATTTAAGGACTATGCTGCATTATTTAATGACTTTGCTGAAGCATTTGAGGACTCTGCTGCATTATTAGAGGACTCTGCTGCATTATTTAAGGACTTGCTGCATTATTTAATGACTTTGTTGGATTTTTTTATGGACTCTGCTGCATTATTTAAGGAATTTGCTGCTATATTAAAGGACTCTGCTTCAGTATTTAAGGACTCTGCTGCGGTATTTAAGGACTCTGCTGCATTATTTAAGGACTCTGCTGCATTATTTAAGGACTTTGCTGCATTATTTAAGGAATCTGCTGCATTATTTAAGGACTTTGTTGCATTATCTAAGGACTCTGCTGCATTATTGAAGGACTTTGCTGCAATATTTAAGGACTCTGCTTCAGTATTTAAGGACTCTGCTGCATTATTTAAGGACTTTGTTGCATTATTTAATGACTCTGCTGCATTAGATAAGGACTTTGCTGCATTATTTAAGGACTCTGCTGCATTATTTAAGGACTTTTCTGCAATATTTAAGGACTCTGCTTCAGTATTTAAGGACTCTGCTGCATTATTTAAGGACTTTGTTGCATTATTTAAGGACTCTGCTGCATTATTTAAGGACTTTGCTGCATTATTTAAGGACTCTGCTGCATTATTTAAGGACTCTGCTGAAGCATTTGAGGACTCTGCTGCATTATTTAAGCACTTTGCTGCGGTATTTAAGGACTCTGTTGCATTATTTAAGGACTCTGCTTCATTATTTAAGGACTTTGTTGCATTATTTAAGGACTCTGCTGCATTATTTAAGGACTTTGCTGCAATATTTAAGGACTCTGCTTCAGTATTTAAGGACTCTGCTGCATTATTTAAGGACTTTGCTGCATTATTTAAGGACTTTGTTGCATTATTTAAGTACTCTGCTGCATTATTTAAGGACTTTGTTGCATTATTTAAGGACTCTGCTGCATTATTTAAGGACTTTGTTGCATTATTTAATGACTCTGCTGCATTATTTAAGGACTTTGCAGCAATATTTAAGGACTCTGCTTCAGTATTTAAGGACTCTGCTGCATTATTTAAGGACTTTGTTGCATTATTTAAGGACTCTGCTGCATTATTTAAGGACTTTGCTGCATTATTTAAGGACAATGCTGCATTATTTAAGGACTCTGCTGAAGCATTTGAGGACTCTGCTGCATTATTTAAGCCCTTTGTTGCGGTATTTAAGGACTCTGTTGCATTATTTAAGGACTTTGTTGCATTATTTAAGGACTCTGCTGCATTAGTTAAGGAGTTTGCTGCATTATTTAAGGACTCTGCTGCATTATTTAACGACGTTGTTGCATTATTTAAGAACTGTGCTGCATTATTTAAGGACTTTGCTGCATTATTTAAGGACTATGCTGCATTATTTAATGACTTTGCTGAAGCATTTGAGGACTCTGCTGCATTATTAGAGGACTCTGCTGCATTATTTAAGGACTTGCTGCATTATTTAATGACTTTGTTGGATTTCTTAAGGACTCTGCTGCATTATTTAAGGAATTTGCTGCTATATTAAAGGACTCTGCTTCAGTATTTAAGGACTCTGCTGCGGTATTTAAGGACCCTGCTGCATTATTTTAGGACTCTGCTGCATTATTTAAGGACTTTGCTGCATTATTTAAGGAATCTGCTGCATTATTTAAGGACTTTGTTGCATTATCTAAGGACTCTGCTGCATTATTGAAGGACTTTGCTGCATTATTGAAGGACTCTGCTGCATTATTTAAGGACTTTGCTGCAATATTTAAGGACTCTGCTTCAGTATTTAAGGACTCTGCTTAAGCATTTGAGGACTCTGCTGCATTATTTAAGGACTTTGCTGCAATATTTAAGGACTCTGCTTCAGTATTTAAGGACTCTGCTGCATTATTTAAGGACTTTGTTGCATTATTTAAGGACTCTGCTGCATTATTTAAGGACTTTGCTGCATTATTTAAGGACTCTGCTGCATTTTTTAAGGACTCTGCTGAAGCATTTGAGGACTCTGCTGCATTATTTAAGCACTTTGCTGCGGTATTTAAGGACTCTGTTGCATTATTTAAGGACTTTGTTGCATTATTTAAGGACTCTGCTGCATTAGTTAAGGACTTTGCTGCATTATTTAAGGACTCTGCTGCATTATTTACCGACGTTGTTGCATTATTTAAGAACTGTGCTGCTTTATTTAAGGACTTTGCATTATTTAAGGACTATGCTGCATTATTTAATGACTTTGCTGAAGCATTTGAGGACTCTGCTGCATTATTAGAGGACTCTGCTGCATTATTTAATGACTTTGTTGGATTTTTTAAGGACTCTGCTGCATTATTTAAGGAATTTGCTGCTATATTAAAGGACTCTGCTTCAGTATTTAAGGACTCTGCTGCAGTATTTAAGGACTCTGCTGCATTATTTAAGGACTCTGCTGCATTATTTAAGGACTTTGCTGCATTATTTAAGGACTCTGCTGCATTATTTAAGGACTTTGTTGCATTATTTAAGGACTCTAATGCATTATTTAAGGACTTTGCTGCAATATTTAAGGACTCTGCTTCAGTATTTAAGGACTCTGCTGCATTATTTAAGGACGTTGTTGCATTATTTAAGGACTCTGCTGCATTATTTAAGGACTTTACTGCATTATTTAAGGACTCTGCTGCATTATTTAAGGACTTTCTTGCATTATTTAAGGACTCTGCTGCATTAGTTAAGGACTTTGCTGCATTATTTAAGGACTCTGCTGCATTATTTAACGATGTTGTTGCATTACTTAAGAACTGTGCTGCATTATTTAAGGACTTTGCTGCATTATTTAAGGACTATGCTGCATTATTTAATGACTTTGCTGAAGCATTTGAGGACTCTGCTGCATTATTAGAGGACTCTGCTGCATTATTTAAGGACTTGCTGCATTATTTAATGACTTTTTGGATTTTTTTATGGACTCTGCTGCATTATTTAAGGAATTTGCTGCTATATTAAAGGACTCTGCTTCAGTATTTAAGGACTCTGCTGCGGTATTTAAGGACTCTGCTGCATTATTTAAGGACTCTGCTGCATTATTTAAGGACTTTGCTGCATTATTTAAGGAATCTGCTGCATTATTTAAGGACTTTGTTGCATTATCTAAGGACTCTGCTGCATTATTGAAGGACTTTGCTGCAATATTTAAGGACTCTGCTTCAGTATTTAAGGACTCTGCTGCATTATTTAAGGACTTTGTTGCATTATTTAAGGACTCTGCTGCATTAGATAAGGACTTTGCTGCATTATATAAGGACTCTGCTGCATTATTTAAGGACTTTGCTGCAATATTTAAGGACTCTGCTTCAGTATTTAAGGACTCTGCTGCATTATTTAAGGACTTTGTTGCATTATTTAAGGACTCTGCTGCATTATTTAAGGACTTTGTTGCATTATTTAAGGACTCTGCTGCATTATTTAAGGACTTTGCTGCAATATTTAAGGACTCTGCTTCAGTATTTAAGGACTCTGCTGCATTATTTAAGGACTCTGCTGCATTAGTTAAGGACTTTGCTGCATTATTTAAGGACTCTGCTGCATTATTTAACGACGTTGTTGCATTACTTAAGAACTGTGCTGCATTATTTAAGGACTTTGCTGCATTATTTAAGGACTATGCTGCATTATTTAATGACTTTGCTGAAGCATTTGAGGACTCTGCTGCATTATTAGAGGACTCTGCTGCATTATTTAAGGACTTGCTGCATTATTTAATGACTTTGTTGGATTTTTTTATGGACTCTGCTGCATTATTTAAGGAATTTGCTGCTATATTAAAGGACTCTGCTTCAGTATTTAAGGACTCTGCTGCGGTATTTAAGGACTCTGCTGCATTATTTAAGGACTCTGCTGCATTATTTAAGGACTTTGCTGCATTATTTAAGGAATCTGCTGCATTATTTAAGGACTTTGTTGCATTATCTAAGGACTCTGCTGCATTATTGAAGGATTTTGCTGCAATATTTAAGGACTCTGCTTCAGTATTTAAGGACTCTGCTGCATTATTTAAGGACTTTGTTGCATTATTTAAGGACTCTGCTGCATTAGATAAGGACTTTGCTGCATTATTTAAGGACTCTGCTGCATTATTTAAGGACTTTGCTGCAATATTTAAGGACTCTGCTTCAGTATTTAAGGACTCTGCTGCATTATTTAAGGACTTTGTTGCATTATTTAAGGACTCTGCTGCATTATTTAAGGACTTTGCTGCATTATTTAAGGACTCTGCTGCATTATTTAAGGACTCTGCTGAAGCATTTGAGGACTCTGCTGCATTATTTAAGCACTTTGCTGCGGTATTTAAGGACTCTGTTGCATTATTTAAGGACTCTGCTGCATTATTTAAGGACTTTGTTGCATTATTTAAGGACTCTGCTGCATTATTTAAGGACTTTGCTGCAATATTTAAGGACTCTGCTTCAGTATTTAAGGACTCTGCTGCATTATTTAAGGACTTTGCTGCATTATTTAAGGACTTTGTTGCATTATTTAAGTACTCTGCTGCATTATTTAAGGACTTTGTTGCATTATTTAAGGACTCTGCTGCATTATTTAAGGACTTTGTTGCATTATTTAATGACTCTGCTGCATTATTTAAGGACTTTGCAGCAATATTTAAGGACTCTGCTTCAGTATTTAAGGACTCTGCTGCATTATTTAAGGACTTTGTTGCATTATTTAAGGACTCTGCTGCATTATTTAAGGACTTTGCTGCATTATTTAAGGACAATGCTGCATTATTTAAGGACTCTGCTGAAGCATTTGAGGACTCTGCTGCATTATTTAAGCCCTTTGCTGCGGTATTTAAGGACTCTGTTTCATTATTTAAGGACTTTGTTGCATTATTTAAGGACTCTGCTGCATTAGTTAAGGAGTTTGCTGCATTATTTAAGGTCTCTGCTGCATTATTTATTGACGTTGTTGCATTATTTAAGAACTGTGCTGCATTATTTAAGGACTTTGCTGCATTATTTAAGGACTATGCTGCATTATTTAATGACTTTGCTGAAGCATTTGAGGACTCTGCTGCATTATTAGAGGACTCTGCTGCATTATTTAAGGACTTGCTGCATTATTTAATGACTTTGTTGGATTTCTTAAGGACTCTGCTGCATTATTTAAGGAATTTGCTGCTATATTAAAGGACTCTGCTTCAGTATTTAAGGACTCTGCTGCGGTATTTAAGGACCCTGCTGAATTATTTTAGGACTCTGCTGCATTATTTAAGGACTTTGCTGCATTATTTAAGGAATCTGCTGCATTATTTAAGGACTTTGTTGCATTATCTAAGGACTCTGCTGCATTATTGAAGGACTTTGCTGCATTATTTAAGGACTCTGCTGCATTATTTAAGGACTTTGCTGCAATATTTAAGGACTCTGCTTCAGTATTTAAGGACTCTGCTTAAGCATTTGAGGACTCTGCTGCATTATTTAAGGACTTTGCTGCAATATTTAAGGACTCTGCT